>NC_028644.1:20007427-20063913 GCF_001406875.1 Solanum pennellii
TGAAATTCTAATCTTGAACCATCTCTATCGAAGTAATGCCTTGAATAAAGAAGGCTCGATGAAATTTATTAACGAAAGAAAAAGTAGTGTTATTAAATGATAATTAACGGATTATTGGATCGGAGTGTCACGTTCCGACACGTATTATTTGATCGGAGTGTCACGTTCCGACACGGTATTAGGGGATCAGAGTGTCACGTTCCGACAAAATAACACTAAAGGCAAGAAATCTTAAATTTACTTAATGTACTCGAACTCAAAGAACCTATTTCCCAAAAGAGTATGGTGTGGAGGCATGAGTCCTCATAGGTGTGCTTGATGTTGTGATTGATGGTGTAACCAATATGCTGTTGTTGTCTATGGTTCACGTGTTTGTTGTTTGCCACCTGTTAAGTATTGTAGTTGATTTTATACTATTGTTTAATATATACTGATTTCTATTTTGAGTTGACCGATGATACTTACTCAGTACATGTTGCCTCGTACTGAGCCCTACTTGTTTTATTCTTTGTTTTCCTTTTATGAATTGCAGCAAGTGTACCATCGACTTCGACTCGCCCTCAACTCAAGCCAGTCTCCAGCACATCAGATTTCAGGGTGAGCTATTATTCCTAGCTCGGGCTGGATTCTCTCCTTCACGTCTTGATGTCTTTGAAGTTCGGACATGGACCATCTTTTTACTTATTTTAGCTTCTTAACTACTCTTAGACTTGGTAATTTGAGGATAGATGTTCTTGATGTGATGACTTCCAAATTATGGGAATAATAAGTGTTGAACTTTAGAAGTTTATTTAATTGATTACATTAATAAGATTTGGATTTTCTGCGTTATTTTTACTATTCATAATTTGATATACTGGTAAATGTTGGGGTTTAGATTTATTGGTTCGCTCACCTAGTAGCATAAGTGTGGGTGCCACTCGCGGCTCGTTTTGGGTCGTGACAATCTTTCCCTTACATAAGCTTTCCTTTCAACATCAAACCCTTTTCATACACATCTTTGGGTCCTTACTCATAAAGCCATCCTCAACTCATGGCTTTTCCACCAGTTGAGGTACACAATACCCGAAGTCGAGTCAGTCCAAGATGAGGTCATTTTGTGAATTATCCACCCTCAAAATAGGATTTTGTCATAAGTCGACGTGAACATATCCAAGAAGGGAGTGGGGCCATAACATAAGACCCTGGGAAGGTGAATTTGTAAATAAAAAAAATTGGTCTATTACAGGCTCAACATATTTGAATAAAAAAGGATAGTTATTTAATTTAGTCATCTTTTAGGCTAGATATGAGTTATTTAGATCAATGGCTATGATCACTTCAAAACTTTTACAGTCGATACTCTTCGCACGACTAACCGGACAATTTCTAGCTAGGTACCAACTGTTGAACACTCGAATACCCTCACACTCTTTTGACACATCGTTGCACTATCAAATTAACAGATTTCCCAGTTCAGGTTTTAGTTAAACTTCATTCAGTGGGTTCCTATTTATATAATATTTAGAAACAACACATTCAACATATTTTAAGTTATACATGCAATAACTACAATGCATATGGTATCTTTTTATGAGCCATCATGCTTCGTTTTTCATGCTTTTATACTTCTACTAACTAAGACATGACGGTTCAATAGAAACTTATGTAGTATCTTGGGCAAAAAAAACACATGCTAGAAAACCCCAAGAGTGGATTATGAGTTTGGATACTTATTCTTCACCTTACTACTCATTTTCCTTTTACCACACCCACAACAACAAAATTTGCAATTATCCCCAATATTAAAGAACCATGTTGGTAGGTGAACCAAACCTGTGGCGCATAGCGCTGAAGAACTTGTCACAAGTGGGTGGGTCCTCTTTTCCAAAACCCATAGGATCAACAATTGGGCCACCGTCAGTAGTGCCCACATCTCTAAGGATGGCATCATCTGTAGTGACATCCAACTCCATATTTTGAACATCAGTAGATCTCCTCGCTCAACTCTCAGGCGAAGAAGTGGGTGCCCCAGAAGCCATCTCTTCCGCCCTCCTCTAGCGTGTCTCCTCATCCACCAAAGATGCCCTCCTAGTCTGCTCCAACTACATCCACTCTCTCTTTCTTACACGAGCATCATCACTGGCCTTAGTGGTGCCGTTAGAGTGGTTCCAATATGTACGAACCCGTAACTGAGTATATGGATTAACAGTGACCTTGAACAAGGCCTTTAACACAATGTCCTCAACTAGCTTAGTGGGAGAAATCTTTGGCTCAACCCTCGAATCTCCAAGATAGCATCAACATCGGATCGCAAGCTGGATATATCAAAATGGATCATATTAAGGTTAATGATGGGGGCTGGTCGTGCTAAAACATGCAACTCAAATACATCAAGTCGTTTGTGAACAGCCTATCTGTTGGTCTACAGGCTTCCCCACCCGCTTCTCTTTGCGTTCGTTTTCCTATGCTATGGACTTCTGCATCCACAGCTCAATGTGATGAAGTAGGGTGGCCATCTGTGCCTCGAACATTCAGACTCGAGCTAGACGGGCTAATACTACAGCTGGTGGCATGGATCTAACCCTAATTTTCCTACAATGCCTGAGCCTCTCTATCTACGATTACCATCTAAGGTCCGTTATTTCCCTCCGTAGGTTTGTTTCTTCACTATTTTCAGTTGTATTATGTGTTTTTTGCCTGATTATGTTTCGTGCAAAACACGACACAAAACCTATTAAAACAACAAAAAAAAGATTCTTAACACTTACAATTTTTAAGTGAAATGCATTAGAATACCGTGAAATTAAACTATATAACCGACATAGACCTTGGTGAGTAGCATTGAATTTGGTGTCATTGAAAAAACCAAAAAGAGGTGCCATACTTTATTAAGGTAGGACTAACATTTTTAGCTTCTAGGTGGATCCACTAGCTATATCCTATGTGGGCACAAAGTTATGGGATACAAAGATTTCTCCTAGAACCCAGACTATTTGAGGTAAAAGGTCTCCATCTCTTGTTCCTATAGACTTGGTACTAAGCTTAATTCCATTTATTAGTCATGCAATGTATTTACTTGTGTTCTTATTCATGGAATAACGCAAAGTACTCATACCATCATGGTATTTCATAGATTCATAAGGTGAGACTTTCCTTTCAACCATGGAATCATCAACATGTGAGAAAAGCCTTTCGCATTGCATGCATTAAGTGTTTATTAGAATAGAAATACATTTGTTATACAACATATTCATAATCATAGGATATAAGGAATGTTCACATCTTATTATAATAAGTCATATCTAGGGTTGTAGAGAAGAGGATTATTGTCTTGAAATCACAAGACATATTACAAGTAAGCACCTCCACCTTTCAAGTGGGTCAACCATTGAGACAGGACCTTCAAGGTTAAACATTAAGAGTAAACCCTAATTTTTGAAATTAACACATTAAATAGATTAATTACATGATAAAATACTATAATAAATGTAATTTTGTTAGATTATAAAAATAAATTCATGAATTAATCCATACAAGGATTGCGCTTGTGAGAGAAGGAGAGAAAATACTTCTTATGGGGATTTAATTAAAAACAATCAATACATAATTATTTTACCCATAAATAATCATATATAAACATAAACAATCATAGTTTTATAATAGAAACATTTTTAGAAGGTGACAGATGCTATTGAGTAGAAACCTAGAATTTAGGGAAGTTTGAAAAAATAATTTGATAGGGCTCCTTGGAGAAAGCTTCCCCAGGATGAAGACAATCGATAGCTTTAGTCAAATACATAAATAAATTATTTATAAAATATTGATATTATATCCCTATCTCGAGTATATACCTTTCTATTTAATGGAGTCCTAAGAGAACTTTTCTAGAGAAAAGAAATTTTTAGATTCAATGTTGTGAGTTGTGAGGAGTTAATTTACGTTTAATGACTTATGAATACTTATATGAGCCTATACGAACTTATAATAACCGTCCCAATCCGTACTTAATTTATAAGGGTTTTATCACAATGTTTGAGCCTTGGTCGTATCTTTTGAACCATGAACTTTACTGTTCACTCAAGGACTTGGGTTTTGGATTGTCCTTGGCCTTAATTCAGGATTCATACGCAATCCCCCATCTCTGGGGCGTGGTATGGTATACGCACCATACTTACGAAACATGGTTTGGGACAAGGACGAGTGAGTTTAGGGGGAGTTTTTTTAGGCTAAGTTGTAACAACCGTAAAAACGATGTAGAAAGAACAAGATCTTCAAAGGTATGTTAAGAGAATGTAACATGTTAAAGTTACGAGAAATCACTTTCAAAGTTTTGTTTTAAATATTTTTAGGACGAACGTCAAGGGATGACCATGACATTCGCAAACTTGTCTTTTGAGTTAATGTGTTCTAAATGGTGTGTGATTGTCCTGAGTCTTATTTGAATAAGTTTAGTGAGTCAACATTAAGTCACGTGTTATAATCAAGGTTAAAACACCCTTCCCTATTTCCTATTCTTGATACCCCGAAAATCCTTTTGATTATGGTTAAGGGTTCTTGGTCTTGTGCCAAGCCAAGGAAAGAAAGTCCTCAGCCAAAATCCTTGTTGCCACGACACACCCTAAAATTCACGAGTCTTTATACGACACATGGTTATCACCTCGATCCATATAGTTGGTGGTGATGATACCTTGGACCATGATGGTTGGCAAGCTCCGAGAGAAGCTACAGCCTAAGGACCACGGGCACCTTAACGGGCAGTAGTCCACAATCACAAGCCGTCTAGGTGGGTGTGGTCCCTAATGGGTCATCCTCATCTTAGGGTGTTTAGGTAATTTTTTTTTTGTTTTTAACACGTGGGGTTAAATTTCAAAGGGTTATATGGTATAACAATGCAATTTTAAGTCTTAAAAACATACTTTAAATCAAACCCAAGAGTTAGAAACCTTTTTTTCCTAAAACCCTCTCTCATGAAAAACATCATTATAGGTGAAGAACTCAAGGTTCCAAGGTCAATTCTTCATGAATTTTTAAAGTACCTTCAAGGATTCTTATGTAATAGGTATGGTGATCCTTTATCCTTGATTAATCCTCCATTAAAGGAGCCCATTCAAAAATATATTTCAATGGTATTCAAATATAAAAATCCTACTTTCTTATCTAAGCATGTGTTCTTTGGAAAAAAATATTAATTTATTTTTTTATAAAATAAGGTTAAAATAATGATTTTAAGTTGATTTTATGTTGAATTCTGCCTTGAAAAGGTGATTTCACCAAATTTCTAAATTTAGCTTATTAAGTGGGTTTGGTGATTATGTCTTGATATTGATGGAATTGTATTATTTATTTATATTGTTGTCTATACCGATTTATTATTAATTGTTTGAGACATGAGTAATGGTGATAATGGCTTTGGTGAATGGTAAGTGACCTAATTCTCAGGCTATATTAGAAATGTTGTTGTATGGTTTGATACACTTATGGTGGAGGTGTTTAATTTATGCATATATATTGTGATCGTGACGTTAAAGTTATTATATATTTATTTGAAGTACTTTCTTAATGTGTATATCGGAATGTATGTGGTGTACAGAGATAACATAATGATATTTATAGAATGTGTATGTGTTGGGAAGGAAATTTACTTCCTCTTAATGATTATGTAGAGTGATGATAGAATGAGAAGGGTTCCTTTAATGTGTTGTTGTATCTTGACTTTTATGTCTAATTGAGCATAAAGTAGTAAACCTAGTAGTGGTACCTTTTCTATACATGAATAATGAGGCAATCTAGGCTCTGTCTTGAATCGGTAGACCTAAGCATGGTGCCATTTCATGATGAGTCTAGACTAATAATTGAATGTAAAACATTTATGCAGTAGACCTTATTATTGTGTCACCTTCTTGTGTGGAAATATAAACTTAGAGTTATTGGGCCTGAATTGTAGAAACTCTCCCTAAGTCAATGAGCTATCCATAATGAAACTTGATTGGTTAGACCTAAGAATGGTGCCCGTATTGGAACAAGTAATTAAAGTCGGTAAACCCAATATTTGTTTCCTCTCTAGTACATACGTGTGAATGTAAATACATTATGGGAACTAAGGCTAGCATGGATTGTTTATGGTTAGAATGGGGTCTCTTCCTGAAGAAGATCCCACTGGAAGTCATTGGATGTCCCCTAAACCTTGTGCGAACAAAACATGTGTATTAGTTCTACCCTTGTCAAGTAGAATGCCCTCCACGGTGTTGGATTTTATGACACAAGATTCCATGTCTAGCTTGCATGTTCTATGTCGGTTAAGGAATATTCCCATCATGATGGATGTGAGATCTAGTTACCTGATAGGTTCTACAACATGTAGGTTGTAGTATGGGATGCTATCTAGACATGGCACGAGTAGGCTTAGAAGTTTCTAATGTCAGTTCCCTAAGATTAAACGACTACTACGTGAAAGTCCTCTAAATGTATTAATATGTCCTTAAATGTATCTAATGAAGAAATTTCGAAGTTGTAGCTTATATTTGATAGAATGACTTGCCTAGCAGGTTAAGTTGGAATACAAGGATCCTTATCTATTGTAGTCGTGAGGAACACCTAGGTGAGCTATAAAGAGGTAGCATGGGCTGCCCTCCATGTATTACTTAGGTGGGTCTTAAGGTAACTTTAGGTTGTGGTTTTATGATGATGAAGTGGTTTATTTGACAAATATGTATATGTGTTGTACATTTGTAATAGTTGAACATGTTTATTGTTTGGGTACGGCATTGTATGTGGATTGTGACTTATAATGGGTATCTTATACCAGTGGTTGATGGATTTTTATAAGAAAATGGAGTGAAAGCATATAACTTAACTAAATATCCAATCTATCAAGTTCTTGCATGATCATCATACATGTTATTAAATGATCATCATACATGTTATTGCATTATCATCATAGATATTACTTAATTGTGCTAACCTCATGTTTCTCCTATGTTTTACTACAACTGTAGGTGCGAACAAGTGAAGTGCTTTCTATTGTTAATCTTTGGACTAGAGTTTCCCTCAAAACATTTTGTATGTTGTCATATGTTGAGGACATGGATTCTATGTTATAGTTTATTTGTTAAGACTTTATAATACACTTGTATTATTTCTCTTTGCTTTATAGGGTTGTGTCCCTAATATTTTCATTTAAATTGGTTCTATGTTTTCCATGTGAGACTAATATTCCCTTTGCGTCTAATGATTTTAAATGTTTTTGACTTTCAAGTCTTATGATTTCGGTACGAAGGTTTTAATTCTGCTTTATTTGTATTCCCTGTATGATGAATGAATAATAAGGCTTGTATAAGATCTCTTTAAAGTAAAATACACAACGTCACGACTTGGGGGTGCTCTCGGGTCGTGAAATACTTGGTATTAGAGCATACGGTTTTGGGAATGGTCTTTAGGTTCAAAGTCTAACAAGCCTCGTCTTGTACAGTCTTGTTCATCGGTGTGAGGTGTTGCCACACATGTATGAGAGAGAGGATATATGACGTTTTATAGTTCCTAGTTTGGTGATGATATCCTTATGTGTTGTTGATGATAGCCTTACTTGGCTTTCTCCAACTGGGGGATTTTATGTAGAATAGTAAGGTTTTTAAGAGGGCCTATGTTCTTCTCTTTTTCCTTCTATTCTACTTGTGACACTCACAAAGTCTAAGACGTGTTCTAGACCTAAAATGAGTGTCTAAGGGTTGTTTCACTGTTTTAAGGTCAAAAATAGTGTATCTAAGTCATTTAGGAAGTTTGGATATCAAAACGTCAAGGAACATCCATGATGTTTGGAAACTAGTTCAATTGGTTGCTAGTAAGCCTTAGCATAATTGACTAAGTTATAAGAGTCTAAAAATGATTTAATTAGGTGGAACAGTGTCAAATCTTCCGGCTATGAATCCCCAATAAGAAACCAAGGGACCTTGAGAAGGACCCTTGCGAGTTGACAAAAGTTCCAAAAGGCTGTGTCCATTGACGTGTCAAAGGCGACGAGCCGTTGGTGAATCAACGAGACGACGATGAGGACTTAGCAAATTTTGTGAAGGGTTCGTTTTAAAAACTTTGACCAAAACCATAGACGTGCAACACGGAGGACACACTACCCATCGACTAACCTACCGCCCGTCAGTCGGGGTCTCGTAGGTCAGGCCACTGCGTTGCTGTCTTAGTTTATTTAATTCATTTAATTATTTAGTTTATTTAGTAGGTTACTTAGGTATTAGTGGGTAGTTAATGAAGTTAGTTAAAGTCCCTATATAAACTACCCTAAGCCTAAGACCTCACATAATTTTCATAATTTCCCAAACATTAAATTGCTCTTCCTTCGCTCTTCTTTCTCTAACCCAAAGAAGAACACCATTGAAGACCAAGGTCAAGGGTTCTATGGATGACAAACGGGTAAAGTATATCCATCAAACTTCATCAATCAACAATGTATGGGATTCATTTTACTTTTGGGATCAGTTTTCCCCAAAGTGTTCCTTCGAGATGATTTTAAAAACATGATATTCAACTGGGTTTTCTTCCAATACGATATTGATCTTTTGAATTTATTTTTTTAAGATTTATTTTGGATATTATGAGTGAATTAACATGTATTATATGTTATTTCTTGATGAATTGGTCTAGTTTGTAGAAGATGACCTTTTTCCCTTAGTCCTAGGTTGTGATCTTGAATTGAATTAAGTATTATTGGTACAATTCACTTTGTTAATGAGTGAAGTACTATCCTATGTTTTTATTATGTCAATTTATGAATAGATTAAGATCTATTGTAACCATATTATTCTAGTGGTTGAGTAATTTACCTAGGTTGTGATGTACATCATGAACTTGACTAAAGTCTCTGATCTTAAGCTATGAACTATATATGGATTGTGGTGTAATGATTCAATTGACTTTGTTTTATGTTGATTACTATTATGTGATGATATTATACCAATTTTTTGGTTGAATTGAGGACGGTTGATGGTAAGAGCTTTATGATGCTTTTGTGAAGAAGATAGGAGTAAGTCATATGATCTAAACTCTTTACTTTAAATATGGTTACTTCTGATTAAGTGATGATGTGTATTTAAGTATACCTTATATTAAGATTGATAGGGTTTGTATGATATTAAATGAAAATGTCTTGACTATGATTTGTGAAACGTTGGCTAAGACGTAAATGTTATAAGGATTGTGATAACTTACTAATTATGCATCGTGAATGATTATGTAAATTTGCTAACCTCACATGTATGAATTGTAATGAAAGTAAAAACTCATGATATTCTTACTTAGCTATGATGATGATGATTATATATGGGATTGACCCTACAACATATTAAGCTATGATGATAAATAAAGGATTAAACACATCTAGAAAAGTAGCTCTATCTTAGCACAAAGTAAAATAGAGTGATGAGTGTCCCTTCCCATATAGTGAAGGTAGGATTACTAACGTAATCATAAGATTGTAGACTATAATACATGTACCATAAAGAGTGTCCGAACAATATCTCCTAGTTCTTGAACTATGGTACGCCCATAGGAATACTAGCTAGTGGATCCATATAGTTGATATATTCTTGTTTTTGTAATATCTTGGCAAGTAGTCCGTCTTCTTTTGGTGTAGGGTTCCATGACAACGGATTCCACATTAGCTCATGGGGTCTATGTCGGTTATGGCAAGATGTTATCAAAAGGTAAAAGGAATTGATGAATGAGCTCTAACTAGGATCACCTAAGAGGTTTAGCTTAGTCTTGGTAGGGGTACGGGACTGTACCTATACATTGCAATAGTTATCCTTGAAGGGAATCTTACGAGGATGTTCTTATGAATGCATATGCTTATAAATGTAAATGATATGTATATGATGATCTTACATGTTGATGATACCTTATGATATTTCATTCACTCATGAATGTATATTTCGTCTCTATTGCTAAAGTATGCTATTATGTATTCATAATGATATGATATATGAAGTTGGACATTGGTTATGGTTGTTTTTGTGTTCACGTGATTGAGTAAGTTTATGGGGCTTTTTTTAGTCATTGCACAAGTGATGTACGAACCCCATATTATACTTTTCCCCCAATATTTTAGGTTCAGATCATTGAGCAGCATTTAAGATGACTATGAAGGAAGACTTGGAATTCTCACTCATCAAAGTTAGGTAGGTCCTCACTTACCGAGGGTAATGTCACTACCAAGCATTGATGTTGTATAACCTATATGTGGATTTAATACATTGATGTATGGGATATTCCCAATTGATATACTATTGTTTAGATGGTTATGAGATTAGACACTCTTTTAAGACTATGTTAAGTATCTTCTATATATGTGCAATAAAAGTACAAGACTATATAATCTTCTTACACGAAGGGTCTATGTAAACTCGATATGAATATATATATATATATATGTATGTATGTATGCATAGGTGTATGTAAACCTCGAGATAAATATACAAAATTTTAATATTTTCTGCATTTTAACGTATAAATGTAATGATTAGGCTTAGAGGGTAGTCTTAGTCCTCTTCGAGGACGACGACTCTGGTTACGTCTAGGGGGTGATCCCCGGATGTGACACTACTCAATCTTTTGACTTAGAGTTTCTATTAGCATATGTTCCATATGTGCTCCTTATGTTTGGCATGTTCTAGTTAAATCCTTGTTAAATGCAAAAATGAGTTCATAAAGTTGTCCTCCTCATGTTGTTATGCATCTATAATTTTTTGCCTAAATGTTGCATGAGTTGAAATGGTAAGAATGCTTAAATATATTCTCAAAAGTGTTGAATAATTTTGCTTTTATGAGAAATTGTGATAATGTGCTATGACTTTTATAGGAGAAGGAAGTTCTTCCAATGTAATGCGAAAAGTTATGTTTTCATGCATAATGAGTTTGCGGATTTTGGTCTTACCTTCTCAATGTACTATGAGCCTTCCATGTGGAATTCATTTTCCGTCTGGCTTTGAGTATATAGAATGCATGATTGTGGGATACTAGACTTGTCTTTTTACCCCTTTATATGTTTAAATGTCATTTGAGGACGAATGTTCCCAAGTGGAGGATTATATTAAAACCCTAAAAACGACGTATGAAGAAGTAGAGTATCACATGTGTTTTTATGAGTTTGTAACATGTTAAACTGTGTATAGATGACTTTCAAAGATTAGTTTGATGAGTTTTGCTGATGAACATCAAGGGACGACCGTGACGTTCTGACACATGTATTTTGAGTTAATGTGTTATATGTTGTGTACGGTTGTTCCGAGTCTTGTTTGAAATTGTTTAGTGAGTCAACATCAATTCACATTTTATACTCCATGAAGAAAGACACTTTTTGATGATATTTAAGGGTTCTTGGGCTTATTTCAAGCCAAGGAAGGAAGGGCCTAAGCCAGGCTTGCATCCTTGGCTAAAGAGTGCCTCAAGGCTCCACGTACACCTTCACCACCAGTGGTCTTGACCACAACTCGTAAAGGAGGTTGGTAAGGTTCCTTAGACGAATGTGAGGTAGGCGTTGTGGTAAATAATCTACCACAACATCACGAGCCTCTACACTGCTAGTGGTCATCACCACTATCCTTATAGTATGCCATGAAGATGCCTTGTCCTAGTATGGTCAGAAAGCTTCCAGAGGATCTATTGCGGAAGGACCAAAGGAAGCATAGAGGGCCATGGTGCACCTTCACGAGCTGTGTAGGTGGGCGTGGTCCCTTATGGAGCTGCCTCATCAAAGGTTTTTTAGGTAATTTTTTTTTAGTTTTTAACATGTGGGGTTTAATATAAAAGGATCATATGGTATATTTAAGTAATTTAATGTCCTAAAACCTCACTTTAGCTCATTATTTTCAAAAACCCAAAAAATAGAAACCTTTCTTCCCCAAAACACTCTCTTAAGATGTCACACCCTAATTCAGGAAACCAAATGCAACTGGCGTCGTTAACCTCTCAGAGGTTGAAGGCAAGCCTCTTCTTATCTTTTATCACATTCATTTAGTTAAATTTACGGAAAATTTAACACTTGTAAAACATAATGAAGTATACATAAGCATTATATATTTTCTACATAGATCAATATTCTATTAAGATCAAATTAAAACAAAAATATACAATTAAGGAAACAATTCAAATCAAAATATCAATATATAACTTATTAGTTTGCCAAAAGGGCCTTAGTACAAAGATTTGAAATAAACGCCTGAAATGAAACGCTAGGGACAATATCCACTAGCTATGCCTAAAGTACTAGGATAGATATATATGTGTAGCATCCTCGAACATCAAGACGACCTACCAAAGCCTTGAGATCGACAATCCAAACATCTTCGATGAGTCTTCAACCTTCTCTCTGACCCGCACCTATAAAGATAATAAAAGTATAGCTTTAGTACACACTTGTTCTAAGTATGGGTGTATGCACACATACACATAAGGACTACGAATGATCAAGTAAATCTATTCGTATAAAAACATGCCATTTTTAGAAAGAGACATCACTAGACATTCGTAATGATTATTTGTGAATTGTGGTATGAATATGACGTATTTTAATGCATTCAAACAACACAACTCATTTTCTATATGAACATAAGACCATAGAATCATCAACATAATTTTACAACAACTCGTACTAAAATTCTAAAAATTAATCCTCCAAACCCGAGCGCCCCTTTTTATACTAAGTTTACTTTTCAATCTTTTTCTTCTTCTTGTTGTGTAGTTCAAAGATCTCTTTAATCTCATATTTTATTTACAAGTGCAATGGTTTATTCTTGTCCCATACCTACAATGAATCAAGTTAGTAATCCAAGAGACTAAGGAAATGATTTGGCTACCCTTACTATATGTTATTCTTTCCATTCTTGTTAGATAGGACATGAAATCTTTGTAAGCCAATCATTATTGGCTAGTCCACTTATGTCATCATTTTCATGTTCTGGAGGATGTGGTACATTGATTTGTCATAATGTTTTAATCCCCTTTATTGGCATAATATAAGAAGTCATTTTAAGCCAATTTTATTTGGCTTTGATAGCCGCTTCATAGTAACTTCATATTCTCAAAACACAAGTAAACATTATGTCATTCCTTGATTCTTGTAACTAACCCTCAAATAAATTTGAATCCAATCTATAGGCCTCATTAGTCATTAAGAATTCCAGAAATTTGCACTTATAAATCAGTTAGCAAAAAATACCAACAACATGTTCAAGATTTACATCTGCGTACTTATTAGAATTGAAAACAAGGATAACTAGGGATAAGAACGTTCAACAATGTCATTGGGAACAACCCTAGTTTAAAAATTCATGTGTTTCGAAGAGTTTTAAAATCATCTTGGAGGAAGAATTCAAGGAGCTAAAAATCATAATTTATGTATAATTTAATATATAAAGATCAACTTGCACGAAACCATGAATAAAAACCTTGAAACCGCCTAAGAGAAGTCGAGAGAAACTTTTCAATTTTCCTTTCGTTCGTTTACTGATTTGCGTTGTAAAATTGTTAGTGTTTTAGCTTGAGTATAAGTCTTAATAACTGATCTTGACTCATTTAAATTAAGATTATGTAATATAATTAATTAAATAAATTATTTAATTTTAGACATGCTTTTGAATTTTTCATAATTAATTAATTCCTTATTTAATTAATTAAAGGACCTAACTAATGCTTTTTGACCATTCCATGTTAAGTACTAGGATGTTCATTGAGTTATACTAGGTTAGTGTAAGGATTTCATTTTGACCATTTAATTTAATTTATTAAATTGCTAATTTAATTTAATAGGTGACCCAGGGTAACTACTAAATTACCCTTAAGTCGTTAGGACCATAACTAACCCTTTGGACCATCCTAAGTTAGGTACTAGGTTGTCTCTTTAACTAGTTACTAGGTTAGTGTCACCCAATTAAGTGTTAGGTTGTCGGGTGTACTAGATGATTTATTATTGTTAGTTCTAAGTTAGTTAGCTAGTTAGGTTAGTTAGTTAGAGTCTAGAGTTTGTTCGAGAGTTAGGCTCCACATGGGTGGACACACCTGCCCCCAACTATCCTAACCGAATTAGGTTACAGTAGTCCCCTCCCATGGCCGATTCTTCACATATGTTTGCACATGTGTTGCTTGTACTTTCCTAACTAAATTTCTTGATTGTTCATGTGGTATGTTTACTTATTGTCCCATGTATCCGAACTATGTCCTGGGCCATTGCTTAATCTATATGTCCATTTTAAGTGGTTATGTGCTATGGTGCCTACACTCGACACATGAATGCCTAGCACCTATTGTGTAAATGTTGGAAAATCTATATTTTTAACTTAGGGTCTTCATTGTTGGTACATTTCCTGAACAAGCTCATTAATAATTATAAAAATTTGCTAATACCCCTTAGCAAATTTTCTATACTATGCCCAATATTTCTCAATATTTGGCCTTGGAAGGCCTATGTATCCCTAATACACATTCCTAATGACCTATTGTGCTCTTCACTAGACAAGTAATTTTTGAAAATGTTATATTATCCCCACTTTAAGAAAATTCGTCCCCGAATGACACTACCCATCATTTTTTAAAATAAAAGTGTGATTGTCGAAAACACTTTAACATGGGTGAAACTTTACCCTTTGTGAAATTCTCTTTCACACTTACTCAGGATGATGCATATTACTCAACCTTATGTGAATTTTCTTATTTGAGAATGAGGAACTTCCTTCTCTATCAGATTTAAATTAATGCACATCACAACTCATGCAACACAAAAATCATGTCTACGCTATATAAAAACAACAACATGACTCCAAGCATGAACTCATTTTAACTCATATAGTGCAAGTGTAAGACACACGATTATGGACTTAAAACAACAAATTGACTAATTCACTAATAACTCATGCTTTCTTAAACAATAAAAGACTTAGGAAGAGTATCTCTATCCTCAAGAACTTAAAGAGTGAGGATAACGGGATCTGATATCGTCCTCAGCCTCCCATGTCGCTCCCTAAACAAGGTTGTTCCTCTATAATACTTTTACGGTGGCAACCTCATTGTTCCTGTACAGTTTCAGTTGGCGATCTAAGATTTTAACGGAAATTTCTTCGTAAGAAAGGTTCTCATCGGCTCCTAACCCCTTAGTTAACATCTTGTTAGCTTTAAGATTAGAAACTATTTTTCTTATTGCATTTGAATCACGCCCTTCCCATTCCAGCTCTAACTATTTTTGAAACTGAAACCTTACTACCATGTTTCCACAGTCTATTGTAGCATAACACTTATGGAGCAAATACATAATCAAGATTATATTAAAATGAAGCATGGTTACTTATATTATGTCAGCATAAGTAACTCTATCAAGAATAATTATTGGGCAATCTCTATATACCCTTTCAGCTCTAAATTTGTCTCTTATGTGTGTACTTACAAGAAAAGGTTCATGCAAGAACTCAGGAAGCATGTAAAATTTACTAGCTACTAAAGGAGTAACAAATGACAAAGTGGATTCTGGATCTAACACTGCATACACAAGAAAAGAGAAGACATGCAACATGCCAGTGACCACATCAGCTGACTTCTCTTGCTACTCTCTACCTAATAGCTAGAATATGTTCCTCTTGGGAGGTTCATCTGCAACAATTGGATTAGGCCGACGCTGAGCATCAGTCTTGTCTTGATTCCTCATCTGTGGGCAGTACCATACCATATGCCCACTCTTGCCGCACCCATAACAGTTATTAGTACCTACCAGGCACTCACCTCCCTACAAATGGCCACACATATCACTCGACTTTCTATTACGCTTGTCATTTCTATCGTTATCCTCCTAAACATTAGTTTTGTTGGAAGGAGTAGGATTACCTCATTGATTGTGCCCATTCTTGAACTTGGGCCTCTCCCGAACACAGAACGAATTATTACCATTTCTCAAACCGGACTGATTGGAGGACTTAGATTTCTTGCTCTCTCGATCTTTCTTTCTCCGAGGACTATCCTCAACCTGTTGTGCATGTTCCATCAACTTACCAAGGTCGATGTTATCATGCAACATGGCTTCCTGACATTCCTCCTCCAAATCCTCTGACACACACCAGTCACAAACTTACTCATCTCATCCCTGCTATTGAAAACTAGAGAAGAAGCATATTTGGAAAGCTTAACAAACATCAAGGAGTATTCCCTAATTAACATGCCTCCCATTCGTAAGTTGATGAATTATTCAAACTTTGCCTCTCTCTGTTCTCTGGTAAAGAACTTCTTTAGAATATAGCCTTAAGAAATTCCCAAGTAATGAGAACTTCTCTTGCTGCTCGGCCATCTCGCAAAATCTTGTGCCACACCTGAGACACTTCTTTAAGTTGGTAAGTAGCCAACTCAGCCTTTTCCTTTATAGTAACACCCATAGCACAGAGAATCTTATGAACCTCATCCACAAACTCTTGGGCATCCTCATTGGTCTTAGACCCGTAGTAGATAGGAGGATTCATTCTAGTGAAGTCCCTTAGTTTGCTAGCCATGGTTCTAGCATGTGGGTTATCCTTGGGAGCATTCTCTCTAGAGGCCTTGGATTTGATAGCCTCTGCTTTAATAGTGATGGCTTAAGCTTAAGCCATCTAAAATAATGTTTCTCTTACTTCTCCATCCGTCAGCGCAACTGGGTTGACAAATTCTTGCACTCCAGCAGCTAGGGCATAAGGAGGATCTTGGTTCCCTTCAGCAGCTACTTCTTTGACTTTTCTGCCTGCGTTTCTCCTTGTGTTCATTTTCTACATGTATATACAATAAGAGAGTTAGACGCTTCAATACAAAAAATGTCAAATATCTAAATAACACGATAAAGAGTAGAAGAAGGGAAGATTCTTAACATCTCTTAGTCTCTAAGTCATGATTATAGCGCGCTTCATAGTATTATGTTAGAAACTATATAACGTGGTTGTTTTGAGATTATTTCCTAGATAATATAAATTCATGCTCTGATACCAAGTTCATCACATCCAGATTCTAGAACACTAATGTAACCGGCGTCGTTGTCCTCTCAAAGGTCGCAGACAAGCCTCTTTTTAGATTTCATCACTTTCATATAGTTAAATTTGTGGAAAATTTAAAACTTTTAAACCAAAATTAAGTATACATAGACTTCATATATTTTCTACATAGATGAATATTCTATAAAGCTCAAATTAAAACAACTATCTACAATCCACAAATAAAAAGATCAATATCTAATGAAATAGTTTGCCAAAATGGCCTTAGTATAAAGCTTCGAAATAAACGTCTGAAAATAAATGCTAGGGACAACATCCACCAGCTATGTCTAAAGTACTAGAATAGATAGATAAGTGTAGAATCCTCAAACATCAAGAGGACCTGCCAAAGTCTGGAGATCAACAATCAAAACACCTTTGATGAGTCTTCGACCTTCTCTCTGACCTGCACCTATAAAGATAATAATAGTATGGTGTTAATACTCACTTGTACTAAGTATGGGTGTATGAACACATATACATAAGGACTATGCATAATCAAGGAAAGCTCTTCCTATAACAACATGTCGTTTTTGGAAAGTGACATCACTAGACTTTCCTAATTGGTATTTTGTGAACTGTGGCATGAATATGACATATTTTAATGCATTCAAAGCACAAAACTCGTTTTCTATATGAAAATAAGACCTTATAAGCATCAACATAATTTTAGAACAACTCGAACAAAATTTCTAAAAATTACTGTTCCAAACCCGAGAGCCCCTTTTCTATAATTAGTTTATTTTATAATCTTTTTCTTCTTGTTGTTGTGTAGTTCAAAGATCTCTTTAATATCATATTTTACTTACAAGTGCAATTATTTATTGTAGTCCCATACCAACAATGAATCAAGTAAGTAATCCAAGAGACTAAGGAAATGATTTGGCTACCTTTACTACAAGTTATTATTTCCATTCTTGTTAGATTGGACATGAAATCTTTCTAACCCTATGTTTATTGGCTAGGCCACTAGGAGAATGTGGGACATTGAATTTCCATTACGTTTTAATATCATTTATTTGCATAATATAAGAATTAATTATAAGCCATTTTTTTGGCTTTGTTCATCTTCAAAATAAAGGAGTCATTAATGGCTATGCCCATTATTTGCTGAAAACTTCATTCTTATAAAACACTAACAGATGATATTCTTAAGCTCTTACTTTTTTAGTTCACTTTGAACATACATCTCTTCTTCTATCTTGCTTTCTTAAGGACATCTTTAAAATTAAAATCAAGCGAGCTAACATGAAATCCAGTATCTGCCCCACACTAGAAAGGGGTGATTCACCGATCAAAGTGAATGTAGATCATGTGAGCTAACATGAAATCCACTGTCTACCGCACACTGAAAAGGGGTGGTTCACCGACTAATGTGAAACAAAATTCAGTGTTGTCCCCACACTTGAAAGAGGTGGTTCACAGCTAAAGTGTACCAAATACTTTCTTTGAAAATTTAACCAACATAGATCATGTGAGATAAAAATTAAATCTTGTGTCTTAACCATATCATAAAGAGGTGGAATCACCGGCCAAAGTGAAACCGCATCATACCTAGCTTGCTTAGGTTGAATCCACTGGCTAGTCCCTATGATGGCAACATAGTTCAAAGACTAGGAGACATACAGAGACTACTTATCCTCCTTGGTAGTAGTGTCATATCATGAGCCTTACATGTGATGGCACAAGCTCATATCTAGTCTTTCGGTGGTTTGCTCAACTTTTTTTCTTTACATCTTTTAGAGTTGACTCAAACATTATGGAAGCTTTCTTCTACTTACGAGATTTACTTAACTTTTTGGATAAATGGTCACCCTTTTATTTACTTTATGAAATGTGAATTTAACCTTACCTTATCATCTTGGTGTTAATGAGACTTATCTCACGATTATTAACACCCTCTTATATGAATATAATTAACATGATTTTCTAGGTGTGAGTATGACTTGTCTCACTTCCTTTAACACCTCATTATGGTCACTTTGATAATTCTTAAACTTTTAATTATGTCATTACTCACCTTATCCTGTTCCATGTCATTTAGTAGCTTTATACCACTATTTATGAACGTTATAAACTTTGTTCAATGTATGTACTTATATGCATAGTTCATTTGGAAAGGGTATGTCTGGACATGTCCCAATGATTGGCATACCCTTGGATATGAATTCAATGAGTTACATTGGTCATGCTTAATTTTGTATGGCTTAGTCATTGACCAATTCTATTACGTATTTTGGATATAATGTTGTAGGCCAATTTATTGTCATAAGACAAACTTTCACTAAACACTTGAACTTTTGACCTTTCACTAACTTATAAGAACAATTCAATGCTTGGTTTGTCCAAGCTATGAAGTTGAATTGGCATTGTAGATTCATTTAATATCTTTCATTCATTATGAAATTTATAACTACTCATTCAATGCTATCACGTTCACAAGTTCTTGTGGACAGTGTATGTTGGGACTTGTCCCATTGATTAGAATACCCTATGTTATGAGTTAACTGATGTAGAGATTGGTATGGCTCTACATGATTTGGAAGTATTATGATTGGACATAGTTTTGCTAGGCAATTTGTTGGCATAAAAAACAATTTCACTAGTTACTTGTCGTAACATTATCACTAGCCATGCCAATTACTTTATAAATATATTATAATAATCTATTATGTTGAGTAGCTAACATTTTTCATTACAAGAAACATCATAATTTACATGTGAAATTTCTTTCGTTATTTAAAAATAACATTATATTCCATTTCCATTCAAATTTTTGGGCAAAACATTGTTAGCCAATTTATTGGCATGAACTAGACTTTACTTAAACTATTTTTATTTTGTTATCACTAACCAAATCAATTAATTTTGATGAATGTAATATTGTGATTCCTCAACATGAACAAGTCTTAACTTTAACATTTTAACAATAAATAAACTTCATAGCTGATTCATAGTAACTTCATATTCTCGAAACACAAGTAAACATTATATCATTCCTTAATTCATGTAACTAACCATCAAATAATTCGAATCCAATCTATAGGCCTCATTAGTCATTAACATATAAAGAAACTTACACATACAAATCATTTAGCACCACATACCAATAACATGTTCGAGATTTACATCTACATACTTATTAGAATCGAAAAGAACAATAACTAGGGAGATGGATGCTCAACAATGTCATTGGGAAAAATCGTAGTTTCGGAATTCATGAGTTTTGAAGCATTTGAAAAGCCTCTAGGAGGAAGAATTCAAGGAGATAAAAACCATACCTCATGTAGAATTAAATCTACGCATATCACCTTGAAAAAAATCTTGAAATCGCCTAAGAGAAGTCGAGAGAAACTTTTCTGTTTTCCTTTCGTTCGTTTACTGATTTGCGTTATGAAATTTTAGTGTTGGAATGTTAGTCTACGTCTTAAGAACTTATATTTACTCATTCAACTTAGTCTAATTAAGTAAATTAAATAAATAAAATAATTAATTAATAAAAAGCCCCTCCTAGATTTATTAGAAGTAAGAAAATATAACACTTAGTCAATTCTAAATTTATTCCTAAGAATTTCAGCCTTTCTTTTTAGTTTTTCCTTGATTAATTAAATCCTTAATTTTATTAATCAAGGTACCTAGTGTAATTACCAAAGTACCCCTAAGTCATTGGAACCAGAACTAACCCTATTGGATCATCCTAGGTTAAGTACTAGAATGTTTTTAATGTTATTTTAGGTTAGTGTAAGGATTTCGGTTTGATCATTTAATTTGATTAATAAAATTTATAATTTAATTAATTCGGTGACATAGGGTAATAACAAAAGTACGCTTAAGTCGTTATTACCCTAACTAAACCTTTGTACCATCCTAAGTTAAATAGTAGGTTGTCTCTTTAACTAATTACTAGGTTAGTTTCACCCAATTAAGTCTTAGATTGTCCGGTGTACTTGATAATTTATTTTTGTTAGTCCTAGGTTAGTTAGCTAGTTAGATCACTTAGTTAGAGGCTATAGTTTTTTAGAGAGTTAGGCCTCACATGGGTGGACACGCCTGCCCCCTAACTATCCTAACCGAATTTTGTTATGGTGGTCCCCTCCCTTGGCCGTTTCTTCATATATGCTTGCACATGTGTTGCTTATACTTTACAACTAAGTAATCTTGATGGTTCATTTGGAATATTTACTTATTTTTCCAAGGACCCTCACTATGTCCTTCGACACTACTTAATCTACATGCCCACTTTAAGTCGTTATGTGCTATGGTTCCTACGCTTGACACATGGATGCCTAGCACCTACTGTAAAATGTTAGAAAATCTATATTTTTAACTTAGGTTCTTAATTAAAGGCATATTTATTGAACAAGCTCATTAATAATTAGAAAAATGGGCTAATACCGTTTAAGCATATATTTTCTAGTATGCCCAATAATTTGCTTATTCGGGTATTATATAGAAATTTGCTAATACTCTTTAGCCATTTTTCTATACTATGCCCAATATTTATCAATATTGGGCCTTGGAAGTCCTATGTATCCCCAATAACCCTTCTTGAAGACCTATTGGGATCTGCACTAGACATGTAATTTTCCAAAATATTACATTATCCCCACCTTGGGAACATTAATCCCTGAATGAAACTACACATCATTTTTAAAATAAAGAGGGTGAGTTTCAAAAACACTTCAACTTACTTGAAACATTACTCTCTGTGAAATTCTGAGTCACACTTACTCTGGATGATGCATATTACTCAAGCTTATCAAAATTTTCATATTTGAGATTGAGGAACTTCCTTCTCAATCACAATTAACTTAATGCACATCACAACTCATGCAACACAAAAAATATGTCTACGCTAAATAAAAACATCAACATGAATGCACGCATGAACTCATTTGAACTCATATAGTTCAAGTGTAAGACATACGATTATGGACTTAAAACTTCGAATTGACTAATGCACTAATAATTCAGAGATTCTTAAGCAAAACCAGACTTAGGAAGAGTATATCTAACCTTAACAATTGAACAAGTGAGGGTAACGGGAACTCATATCGGCCTCGACCTACCATGTCGCTCCCTCAACAAGGTTGTTCCACTATAATACCTTTACAGTGGCTACCTCCTTGTTCTTGAACCATTTAACTTGGCGATCTAAAATTTCAACGGAAACCTCTTCGTATGAAAGGTCCTCATCGACTCCTAACCCCTTAGATAACATCTTGTTGGCTTTAAGATTAGAAATTATTTGTCTTGTTCCATTTGAATCACACCCTTCTCATTCAAGATCTAACTCATTTTGAAACTAAAACATTCCTACCCTTTTTTAAAAGTCTACCAAGAACAATTATTGGTCAATCTCTATAAATTTAATGTTGTCTCCTATGAGAGTACTTACTAGAAAATGTTCATGCAAGAACTCAGGAAGCACGTCCAATTTACTAGCGACTAAAGGAGTAGCAAATGACATAGTGGATACTGGATCTAACAATGCATACACAGGAAAAGAGAAGACATGCAACGTACAAGTGACCACATCAGCTGACTTCTCTTGCTCTTCTCTACCTTTAAAAGCTAGAATTTGTTTCTCTTTGAAGGTTTGGCTGCAACAGTAGGATTAGGTCGAGGCTGAGCATCTAAACCTTGCGTGATTCCTCATCTTTGAGCAGTGCCTGACTATATGCACACTCTTACCGCACCTATAACATATATTAGCACCTACCAGACACTCACATCCATGCCAACGGCCACATTTATAACACAACTTTCTAGCACGCTGGGAATTTCTATTGTTACCCTCTTTTGCATTAACGTTCTTAAAAGGAGTAGGATTACCTGAGTGCTTATGCCCCTTCTTTAACTTGGGTCTATCCCAAACATCAAACGAGTTATTACCATTGCTCGAATCGGACTAATCCGAGGACCTACATTTCATTCTCTCTCGGTCTCTCTTTACTCGACAACTCTCCTCAACCTACTGTGCATGACCATCAACCAACAAAGGTCCATGTTATCATGCAAGATGGATTCTCAACATTCCTCCTCTAAATACTCCAACACACCAGTCACAAACCTACTAATCTCATCCCTGCTATTGGAAACCAGAGAAGAATCTTATTGGGAAAGCTTAACAAACATCAAGAAGTATTCCGTAACAGACCTACCTTTCTATCGTAAGTTGATGAATTACTACACCTTAGCCTCTCTCTGTTATCTGGGAAAGAACCTCTTTAGGATTGCAGTCATAAGAACGTCCCAAGTAATTGGAACTTCTCGTTGTGCTCAGCTATCTCTCCACATCCTGTCCCACACCATAGCCACATTTTTGAGTAAGTAAGCAGCCAACTCAGACTTTTCCTCTTCAGTAACACCCATAGCACAAAGAAATTTATCAATCTCATCCATAAAATCTTGGGGATCCTCATTGGTCTTGGTCTCGTGGTAGACTGGAGGGTTCATTCTAGCGAAGTCCCTCAGTCTGCTAGCCATGGTGCTAGAATGTGGGTTATCCCTCGGAGAACCCTCTCTAGTGGCCTGGGATCTGATAGCCTATGCAAGAATAGTGATAGCTTGGGCCATCTAAACTAGTGTGTCTCTTACTTCTCCGTCTGTCAATACAGCTGGGTAGACAGGAACTTGCACTCCAGCAAGTGGGTCTTGAGGATGAGCTTGGTAGCCTTCAGCAGCTGATTCTTCGACTCTTCTGCCTGCGTTTTTTGTTATGTTAATTTTATACATGTATATACTAGAAGGGGGTTATATGATAGAGTGACAGAAAATGTCAAAGCTCTACACAACACGATAAACAGTAGAAGAAGGGAATATTCTTAACATCACTTAGTCTCTAAGTCATTATTGTGGCGTGCTTTACAACCAAAAGTTAGAAACTACGTAACTTGTTTGTTTTGAGCCTTGGTTGCTACGGTATTTTAACCTCATTCTCTGATACGAAGTTTCTGACACCCGGATTCAGGAACCAGAACGCAAGCAACGTCGTTAGCCGCTTAGAGGTTGCACACAACACTCTTCTTAGCTTTCATCACATTCATATAATAAAATTTACAGAAAATTTAAAACTTTTAAAACATAATGAAGTATACATAGTCTTCATATATTTTCTACATAGATCAATATTCTATTAAGCTCAAATTAAAACATCTACAATTGAGGAATCAATTCAAATGAAAATATTAATATATAATGTAATAGATTTCCAAAACGACGTTAGTACAAAACGTCGCAATAAACATCCGGAAAAAAAACACTAGGGACAACATCCACTAGGTATGTCTAAAGTACTAGGCTAGATAAATAAGTGTAGCATCCTCAAACAACAAGCGGACCTACAAAAGTCTGGAGAAAAACAGTACAAACACCTATGATGATTCTTCAACCTTTTCTCTGGCCTGCACCTATAAAAATATTAATAGTATAGGGTTAGAAACACACTTGTACTAAGTATAGGTGTATGCACACATACACATAAGGACTAAAATAGGAAGTCCTTATGTAAAAACACCCAAAACTGTCAAATCTTACAGTGGATGTCTATGAACCAATAGACAAACCGTGATTGGTGGTCGTTGGTTGGGACTTAGGTACATTCTGAGAGACCAAAACACCCGCTCTGACACAAACGACAGCTACAAGCATGGGCCGTCGTTGTGTCTACGGGGCATCGACGTGGTTTCGTAGGTTGACCCTTAGCAAATTTTTCAAAAAGGACAAAAGGTTGCCTCTCTAACAAAAACTACGACTCCCATAACAGGCCGTTGATAAGATGATGTGGCGTGGTCGGGGTATCGTGGTTTGGGGTCTGACTCACTTTCAAGTTTAAGGTAAGAGAGTAAGTTATTTAATTGGTTAGGTGATTAATTAAGGGCTAAGGAGTGTTTAATAAATTTAGTTAGGGGACTATAAAAATACTAAACCTTATTTAACTAACTCAACTCACCATGATTCTCAAACCCACTTAGCTCCAAACTTCTCTCTCCCCAAACTCAAACCCCCATTGAATAAACACTAAAGCTCCAAGGATAGGACGAATTCACCATGGTTTTTATCTCAAATTTGTGTCAAGATCATCACTAAGGTATGATTTATTTCACTCTTGGGATCTTTTCCCCAAGAGGCCTCTTCAACTATGGTTTTCAAACTTCCCCAATACTAAGGCTTCAATCTAGACATTGATTCTCTTTTCAAAAAAAATATTTATTCAATTATGATGATTTACGATCTTTTATAATTCTTTATGGAAGTATTGATGATCACTTGTTAGTAATCACTATAGATTTCCTATTGCACCCTTATTCTTCCCTAAACTCATTATATGATGAAATTTATGGTAATTGTGGAAGATGATGATTACATGTTTATGTAGAATTTAATTAATGTGTATTACTTCTTGAATTCACCTTATTTATGTATTTATTATATATTCTTTGGTAATTAAAGTATTAAGGCAATGAAAGGGCACAAAGGCAAGAAGATTGATTCGTCTTGAATTCAATTATTGAATATGAGTTGATTAGAGAGTAATACTCTTATGTCTAATGTGTGGTTGTGATGTTGATGACACATATTCTCATCCTTAATCCCAAACAATTAATTACCATGAAGTATGTATGCATGTTATGATATGATTATTATTTGATTGAAACTAGTTACTCATGCTTACAATATAGTGTTAAGTTAAAGGTTTACTCACTTGATTAGTGGTTTCCAATGTTAAAGGATTGTTGTCAGTTGGAATGACCTATGAGCTATTATGATAAGGTCTTTCCATAGGAGTCTAGAAGAAACTAATGTAAACTTGTATGATGAAATAAGATGTACCAAAGGGAATGAAGGCTTAGCACCAAAAGGGCATGTCAATGATGTGGATGTCTCATGGTTAGTATGTCCGGCCTCCCACAAAGGTTTCTTCTCGTCTAGCAATTCCGGATTCCCAGGATATGTGTTGTCTCATGAGGTAAAAACCTCCAGATCTAGTAAGTCATGGTTTCTAGTAACAAAATCCTTTACCCTTAACTATGTTCCCACATAGGATTAGAGCTTACTACATCCACCTAGATAGCTATATATGATTGGTTAAACCTTAGGAAAGTGTTAAACCTCTCTTTTCGGTGTGGGAGGAGAACACCAGTTCAATGTAGCTCACAGGGTCTAATATCGATTATTCCACTTATTTTCCTAATGTAGAAGTAAATGAACAAGTTAAGTATGTGAACTCCCATTAGGGTTGTCTTAAAGGCTACTACATAGTGTGAGGGAGGTTATGGGTCTTCCCTTATACGTTGCACATGTGGGATCCTAAGGGATGGTCTTAGTAATGTTCTTGTATGACTAAGTTTATTATATACTATGAGTGTCAAGCCATATATGATATTATGAATAAATTATGTTAAGATTAATTTTGAATTTATGATTTATGCATGAAGTAGGTGGCGAAATGTAACACTTAGCTTTGAATAGAGTTATAGGGTTTTATTCTTGTTATTGCACAAGGATTGGTTGAGATAATTATATGTTAGATTTATTTCTGATGTTCCATATATGTGTGTGTTGAGTTAATTAGTTCTGCATGGTTTTGAAAAAATTGTCTTTTCTCATGCATTGATGATTTTATGCAAAGGAACCATACATAGTACATGCTGTTTGTACGAAGCAATATTTCTTCCCTTTTTCTCAAACGTTGTAGATTCCGGTCATTGACGAGCTTCTAGACCACTTTGATAGTAGACTTGGACTTTCCCCCCAAGTTATTAGTAGGTCCTTAAGTTCGGGGATGTAGCCATTCTTCTACTCTAGTTATGATGTTTGTTGTGTCTAAATACAATCATTTTTTCTTTTATTATTTTTTGACTCTCATTGTAAGTCTTTAATTTCATGTTGTACTTGTGTATGGATTATGTGCAACTTTGTAATTTTCTCTAGATTGTTTAATGTGACACAATGTTATTAGGCTATTTCTTATGTATTGGTTATGTTTCCTAAACAAGAAGCCTATGTAAGCTTCAATAAGAAAGGTGTCTATGTAAACTTCATTTATGATACGTGAAAAGTCTATGTATACCTTACAATGTAAATGTTTTAAACTTTTCACATTTTTTTGACCCATGATATGTCATGAGGAATGCTATGGGCTTGTCCAAGTCCTCTTCGAGGAATATGATTATGTCTACGGGGTCCTCCCAATTATGACGAATATGAAGGTTATGTAAGTGGTGTTGAAAGATAGCATGATGATCGCGTATTTAATATAATAGTTTTGTGATGGAAAGTAAAATTCCACTTAATGATCTTGAACGTGATAGAATGTGAAGGGTTCCCATAATGTGTTTTTGTATATTATCTTGAACGTATAATTGATCGTGAATTGGTAGACCTAGTGTCTGTACCTTCTATATGCATGACTAATGAGGGTTTTTAGGCTATGTCTTGAACTGGTAGACCTATGAATGGTTCCCCTTAATGATGAGTCTACAACCCTAAGTGAAAGTAACACCTTGAAGTCGTAGACCTTATGATGGTGCCTCCTTTTTTTGTAAAATCATAGAATTAGATTTGATTTGTCAAACCGTAAAATCTCGCTCTATGAAAGTTAATGACCTATACTTAATGAACCTAGATCTGTCAGACCTAAGCATGGTGCCCTAGTTTATCGAAATACTTTGGCTTAGAAGTCCCAATATTAGTCCCCTCTCTAGTACATGTATGTGAATGAAATTACTCTATGGGAACTAATTCTAGCACCGTGTGGATATGATTATGATGGTCTATTCCCGAAGAAATGGATAGAGTCAAATGAATGTCTCGCAATATCCCCTAAACCATGTGCCAACATGGATTTTTATTAGTTCTAGCCTTGGAAAGTAAAACACCCTCCACGATGTGGGACTTTATGATACCAGATTTCATGTCTAGCTTGCATGGTTTATGTTAGAAAATATCTATTCCCATCATGTGGGATTTGCACAAAAGTTACTTGATAGGTTATACAATGTGTAGGTAGTAGTATGGGATGCTATCTACACATTGCATGTGTAGGATTACAAGGTTCTAAAATAAGTTCCTTAATTCATTAATGTCTAATATGTGAATGTCTTCTAAATGCATGAATGTGTCCTACATGTCTCTACTAATGAAATGTTGAAGTAAGAGCTTATAATTATAGAATGAGTTGCATCACTTGTAATTTGGAATAGAAGGGTCTTTATCTATTGTATTCTTGAGGAACATCTACGTGTGTTTGGAGAAGTAGTATGGGCTTCCCTTCAATGACTTTCTTAGGTTGTTTTTAGGGTATCTTAAGGTGGAGGGTCTAAGATGATGAAATTGTCTATTTGACAAATATGTATACGTGTTGTATATTGGTAATAGTTGTGCATGTCTATAATATTGGTATTGTCTTGTATGTGGATAGTTAATTATATTGTATATCTTATACTTGTTGATGGATTTGTATAAAAAATGACACGAAAGCATATAGCTCCAATAAATGTCCCTTTTAGTATGTTTATGCATAGTAATCATACTTAGAACATAAATGTGCTAATCCCATTCCTCTGCTTTGTTTTTCTACAAGTAGGTTTTGGTAACTGCAGTTATTTCTATAGTGATTATTTTTACTAGAGTTTCTTTCAAGACTTCTAGTAAGTCCTGATATGTCGAGAACATGGATTATATGTTCTAGTTTTTTTTATGACTTTTTAATAGACTTGTAGTATTCCTCTTTGTTGTAAAGGGTCATGTCCCTAGTATGTTGTTTTAAGTTGGGTCTAAGTTTGTCATGTGAGAACATTATTCCACTCTCGTATGAATATTTTTATAAATGTTGTTGATTTTCAAGTCTTATGATTTCTGTTAAAATGTTTTATCTTCGCACTATTTTTATTGCCTATGTGATTAATGAATGATAAGGGTTTGTATAAGACCTATTCGAGGTCAATTACACCGCATCACGACTTGTGGAGGTTTTCTGGGGTTGTGACATAAGTGTTGAATCATTACTACTATCTAAGGAGACTGAGTCAACCTACAACTGGTAGGTTGCCTCTTGTGAGCTTGGACAACTTTTTTTTACGTTCCCACGAGTCCTTTTCAAGGATCCTTAAGGGATCCCAGGGTGGTCCTACAAACATGCTTGGGTATAGAACCTTTGTACTAGTTCAGGGATATTAGTTTTGGACATAGATCGTCTGTTTTGACTTTATTAATGTACTAGATTACATCATAGGCTCTAGTTTAGGTCGTTAGATTTCAAAAGTATTACATTAGTTGATGTAAATTCTCACTCTAGTAACTTACCCTGATTCAAACTAGTTTCTCTCAAATACCGAAATGGCGCAATTATGCCAACTCTATCGCTGGACTATTCACTATCTCGATATAAAAGTACGGAAGAGGTTTTAGGATGCAGTCTTTGGAGTTGAACCCACCTCAACCGAATAACCACTTGCTATTGATTCAGTAGTTTCGGTGTTAAGAACTCTCTCTAAAGCTGTAAGGAACCCAAAATGATTTAGGTCCTAGTAGAGACTAACATATATGTCATGAGCTTAGTCATAAAATGATAAATTTTAGTGTTTAGAGGAAGTAAATGATGTTTGATGAGTTTGTAGGTCAAACATTCCAGACGTTCGAATGTTAGCCTTTAAACGTTCTAGCGTTCCTTAGTATGTTTCATGAGGTTTTATGTAGTGGTTGGAGCTAAAATTGATAGTGAAGGTTCATAATATGTACACCACTGTATTTGGGTAAAAACTGTCAAAAGACAGTCCCAACCAACGAGGCTAATAATCAGATCATAGGTCCATCGACGCCCAATCGATCGTGGCATAGGTTGACACTTAGAGTGGGGAAATCCAGATCCCATGCAAGAGGTATCTAACCCAATATACAGTTACCTGTACGGCTCGTTTATAGGTCTACATCCATAGGTGTGGCCATCATTCGAGACCTGCTGCTTTCTGCAGTGTCTCGGCCAGGGTGGGACATTATGGTAAACTCCTCCCACATCCAAATAAATGCATGGGCGGTTAAATTAGGCGGTTTTAGTTATTTTACGAGTATTTTAAACAATAGAGACCCATTTAGACATTCATCCATTGATTTTTCCATTGATGGAGTCCCCCTAGTTTTCCTCAATTGTGAATCCAATGAACCACAATCTAGAGAGGGTTATGATTGCATTCTGGGTAAGGCTTGTTTGTGATACAAATCTAGTGGGTAGATGTTCATCTGCTGATTAAATTATGTTTTCATGAAGATTTCATGGTAAATTGTAGTATTTGATGTTGAATTTGATCATGGTGATTATAGGCCATTAGAGGCAAGATGAAGGTTCTAAGTTAATCTTCAAAATTCAATTGTATTGTATATTATTAGATCATGATTGAATCACCTAAACATAAATTGAATTATTCCTAATTGATCTAGATTGGACTTGAATTGTAAAGTTGGAATTGAACCTATGTTATCATGTATGCCTAGACTTACCTTCTACTGATAAAATCAAATGAATTAACTTGAAATTGAACATAGAGGACAATGAATTTAATGAAGTAATCGTTTTTGGGTTTGTAGGCCATTGATGCTAGGACTTTGGGGTGAAGTCATGATTAAGGGATTAAGATGAAGTTTTGTTTCTTTTCTACACATAGACATGAACAAATTAGAGAAAAAAAGTTCTCTCACATAGATGGACTATAGGTTTAGCAAAGAACCTAAAACGAATCAAAACATGATATGGAATAATTTCATTAAACTTCTAACATTTGTCTCAAAACCATCTATGACATCACGAGTACAATTCTCTTCGTACATAGCCCATAAAGTCTAACATAGAAAAAAAAAAGACAACATAGAAGTGATGTCCTCGGAAGCTATGAGGACTTACCAATTTTCACTTTTCTTGAGATAGTAAATCTCAAAGAGTCTTGAGTTGAAATACCCATGGTAGCTTGATATGTTGAATCTCATGGAAGCTTCAGTTGAATTAATTATGGTAGCTTGAGGTGATAAACATCATTGATTCTTAGGATGGAGGACGTAAGATCTCTCATGTTTAGCTTTGTCTTATTTTGCTAGAATGCTTTATCATGATAGATTGACATGGATTGGCCAAAATCATTTCATGATAGCTTTAGGGGAAATACCTATACTCTCCTAATGTTAGCTTGAATTGCATGCAAGCTGTATTTAATGTAATAACTTGAGATTAGTTTCTCATGATAGCTTAGGGTTGAGTATTCATGATTCTCTATGAATTAACTTGCATCTACATGATTTGTTGCATGGTGGTTAGGATCATTTTATCCTTCTTTAGTTAGATTGGTTAGTATTATGAGATGCTTTCCATGGTAGTAGGTCAATCATGATAGTATGTTGAGTTTAATAGACAAGCTTGCAAGATAAGTTAGCTCGGATAAGTTTAGTCTAGATATGTACTTAGTGTAGATAATAGTTTGGGATGCTATCCATACATTGAAAAAGTATGAGTTGAAGCTACCTGCAACATGACTTCTACATGATGTATTCTTTACTTTGATAGTGAACATAGTTGCGTTCCATGGCAACATCGACTTTAGATTATAACTCCCTCTTAATATTAAGTTGGTGTACTAGTGACACCTAAAGTTAATGAAACTGAATAGCGTGACTTCAAGATATGCTTCGTGTGTAAGGTAGAATTGGATTCTTCACATGCATTGCACAAGTGTGCTTCAAGGTGGCCTAGGGTAATAGTGCTCATATGAATATTATAAAAGTAAATCTTAATTATGAATGTTGATTATGATCATTAATGATAAAAGAGAGGTACTTAACTTTGGTAGTAGTATGTGATATTACCTTAGCCTTGCACAACTATACTTGGAGGTGGCTTGTGAAGTAATTCATTTGAGTAAGAAAGACACTGAGTTATTTATGGACTTATATGTTTTATGATACTTTATTACTCTTATACTATTCAAGTTACACTTATGCTTTTATCTCTTATCATTTTGTCTATTATGGACTAACCCTTTGAGATATCTTATGTTTGGTATGATAGTTTCCATACTAGGTATATTTCGTACTAACACAAATTTTCCTACATTCTAATCTAATGTTGTGACTTGAAGAGATTGAATTGGTTTGAAGGGTAGAGATTCCAAGGCGTTAAAGAAGTGAAAATTGGTTAATAATCATACCATCCGAAGACATCACACATATGTAGTCTTTTATATTCTATTCTATGTTAGACTTTTATGTGTTGTGACCCAAGACTATTGTACTCATAATGTCATAGATGGTTGTGATACGTATCTTAGAAGTGTAATGCAATGATTCCACATTATTTATTGAAAGAAAATGTTTTTTGTACTTTTCGCTACTTTTAATATATGCATTGAATGATGTCTAAGGCTTTGTCGAAGACCTCCGAGAGGTCATGTAAGCTGTGTGGCGACTCAAGAGTGTCCCATAATCTAGGGTGTACTTATGGGTCATAACAAACTTTGTATTAGAGCATATGGTTATGAATTGGTCCAAGGATGTCTTAAAACCACGTCTAGTACAGTCTTATTCATCGGTATGAGTTGCGACATATGTATGAGTAGGAGGCTATGGGATGCTTAGGAAGATTTACTTCTTCATTATTCAAGTCATTCCATAGATTTTCTCTTGAGTAAGTCCTTTTTTTAATGTTTACAATGATTATTTCTCATGTTATGGCAAACACTAGGGCTAGTGCTAGAAGGATATGTGATGGCATTGAGAATCAAAAGGTCCCTCCTAAAGGAGGTCAAGCTCCTCATCAAGTTCCTAACGATCCACAAGAGGGAAATGTCACTCTAGAGAAATTCAAGACTTCTATGAACTTTTTGGCTCATGTTTTTATCGCCTAAGCCAATAAAGAGGTGGTGGCGAATCCTATTTGAGGGAATGTAAACCTATAGAATTATGGTGTGCTTGAGGATGAACCCTCCAGATTTTGTGTCTCCAGGGTGGAGGAAGATCAAAACAGGTGCATAGATGACGCTTATAAGATTCTTGCTATTATGGGATTGAATTCTAGTGAGAAAGAGTAGCTAGTCGTTTATCACTTGAAAGATGTAGCTCAAGTTGGGTATGGGAAATGGAATAATTCTAGGCCGGAAACGGCGGGTCCCTATCACATCCTTTAACCACACCTTGGAGGTTAGGGTAAATCTCGGATTGCAACCGTGTGGTTGACCTCTCCGAGTTCTTGTACATGCCCTTACATATCATTTATCGCATAAACATAGTCAAAAGTAGTGCGGAGTTAAAACTTTTCACAAAACATAATATAGTCTTCAAAAACCCTTTCATATAAATCCATAGGAAATAATAAGTCTTAATCACATCATCTTAAGACACAAACATACTTGGAACACAACCTATACTTCAAAATACGAATATAAAAATACTTCGACTATTACAATTCTTTGAATGGAAAACATAAAAGACAGATATGCTCTCGAGTCAAATGAGGACATATTTCAACATCTCTTGAACGATGCTACGGTCCAAGTCTTCCTTCCCAAAATCTCCTCACCTACAAAGAACTATATAGATAGATAAAAGCACGGAGTTAGTACAACCACGTGTTAAGTATGGCATTATGCATAAAAATCATGAAAACGGACATTTATTTAAAATATGCATCTTTTCATTTAAAATCATATTATAATCATAAGGACAAAATTTAACATCTTATAAACACATAATATAACTTTAAAATCAAAAACATAATTTTATAGGTTAGTTTACAGTAACCTCATTCACTGTTACAGTGAATTTCTTCACTGTTCAATGAAGTTACTTATTATTCACTTTAGACACCCTTTAGCATGTAAGCTTCTAACTCAATGTCATCCTATGATTCACCTAAGTCACACAAATAGAGACCACCCATACACCCTCTCTAGATGTGCCTAAACGACCCTTATGATTACTTATAATGAGACATATACACTTACAACGCATCATAAACATCAAGGTAAGATTCTTCTACCAAAGGTGACTCTAAGTCTCACTTGAGTGAGTTGTGAAGCGACCACCCATACAATCCCTTACACGCACCTTAAGAGATCCTATAGACTTCATAGAATAGAATCAATTATCAATTAACACACCAACACATAGATGATATAAAATTCTTATTACAAAGTGTATGAAAAGACCTACCTAAGTAATTCAAGAAGATAACGTCCATGATTGACCTCTTCAAGATTACCTGAATAGTCCTTAAGACTACCTAAGGTTTAGATCATGTCCACAACACCAAATATCTTACTTAACTAGAGTAATCCTCAAGGCTTCAAAATATAAGACATAAAGAGAACATCTCTTATGCCCTCTTCACACTTTAGCTAAGGAATCCTTAAGTCACTTTAGATTAGGTACTTATTCATATACATACTTCTTAACATAAGTTATTAGTTCATTAGTTCATTAAGAATCATACATCACATAAAGTACATTCAAGTAATGGTCTTAGATAAGACCTAGGAACTCTAAGTAACTTCTTCAAGGTCTATTATGCAATGTGTAGATAGTGACCCATACCACCACCTAAACCTCATAAACTTCTCCAATGCTAATAGGTACTCCCAATGATGAGAATAGTCAAAAATCGACATAGAACATGATATGAAGACATGGAAATTGGATTTCTATCCTACACCAATGAGGTTGTTCTACTTGCCAAGGATAGAACATAGACATATCCCATGTAGGCACACAGTTAAGGAATATGAAGGGTCTACTTTGTAATATAGTCTCACTCTTCAACTTGAACTAGTTTCCCTTACCATACTCACTTGGTGCTAGACTTTTTTCTCATAGAGTAAATCTCACATTAGGTTCACATAAAAGGGTTCCATAACAAGTTCATAACCCAATCACATTTACCATACCAAATGAAGGTCCACTAGGTATACCACACAATGGCGACAAGAAGCTCATGATGACTTTACTAAGGATTAATATGATGCCGTTCCATCCAATTAACATTAAGTCTATCATTCCTTTACTTAGAAGGATACCATTACGGCTTATAATTTCAACAATCTTAACATTACCACTAAGTCAAAGTCTTCACATGAAAGACTCTCTTATGTTAATTTAAGGTCACGTGTCATTCATACATTCAACACTAAGAGTTATAAAACCCAAATCAAAACATAACATATTCATAATCATATATACATCAAGCAAGGGACACAAGTGTCAACAAAGACAAGACACCACATACTTCATTTTTAACCCATAATGAAAGTCATTCTAGAATTAAATAGGAACCAAACCTAACATCTTCAAGTCATACTATATAATATTATAACTTCATCAATGTAACCAATATATACTCATATAGTCAAATAGGAATAACGAAGACTCAACCCTAACACTATACACATAATGTCAAAGGCATAGTCTAACTTGATCACCTAAGACAACATGACTACAAGAATACATATAAAACTTCACATGTCGATAGATATTGTCATAATTCACATAATAAAACTAAAAAAATAGTCATATAATTTCAAGTAGTTGCCAACAAGGCCAAGATCATCATATTGCATAAAATAACGCCTGTAAGGCCATGTCAATTTCAAGTAAAATACATAAAACAACAACCATAAGTGGACCATACCAATAACAATAGAATCGAAGTATAAATAACATAAAATTAAAAGAAAAAAGGGAGTAATACCCCCCACATCATCGTCAACACTTCATTCCAAAGTCAAATTACTCAATTCGATAACACAAGACCATTACCCAAGGCCATAACCAACAATTCAACATAAAAACTATAATAATCAATGAACTAGGTCAAATAAATTTAATATAATCAATACAATACAGCCTAGATATCAATTTACTACAATTATTACATCATTGAATGGCCCATATAAAAATATATAAGAATTTAACCACATTAGATCATTATCACGTAACCCTCAACATAATAAAAAACAAGGGTTCATCAAAATTCACGGGTTGATAGGTAATTTAGATTAAAATAATCAATAAAACATCAATAAAATCATTATGCACTGTTTAGAATTCATTAATGCAAGAACCCATGGTAGAATCATGAAATTGGACAATTAAACTTTGAAAACTAAGAAAATATCTTCTGAATTGGGGCTCCTTGATGAAACAAGTTTCTTTTCAAAAGAAATACCTTGATGAATCTAATTCTTCACTTTTATGAAGAATTTCCACTCAAAACATCACACCAAGCTCTTCCTTTATTTTGGACTTCAATGGAGTCTTTTGGGAGTTCTTTAGGGATTTTAGGGTTTTTTATTTGGAAGAATGAAATATTCTAAGTTTTAAACACCTATATACATGTTTAAAATACCAAAAAGACCCTTAATAAACCTCCAATACTATTATTTTGAAGTGGGGTGAAATTACAATATCACCCCTATCTTAATAGTGAGACAACATACAAGCCAAAGTGACCATCGATAGTCGCCCATCGACGGGGCGTAAGTCCACTTATGGGAAGTCCTAGCCATCGTCGATGGGTTCAAAGACTTTGAAATGGGATCTTTTCTACCAAGTATAAAAATCAAACGATGCCCACCACCCACGGGGCGTCGACCAGGTCACGAGCTGTTGATTCCCATCTGTAGGTGGGATGCCTTTTGGTAGTTTTGGCCACCAACATGGGTTCTTCCTCAAGGGCCCTTGGTTGGTCCTTGGGGATGTTTTCATGGACGCTTCCTACCCAAATATGATTTCCTATGAGTTTAGAACCTCTCACATAAATTTCACCCAAAATAAACACGTTAAATTTGACGAAACATGCCTAGACACACAAGGTCATTGAAAGGGACATCTTTCGAACGTCATGGATGTTCATGGATGTTTGACCTCCAATCTCAACGAAATATGGTATACTGAATATGCATGTTATAATAAATCATTTAAGGAACTTTTAACCTAATCAATCACATATACACATACAGAACCACTTATAAGGCATCTAGGTGACTTATTCATCAAACGTCTTTGTCATCCCTTGATGTTTGACTTACAATGAACCTAAACTTTAGGTACTGACTGTATACCATATATTAGACCTATTTAGTACCTTAGACCATTATTACAACAATGTTAGTCTCAATTTTACCTAAGTCATTTTCGAGGTCTTATAGTCCCATAGAGTGGGATACTTTTAAGTCAGCTTTCCTTGATAGGTTCTTTCCTAGGGAATTCAGGGAGACTAAGTTTGGGGAATTCATAAACCTCAAGAAATGAAAGTTAATTTTTAAAGAGTATTCTTTGAAGTTCACTCAATTTTCTAAGTATTCTCTAAGCTTGGTAGCAAACCCAAGAGATTTGATGCATAGGTTCATGAAGGGGGTGTCCGAACTGGTTGAGGAATAGTGTCATATGGAAATGCTTGTAGATGATATGCCTATATCCAAAAATAATGGTGTTTAACAAAACAAATAGATGAGTGAAAGCATAAGAAGGAGAGAAAGAGAAGTAGGATTGAAAATGAAGCTTCTGATTGGAATGATTGTTCTATAATTCGACAAAAGTCTTCTGGCCATGGCTACTCTAATACTTCTAGGTATGAGAAGAACAATGAGTACTCCCAACCTACTTTCGCTCGGTGTTGTAAGAAAATTAGGGTAGGTGCATGGCCGGTAAATATGGTTGCTATGTGTGTTGTGGGAGTGGTTATATGATGAAAGATTGCCCTAGGGAAAAAGCAAATGTGAGACAAGGCAAGCAAGTTGCTACTAATCAGGTGGGAAGATGGTCCTCCCAAACAGTAATCAGTTGTATGCTTTCCAATCCAAGGGTGACTAATAATGATCTCCTTATGTCCTTCTCCATTATATGTTTCATAAATGATTTACGAAAATTTCCATAATTTCTCATGATTTTGATTTGCTTTCTTATTTTTTAATTTCCTTATAATGATGAAGTGATATTAAAAATATGAGTAGTTTATTCCTAAGTAGGGGATAAGGAGACTCGTTATGAGGTCTTTATAAGGTTATGTTTAGTTATGTTTAGCATGGAATTGAATTGTTTCCTTGATTTTGTTAGCTGCATTTAGGTATAAAGCATGTGCGATTGGCTTCTAGTCTAGAGTTTTTCTTTTAAGAAGTGTTTCATAAGGTGTTCGAATTCGAGGACGAATGTTTCCCAAGTGAGGGATATTCTAACGACACAAAAATGATTTGGCTCCAAGTAGAGCCTAACATGTGTTCCATGAGCATAAAAGGATCACAAAATGAATAATTTTAGTGTTAAAGGAATCATATGAGGTTTGAAAGATTTTGGAGGTCAAACGTCCAAGATGTTTGAAAGTTAGCCTTGAAACGTGCTAGCGTGCCTTAGTATGTTTCATGAGGTTTTATGAAGTGGTTGGAGGTCAAATTGATAGGGAAGGTTCAAAACATTAATACAAGTATATTTGGGTTGTAATATTCCGGGAAAAACTTCCCATGGACAAACGTAAGGGTCCTTGAGGAGGACACAACTTATGGGTCAAAACTATCAAAAGATAATCCCATTTAACGAGGCTGATCAACAGACCGTAAGTCCATCGACGCCCCGTTGATTGGGGCGTAAGTTGACACTTAAAGTGGGGAGATTAAGCTCCTATTTTACGAGTCTCTAACCCGATCGACGATGGGTAAAACGTCATGTTGATGGGTCTATGCCCCATAGTTGTGGCCTTCATTTGAGACCTGCAGTTTTCTGCAGAATCTCGGCCAAGGGTAGGACATTATGGTAAATTCCTACCACATCCAAATAAATTAATTGGTGGTTTAATTAGTTGTTTTTAGGTATTTTATCAGTATTTAAACAATTAGAGACCCATATATATATTATACTCAAAGATCAAAACCTCTCCCTCTCCAAAACACTCTCAAGAACACCATAGAAGAAGAAAAGAAATTGGAGGCTGCTCTTAAGACGAATTTCACAATGGATTCAAGCTAGGTTTAAGGCTCTAATATAAGGTACGTAAATATTATTCATCCATAGATTCTTCAATTCATGGACTCCTCCTAGTTTTCCTCAATTTAAAATCCAAAGAATCCCAATCCAGAGAGTGTTGTGATTGCATTATGGGTATGGCTTGTTTGTGATCCCAATTCATTGGGTAGCATTCATATGATATTTATGTGATGATTATATGATCTTTTTCATGAAGTTTTCATAACTCTAGGTTGAAATAAGAACTTAAAGTGAATCAAATCATGATGATTTAGAATAGCTTGAAGTTGTATTGAATAGCCTCTTCTTGTGTAATTGACTTGGTGAGATAATACCATCCCATGATATCTTCATATGGTGGATCTTATGATAGCTTGAGATTGTAGATCTCAAGTGTAGCTTGAGATAGTGAATCTCAATGAGGCTTGAGTTGAAATACTCATGGTATCTTGAAATGGTGAATATCATGGAAGCTTGAGTTGAATTACTCATGGTATCTTTAGGTGATGAACTTTTTTGTAGATTTTGATGGAGGAAGCAAGATCTTTCACTTTTAGCCTAGTCTTGTGTTTCATCGAAATCTATATCATGATAAATTTACTTTGTTTGGCCAAAACCATTTCATGGTAGCTTTATAGGAAAAGCCTATACTCTTATAATGTTATATTTATTTGTATGGAAGGTTCATTTCATGTAATATCTTGAGACTAGTTTCTCATGATAGCTTAGGGTTGTGGATTCATTCTCCCATATGGATAGCTAGCATATACTTGATTGGTTGCATGCTGATTAGGATGGTCGTATCCGTCCTTAGTTAGTCTGTTTAGTATGATGAGATACATTACATGGTAGTAGGTCTATTACGATAGTATGTTTAGCTTTAGAGACAATGTTGCAAGATAAGTCATCTTGGATTAGTGTAGTCTAGAGAAGTACTTAGTGTGGATGGTAGTATGGGATTCTATGCATACATGGCACAAGTATGACTTAAAACTACATATGACATGACCCATACATGATGTATGCTTAGGTTAGATAGTGACTATTGTTTTATTCCATGGCATGATTGATTTAAGATGACAATTACTGGTCAATATGAAGTAGTCTACTAGTGAGACCTAAAGTTAATGAAACTGAATAGCGTGACTTCAACATAAAGTTAATGAAACTTAATAGCGTGACTTCAAGATACACATAGTGTGTTCGGTAGAATGAGATGGTTAACATATACTGCACACGTGTGCTTTCAGGTGGCATAGGGGCACAATACTCATATGATTATGATGAATCTATGCATTAATTATGAAATTGGATTATGATAAAGAATGACCAATGAGAGGTAGATAGGTTTTGTAGTAGTATGAGATGGTACCTTATCCTTACATAAGTATACTTGGATATGGCTTGTGAAGTATTTCATTTGTGTAAGAAAGACAACAAGTTAAGCAAGAACTCATTAATGTTTTATGATGCTTTATTATGCTTATTTTATTCAAGTTATGCTTAGGTCTTTATCCCTTATTATTTTTTCTATCATTGACTAACCCTTTCAGATATCGTATGTTCGGTATAGTAGTGTACATACTTGGTACATTTCGTACTAACGCATATTTTGCCTATATATTAATACAATGTATGGTCTTGTAGAGATTGAATTGCTTTAAAGAGTAGAGTTTTCGAGGCATGAAAGAAGTGAAGATTGGTTAGTACTCATATCATCCGAGGACACCAACCCTATGTTGCTTTTATGTTATTTTCTATGTTAGACTTTTATTGGTTGTGATCCATGACTATTGTACTGACAATATCATACATTGTTTTGATATGTATGTTAGAAGTTTTATAAAATGATTCCCCATTATGTTTTGAAATTTTTTTTTAATTACGCGCTACTTTGCATATGCAATGAATGATGTCTAATTTTCTGTGCAAGACCTTCAAGAGGTCTCAAGAGTTTTCTATCTTCTAGGATAAACTTTCAGGTCATGAAAAAACCAAGCTCAAGAAACAAAGGTGAAATCATACTAGAATCTATAATGCCATGAAGTTCATACAGATCTACTAAACGAAATAACACTTCAACTTTAAAGTAGCTACTAATTAGCAAGACCCAATAGTAAATCAACCCATATCTACACAAACACACCCCATGAATTGTGGTTTTAGCTATGCATTGTAAAGAAATAATTATAGATACAAAAAAGTATTTCCATCCATGGTGTACGATAGAAAATTTCCTTACGCACATTAAGGATGAAGATTCCTCAAGATGAATTTCAAATTTCTTGATGTTAGGAACCTTCAAATATTCAAGGATAAAAAATGATGTCCCCAAAACTCGTAGAACTAAAAATAGATAAAATGCTAAAAAGATTATCGAAAAGCAAAAAAGTTTTATAATAAGCTACAACTCTCAACGAATATTTATATTGTTTAAAAATTTTTACTGCGAAGGATCACTCGGTGTAGTTTTTCAGGATCGCCAGTCAACTCGACTATATGACCTTTGGAATATTTCATTAGAGTCTTTGTTTTTCCATTAACATATTCACGTTTAATATCATTAGGTGATATGGTAGTGCTTCACAGAACTCTTCAGCGACATGCCGACTGCTCCTTTTCCCCGCCGATTTGATCCTTCTATCAAAAGATAGCGCTCAGGAACATTTTTATATATTAAGGTCATTCGGCAAATCAGCTAATTCATTAGGAGATCTTTAAGACTTCATTTGTTTGTTTCGTCAGCTGCCTTGTTCCTTTTTGCTTAGTTGTGTCCATGATTTCTCTCCAATTCTATATACCAGAAACTTGAGGTTTTTTATCAGTTATTGAGACAAAATATGCATTCAATGATACTAAACTTATAAAAAATATAGCCCTAAATGAGTCAAAATCATGTACTCATCAATTAGAGTGATCAAATTATGACTACTAAAATGGAAATAAATAAATAATCTAGGTTCTTGTGAGTGTGATAAATTGAATGCCAACTTCACTCAATTGGTGATAATTATTTACTAAAATTCATTGAATTTTAGTGGGCAGGCTAGGATTTCTTTGCAATATCCATTTTCAATCAATTCTTACGAATCGAGAGAGTTCTTTCAACCCTCTACAAGTAAAAAAAAATTATTAACAACCCAATACCTTGAGCTAGATTTTTCAGATTGCATGCAGACCCACTTTAATGAGCTAAATGTGTTACAAGACAATCATTACACTCATTAACTAAAAATTTAAATCTAATACTTCTTTCTTAAGAAAGTATCTAGTAATAAGCTACAAATGTATTTGCATTTACAATTCCATAATTAAAAATAAATTATTAATTCAATCCTCTTAAAATCAATATTAATATTAATAAATAACAACACCAACTAGCTTATTTTTGCATTATACTGCGAAATCACACCCTAAGATTGGTGGTTTTAGCCAAACATAACAACGAACAAGAGTCCTTAAAAAAAGAGATCTTCCATTAGGTTGGGAAATAATCTAAAAGTCTCCAGTAGCTCAAATTGAAGGAATAAATCTATCAAACCCTAAATCTGTTCTCAAAAAATGTAAAGCAATGTTAGTAGAACGTTCAAGAGTAAAATAAATGAATTAGACACTGTGGTAACATGGATAACTGTATAATTCTTTTTATAAATCCAATTTATATGTTTTGATAAATTTAGCACAAAAAGAATTCGGCGAAATAAGTCTGCCTCACCCAACAAGTCAATGACGCATTGAGTGCCCCTTTTTCTACTCTTTGGCGTGGCTTTTTACAAAAATTATTGTGTAACTTTTTCTGTGATGGGTCATGATTTATGAATAATTTAGCAAAATGCAAAATGAAGTAATTCTCGCTTTCTTGGATATCGTTTTTAACACCTCTTTTTGTATCATTAGGTGATCTAGATCGGGTTTGCCAGTCTCTTCAACGAGTCCCCGAATCACTAATATGCTCGACAAGTTTGTTGTGTCCCTAGGTTTTCACACTGTAACTTATGGTAAGCTTAAGGTTCGCTTGGAGATTCTCCAAGTGGGTTTGATGAGTACCAACATTCTTTTACTATAACCTGTTAAGATTTTTTGCTCATTTTTGTCTTGTAATGTTCTTTCCTTTCTCTTTTGCATTCATTTATTCATATAAAAATTTTATTATCAGGTATGAAAATAATTATGCATTGACCATACAAATGCTTTGAGTATCAAGCCCTAAATGAATTGAAATTTGTGACTCATCACATATCGATATTTGAATTGTTCAGATTTTTCATCATTTCCTTTTATCTATAACATATTGTGCACATGTATTGTCATGCGATGTGGTATTACTAGGGCAGTGGAGATAGTCCGTGTTGCACATTATTTGATTTTATGATCATATGTTACGCATGTGGATACTCTCGGTGCCAAATAGTATTTGATGTTATGATAGTGCATTAAGATTGTCCACACATACATGAGGTGATAATTTGGGTCAGAATAGACTGTGAGTCCATCATGGGTCACAAAATCAAGTATCATGTAAATACAGTTGACATATCTTAGTCATATGGTTAAAGACCCTTTTTCTGAAAAGGAGAAAACGAATGAAATAAAAAAATCAAAATACATTGAAAAGAATCTAAAGAAAAACATGTCAGGTGATTTGGTTGCATTGCATTCCATATCATTATCCTTTATACATACTTGATTATATGTTTATTTGGTGGTTGAACATTATGTGATATTTCATTAGCCCTTAAGTGAAAGTTTACTGATAAGTTGAATGTAGACATGTAAATTAAAGAATAATGTTCTTATATACTCCTTCACAAATTATTTGTTGTCACTCTATGAGATATACTGAATGAATGTTATTTGGTAATTATAGTACACTTGTTGAACCTTTTTGTGGTGCACATCCAATCATGACGACAATCATATCTTACGGAGCTTTTTGAGTCCACTCTAGAAGTATCTTTGAGTTATAGTTAGCTTCTTAGTTTTTTCGTAGCCGACACCTCACTCAAAATTATTATTTATTCTGCTGTTTTCTTATCCACACAAGATATTGCATATATTGAGGTTTTTTTATTTCATTTTCATACTTTCATCGTATTTTAGAAGATTTTGTATCTATGCTACCCAAATATTGGGTGGCATTTTATCGCTCCACTTTCATACTCATGATATTTTTTGTTTTTGCGATATATTAATCATCGTTTATATATAAACCTTACTTATTTAGTGTCTGAGATATTTAATGTTTGACATATATTGGTTGGTAACATATGTGTCATCACCACGGAATCTGTGTTTTTAATGTGACTATGTACCAAGTAGATGTAGTTCATACCTTGGCGATCAAAGCACAAAATATATCAAAGAATTTGAGGCTTGATGCTTTGAAATATTAGACTTATTCTTGAGATTGAGAGACAGAAGAAGGGGATTAATGTGGATGACATTAAGAGAATCGAGTGAATGAGAGAGTATGGAACATAGAGTTTCCAATGTCCTACTTCATATTGTATTACTTACTTTCAACGACCCGTAGAGTTCCAATGTCCTAATGATTAAACTCATCGAAATACCAATGCTAAAGAAAAACATTTTCTTTTCTTTCAACTTTCAAATTTTCAAAGATTTAAAATTGGTTATTTCATATCTCAAAAACTTTATCAACAATATTTGTTCTAAAAATTTAATCACAAGCATCCAAGATTAAATTGTTGGTATAGAGCAATAGACGAGAAACTTTAGTCTCATAAAGAAAATAACACATGGTACATAAATTGTTTTATTCAACTAAATTGTATGTTGATGGAAGTGTTTATTGGTACAAAGCTTAATTGGTGGTCATAGGTAAAAACAAGTGTATGGTGTGGACTATGAGAAGATTTTTGCATTGTTAGTAAAATTTACTAATGTGCAAAATATTATAGCCATTGGTGTGTCACAAAATTAGCTTGCTCATCAAATGTAGGTTAAAAGATATTTTCTTTATTGTGGTCTCAAAGAATATATGTATATGAAACCCCGTCCTATTTTGTTCTCATCACCTACAACTGATGTATGGTAAGTTTAAGGGGACTTTTTTTAACTAAAAAAACTGCTGGAGCTTGTTTTTGTAGTTATTTGTCTACTTTTCTCCAAAGATTCTTTTGAGAGAGGAAATATGATTCATCCTTATCTCTTAGAAAAACATATAAATGATGTCTTCGTCTTTTTGTGTCTGTAGATGATATTAATATCGAATGAACTGATTATTCACTAATTACAACCTTTTATAAAAACCTTCACGATTCCATTAGAATGAAAGACCTTTGTCCTTTTAAATACTTTCTATGGTTCGAGGTTCATTATGACTTTTTAGTTGTGTTCTAGAACTAGCATAAATATATTAAAGATTTGATTGTTTTTTCTTGTCTTGAAGAATATTTCTTTGTATCAAATTTATAAATCTTAGGAATATTGCAAATCTAAAAACCTTAGGTATGGATATTTTTCTCGTCACATGAAGAATATTTTTTTGTTTTAGGAAAATTCATGTAACTAATTTTTAATGACTATTGCGAATCTAAAAACCTTAGATCTGGATAATTTTAATGTAGTAAAGAATCTGATTGGGTTCTAGGGACCTAATGGGAGAAACGAACCCACTGCTGAAATCCCACATTCATTGTGACAAACTCCGAAGAGGAATATTTCGATTTATTGGATGGAACTCAAGAAAGATTCTGTGTTCTTTGACTAGGTGTTGGTTGACTCTTTCTTCTTCTAAGTTCTATATTTTCTAAGCTTTTGGTGAATGATTTGCTTAGGGTAGATTCAATATAAGCTATTGCACTAAAATTGACAAAAACAAAATAGTTTAGGGTATAAATGACACCGTTTAGGGGTGCAACTCACAAGGAACATCACAAATGATCCCTAACTTAATTGTTATTGGGGGACATCGATGACGGGATCGAAAAACGGTAGCTAAGTGATGGTCCATTCTTGTCAGCCATCGATAGGGCTCTGGGAATTAAAACTAGGTTCTGATCTAAGAACAAAGACCACATTTCATGGCCTGACGTATGGTGTGAGGGTCCGGTGGTGGGTCGATAGTCCAAAATTTTTTGGGACTTGTAAGGAAGGGTCGTAAGTTCCAAATCGCGTACTAAAAGAACGGACCGTGGGTCACCAAATGGTCTGTGGGTGGTTCACATTAGTACCACGTGCAACTTCTAAGTCATAATATTTTTATAGTTGTCACATACTTGGTGTTACAATATTATCCCCCTTGGGAAAATTTGTCCTCGAATGTATAGTAAACTTGCTGAATAGGAAGGTAAAGAGAGGCAACCCATACCACTATTTCTAGGAAACTTATTCCCGACTGAACTAAGTTCCAAGAACATGCAAATATTATCAAATTTAGAAGTACAACTGAAGGATCATGATTGTTAGAGTTATACTAGCATGAACGACAAATAAGTTTACAAGTAATTATTACCTCAAGTTTGTAGGGAATCGGAAGGAATGAGGTGAGGATACTTGGCCTTCATGAATGTTTTTGATTCCAAAGTAGATTCGTCTACTCAATGACTCCTCCACAAAACCTTGACTGAAGAGACTTCTTTGTTTCTCAACCTTCAAACCCGATGATCAAGGATTTAAATAGGTACATTATTATAAGTGAGAATATCCTTCACATCCACGCTTTTAAAGGTTACAATAGATATTGGATCACTCACACACTTCTTTAACATAAAAATGTGAAAAACCAGATTCACCGATGCTAGTTTTGTTTGCATATTTTATGGCATAAGACACTTTTCAACCCTTTTTATGATCTTGTGAGGGCCAAAATATCTAGGATTGAGACTCTATTTCCTGACAAATGTCAACACCCCTTCATAGACAATACGTTATAGAAAACCCAATCATCAACTTGGAACTCTAATTCCTTTCTTCTTACATCTGTATACGACTTTCGGAAATGATGCTTTGCTTTTGTGATAAACGACACTAGACTACAATTTAAGTAAGTATAGTAAGTCACCCGAGGGTTGGGTTCATATCTCAAGGGAGCAATAGTGAAAATAGTAGTTAACTAGAATCTTGTTCTAGTTAGTGACAGTGTAAAATATTATCAAAGAAAAACAAAATAAATTCAATTTGTGACACTAAACTATAAAATATTGAAAAACATTTTCTCAGGTTTGGTAAAAAATTTAAAATAAAAGGGAAAATCAAGTATGGGGAAGTTCTTGGGGTGTAACCGCAATATATGTTGACGTAAATCAATGGGTACATGCTTTGGATAGGAAATTTTAAAAAAGTAATGATAACTAGGCTAAATTTTAGGTGAAAGTAAACTCCGTCTCGGGAAACATACCCCATATCAAAATGGTTCTTCTTGAACACCCACTCGTCTAATGAAGACCAACCTATGCCTTATTCACACTTGTTCATTTGATGAAAGGTGCTTCGATACGAGGCTAGGGCTCACCCTCTCGGGCTGAGCATTTTTCCTCCTCACTTTTTAAGACATCAAACTATCAGTCTTGGTTTTGTAACCTCTCTCTCGAGCAGGACGAAAACACATAGATGGTTTTTGTTTTTTAAACATCAAACCCATTAATTCAAAACACAACACCAACGTGAAATAACCATTAAAATACATCAAATCCTATAAACAAACAAGACCCAACATAGGGGATTTTAGGCACACATCAAGCAATAATCAAATGAATATAAATTTTAAAATAATCAATTGGATATAAGAAATTGAATCCTAATATTAGCAATAGAAGAAAAATGGAGAAGACCAACATTCAGTTCTAGGAAGAAAATATCCTTTCTTCAATAAAAACTAAAGTTCTAAAAGAGAAAATAGATAATAATGTTCGAATACTTAAAATTAATAAAGATTTTAGTATTTTTAGACATCAAATTAAGTGTTGGCAAAACGTTTTGGAAAATTTTGTTGTGAATCACAGAGTGAGTCGACAGATAACCCTTCTTCTAGTTCGTCGCTGTTTGTGCTATACCTTCATCGTCTATGCATGTAGTAACATTGCGCAAAATAACTCTATTTCACGAAACTATTCAGCAAAACGCCTGCTTATTTTATAAACTTTTGAATTTACTTCCTTCAGGCTTCGCGTGCTGGAACAAAGGTGAAATGCAGCTCTTTAGCGGATCTCTAAGTATATTTGGCAAAACTCAGGCTTCAACTACCTCTCTTTTTTATTGTTTTTGTTCCCTTTTGTGCCTATGTGTCCATGCTTTTGTTAAGACTCCAAATACCTGAAACTTTAGAGTGTTCATCATATATTGAGATAGAATGAGCATTTGAGGACACTATATATATTAAAATGAAGTCCTAAATCAGTCAAATTTGAGTACTCATCAACACCCCAAGTTAAACTTTTGTTGGTCCTCTAGTAAAACTCAAGTTTAGCAACTCAAATAGGATGTCTTATATTGTGCTACACAATACTCAATCGAGAACATACACAACAACACTCAAATAATTTATGCATAGCTCAATTGTATATTCAAAGATTTAATTGTGACACACCATTACAAATGATTCTTGTTCCTGTAATACTTGCTTATTATGCAAGTTAAATCTCAACAAAAGTATCTAAATGCCCTCACACAAAGCATTATTCCATATTCACTCCCAAAGAGTACATTGTAAAATCAGTAATCAGATGCATTGCTCACACTCACAAAGAGGAACACAATGCATGTTTTAACCCATAGGTTTGCCCTTATTTTCTAATTTACCTTTGGTTTGTCTTACTCAAGATCACAACTAAGGCTTGGAATGAGGATGAGTGTTGTGACTTTGTCCTCAATGAGAAGTTATATACTCCAAATATCCCTTTCTAAGCTTTACCATTTCTTATTGAAGTTCATCTACGTCATCATTTGTATTTACCTCCATAGATTGCGTGGAAACCTAAATTTCTTTCATGCTTCAGTAACTACTTTATCTTTTTAAATTTTTTCTTTTCTTTTTCTTTTTATTTTTCTCTTCCTTTTTTTATATGCAGGGTTTCCATTTTTTGCACCCCCATGGGTTAAGAAAGACTTTACTTGAAAATCTTATGTTCTCCTTCTCCTTTTCACCACACCAAACATATGCTTTTGGCCTAAGTTGAATTATTAATTAAATCCCAAATCATAAAGATTATAGGTGATGCATAAATTAAGGTCTATGTTTCATCAAGGTTCTTCAAAATAAAAGGCAAGGCTCGAGGGTGTTCAAAAGATTTTCACATGCTCACAGGTAGGCTAAGGTCATATAAAGAGGACACCATTAAAGATCAATTAGAATAACTACTAAATTCTAGGTTTAATTCATGTAAGGTTAAAGGTCAGCTCGTCACATTAAGAATTGCCACTAAATCCAAACAATTCGACACATTTTCATTAGCATGCAACGGTCATTTCAAAAGAATCAATTCTATAAATTGCTAATTATAGTGAGATTAAATAGTTCACATATTATCTATGCAAATTAGAATATTCTCGTCGTAGCCACTCATTCATGTTCGTTCGATTAATAGAACTATTCAATTCATCAGTATTGATCGAAACCAATAGTTGAATTTTGTAAAAGAATGTCCACTTTCAACAAAAGAGGTGGTTGAATATTCAAATATGAATTTTTTGAATTTTTTTGGAAGGATAAAAATTAATTTGAAATTAGGACCCAAAAAAGAGCCATAAGCTGAAATAATCCGGAAAACAATTACAAAAACCTAATTAAAAAAAGACAACCCAAATATTTAGAACACATAAAACTATTCATAAAAAAAGAAAAATAAGGTAGGCCTCACCCCACCACAAAAGAAATATTTTTCCTCACATCTAACCACAATTCGGAGTCCATATTTAATGAAAGAGAGAGATAGGGCTAGAGAATAATCCTTGTTAGGTAGCTTTTTAGTTGGATTGCTTCAGTAGTTGTATCATTCAAAAAAAGGTATTGTGGGGAATATTGTGTACACTTCCGCGTAATTCCTCATGCTTAGTGTATTTTGTCTCTGCAGTAAAGTTCACCTTTCTTCAACCCACGTTCTCGAATACTTCATAAACTACCTTTTGTGCATTGACCTACAACTTATCCAGTGTTCTCCCATCCCACGATAACATTTTTACTTCTAGAATGTTTGGCGCATTGAAAAATTGATTTGTACCTAACCTAGTTTTTCAGAACTTTTTAGGAAGCATAGATGTTTAAATGGCGGTATTCATCAAAGTCGTAGATCTAGTGGGCATACCGCCAACACCTTATTTGTCTCATCGAATTTTACATAATCAAGGTTTTGAGGAAACATTGAGTCAAACAACGGACGAGAATTGATAGTCGGAATCTTCAGCGACTCACCAGCTAGGTCTCTTGCTCTCAACTTTACACCTTTAAAGCATTTACCAAACTTCAATCTACTAAACGAAAACATTATTCTTTAAGTACATAGAAATAAGATAATAAGGGGATTCCGGTTACCTCCCAAACAACGCCTGACCTAACGTTGTTGCATGAAGCAAGTTAACAACTATTCTTCTCCCTCAGAATTACCCATGGCGTAATTAGGTGAATCCTCGGCGAACAAATGATAGTTACTTATCATCAAATGGGTTATTTGAGCATCCAACAACCAAATGGTCATGGAGTTCAAAGTATTTACTTCACTTAGAGTATCAATGTTTTCCTTTATGTCATTTAGTATCTTGTCATGCTCATCACATTTTTGTTAGATGTGTGAAGGGGTGTTGTCACTTTGAACACTCTCAAACGTCTTTCTCTATTTTCACCCTTGAAGGGAGAAGTTCGTTTCCCTTTTTTTGGCTTGCTCTTCTAACCCTATAACCTGTATGGATAGAACATCTACTTGCGTCAATTGTTTATCCCATTCGTTTTTCTTTTGGGCTTCTTTTTTGGTTTCGACAATTTTATAATGTATTTGTCACGACCCAAAACGACCCGCGAGTGGCACCCACACTTATCTTACTAGGTGAGCGAACCAACAATCTAAACCCCAACGTTTACCAGTATATAAATTTTGAATAATAAATAAAATGCGGATGATCCAAAACTCATTAACGACATCAATTAAATAAACTTCTAAAGTATAATACTTATCATCCCCAAAATCTGGAAGTCATCACATCAAGAACATCTATCCTCAAATTTATAAGTCTAAGAGTATTTAAGAAACTAAAATAAGTAAACAGATGGTCCATGTCCGAACTTCAAGGACATCAAGACGTGAGTTAGAGAATCCAGTCCGAGCTAGGAACAATAGCTTACCCTGAAATCTGACGTGATGAAGACTGACTAGAGTTGCGGACGAGTCGAAGTCAACGGTGCACTTGCTGCACTCCACAAAACAACAAGAAGGAAATAAAAGTAGGGGTCAGTACAAGGAACAAGTACTGAGTAGGTATCATCGGCCAACTCAAAATAGAAAGCAATATATACTGAATAATAATTTAAAATCAACCACAATACTCAACAGGTGACAGTAAACAAGTACAAGAAACATTGGCAACAACACCAAACACACCTATGAGGACTCAAACCTCCACACCATACTCATTTGGGAAATAGGTTCTTCGAAATTTAGTGTATTAACATAATTCAAGATTCCTTCTCTTTATTCTTATCGTGTCGGAACGGGACACTCCGATCCCCTAATGCGACGTGTCGGAACGTGACCCTCCGATCTATTATTCCTACCGTGTCGGAATCTGACACTCCGATCCATTATTCCTACCGTGTCGGAATCTGACACTCCGATCCATTATTCCTACCGTGTCGGAATCTGACACTCCGATCCATTATTCCTACCGTGTCGGAATCTGACACTCCGATCCATTATTCCTACCGTGTCGGAATCTGACACTCCGATCCATTATTCCTACCGTGTCGGAATCTGACACTCCGATCCATTATTCCTACCGTGTCGGAATCTGACACTCCGATCCATTATTCCTACCGTGTCGGAATCTGACACTCCGATCCATTATTCCTACCGTGTCGGAATCTGACACTCCGATCCATTATTCCTACCGTGTCGGAATCTGACACTCCGATCCATTATTCCTACCGTGTCGGAATCTGACACTCCGATCCATTATTCCTACCGTGTCGGAATCTGACACTCCGATCCATTATTCCTACCGTGTCGGAATCTGACACTCCGATCCATTATTCCTACCGTGTCGGAATCTGACACTCCGATCCATTATTCCTACCGTGTCGGAATCTGACACTCCGATCCATTATTCCTACCGTGTCGGAATCTGACACTCCGATCCATTATTCCTACCGTGTCGGAATCTGACACTCCGATCCATTATTCCTACCGTGTCGGAATCTGACACTCCGATCCATTATTCCTACCGTGTCGGAATCTGACACTCCGATCCATTATTCCTACCGTGTCGGAATCTGACACTCCGATCCATTATTCCTACCGTGTCGGAATCTGACACTCCGATCCATTATTCCTACCGTGTCGGAATCTGACACTCCGATCCATTATTCCTACCGTGTCGGAATCTGACACTCCGATCCATTATTCCTACCGTGTCGGAATCTGACACTCCGATCCATTATTCCTACCGTGTCGGAATCTGACACTCCGATCCATTATTCCTACCGTGTCGGAATCTGACACTCCGATCCATTATTCCTACCGTGTCGGAATCTGACACTCCGATCCATTATTCCTACCGTGTCGGAATCTGACACTCCGATCCATTATTCCTACCGTGTCGGAATCTGACACTCCGATCCATTATTCCTACCGTGTCGGAATCTGACACTCCGATCCATTATTCCTACCGTGTCGGAATCTGACACTCCGATCCATTATTCCTACCGTGTCGGAATCTGACACTCCGATCCATTATTCCTACCGTGTCGGAATCTGACACTCCGATCCATTATTCCTACCGTGTCGGAATCTGACACTCCGATCCATTATTCCTACCGTGTCGGAATCTGACACTCCGATCCATTATTCCTACCGTGTCGGAATCTGACACTCCGATCCATTATTCCTACCGTGTCGGAATCTGACACTCCGATCCATTATTCCTACCGTGTCGGAATCTGACACTCCGATCCATTATTCCTACCGTGTCGGAATCTGACACTCCGATCCATTATTCCTACCGTGTCGGAATCTGACACTCCGATCCATTATTCCTACCGTGTCGGAATCTGACACTCCGATCCATTATTCCTACCGTGTCGGAATCTGACACTCCGATCCATTATTCCTACCGTGTCGGAATCTGACACTCCGATCCATTATTCCTACCGTGTCGGAATCTGACACTCCGATCCATTATTCCTACCGTGTCGGAATCTGACACTCCGATCCATTATTCCTACCGTGTCGGAATCTGACACTCCGATCCATTATTCCTACCGTGTCGGAATCTGACACTCCGATCCATTATTCCTACCGTGTCGGAATCTGACACTCCGATCCATTATTCCTACCGTGTCGGAATCTGACACTCCGATCCATTATTCCTACCGTGTCGGAATGTGACACTCCGATCCATTATTCCTACCGTGTCGGAACGTGACACTCCGATCCCCTAATGCTACGTGTCGGAACGTGACACTCCGATCCCCTAATGCTACGTGTCGGAACGTGACACTCTGATCCCCTAATGCTACGTGTCGGAACGTGACACTCTGATCCCCTAATGCTACGTGTCGGAACGTGACACTCCGATCTATTATTCCTACCGTGTCGGAATCTGACACTCCGATCCATTATTCCTACCGTGTCGGAACGTGACACTCCGATCTCCTAATGCTACGTGTCTGAACGTGACACTCCGATCCATTAATGCTACGTGTCGGAACGTGACACTCAGATCCCCTAATCTCATTATTTCAGTTCATCAAGCTTTGTTTATGTCAAGCGTCATCTTAATAGAGAGGATTTAAGATTAAAGATTCAACAATCTCATCATTCTAACCACCACAATTATACGATCACAACATACAAACACACAATCAAGTATATAGAAGACCTTACAATACCACCCAATACATATTAATCGCTATTTAGAGTTTATCTATCACATTGACATAAACCATAACCTACCTCCACCGAAGAATTGTGATCAAGCAAGCTACTTCTCCAATGCCTTTGCTTTCCTCTTCGTTCTCTCTCTCACGCTCGTTCTCCCCTCTCTGTCTTTTTTTTCTTCTCCAGATTCTTTTTCTTTTACCCTAATTATCATATAATTCATTATGATAAAAGTAACCCATTATTTTTTCCAGGGTTATCTCCTTTAACCCTCCAAGTAAAGAAATTATTAAACTTACCCCACTAATTTCATAAAGTTTGTCATGAATAGTCCAAAACACCCCTTTAAAACCTTTAGCAGAAATCCGACCCAGTTGGGGTTACGCAACCTGTGACGGTCTGTCGTGTGTATGACGGTCCGTCCTGCAGGTCCTTCACAAAGTTCAGAGAGTTAAATTCAGTAAAGGGTTTGTGAAGGTCCGTCGTACCTACAACGGTCCGTCCTGCAGTTCCGTCGCGAAGTTCAGTTACCCAGATATCAGAGTTTAAGTGTTTTGGAAAGAAGGCCCTCGACGGTCCTTCGTGCCTATGACGGTTCGTCCTACTTGTCGTCGAGGGTAATGAGAAGAGTAACAGAAGAAATTACACAAGTATGGGACGACGGAAATCCATCACGGGCCGTCGTGACCATGACGGTCCGTCGCGTGGTCTGTCGACCCAGTCAGTTATTTTTAAAATAATTTTACTGCTCGAACCTACTAAACAGGTTGTTACAATAGATACCAATTTACCCATCGTTCGTCCCCGAACGATCACAGGATGAAAAGCAAGGGCGAGAAGGAAGACCTGAATCTGTAAAAAGATGTGGATATCTTTCTTGCATATCCGCCTCATTCTCCCAAGTAGACTCTTCAACTGGCCGATTCTTCCACTGAACCTTGATAGATGCAATCTCCTTTGATCTCAACTTGCGGACTTCTCTATCTAGAATAGCAACCGGCTCCTCCTCATAAGACAAATTCTCATCAAGAAGAACTGAATCCCAACGAATAATGTAGTTTCCATCCCCATGGTACTTTTTCAGCATAGACAAATGAAATACCGGGTGCACTCCTGAGAGTCCGGGAGGCAATGCCAATTCATAAGCCACCTCCCCCACGCGCTTCAAAACTTCAAATGGCCCAACATACCTCGGACTAAGTTTACCTCGCTTACCAAACCGCATCACCCCTTTCATGGGTGAAACCTTCAGCAAGACTTGTTCACCCTCCATAAAATTCAAGTCCCTAACCTTTCGATCTGCATATTCCTTCTGCCTGCTCTGTGCTGCTAGAAGCTTATCCTGAATGAATTTTACATTATCTAACGATTCCCTCAAAAGATCGGTACCCCAAGGTCTTCCTCAAATGCATCAAACCAACCAATGGGAGACCTACATATACACCCATACAATGCCTCAAATGGAGCCATATCAATACTTGAGTGATAGCTATTGTTGTATGAAAACTCTGCTAAGGGTAAGAATTTATCCCAAGGACCACCAAATTCTATCACACATGCACGAAGCATATCCTCCAACACCTCAATTGTTCGCTAAGACTAACCATCGGTCTGAGGGTGAAAGGCAGTACTAAGATCCATCCTAGTACCTAATTCAGCATGTAATAGTCTCCAAAACTTAGAAGTGAACTGCGTACCTCTATCTGATATGATGGAGAGTGGAACTCCATGCAATCGAACAATTTCTGAGATATAGAGTTTGGCTAACTTCTCTGCATTGTAAGTCATCTTGACCGGAATGAAGTGAGCAGACTTAGTTAACCTGTCAACAATTACCCAAATAGAATCAAACTTACCCAATGTCTTGGGAAGACCAACCACAAAATCCATTGCAATCCTTTCCCACTTCCATTCAGGAATGGGCATTCTCTGAAGTGTTCCTCCAGGCGTCTGGTGTTCATACTTTACTTGCTGACAATTCGGGCTTTGGGCAACAAAATCAACAATGTCACGCTTCATTCTACTCCACCAAAAATGTTGCTTTAGGTCGCGATACATTTTTGTTGCACCAGGATGTATAGAGTACCTTGAACAATGAGCCTCTGTAAGAATAGTGTGAATCAAATTATCAACACGGGGCACACATACCCTTCCCTTAATTCTCAAAACACCTTCCTCATCAATTATTGCTTCTTTAGCCTCTCCTAGCAATACCATATCTCGAATTCGGCTCAGCTTCTCATCAGTAAACTGTTTCTCCTTAATCTTGTCAAGAAAAGAAGATCTTGCCTCCACACAGGCCAAAAGTCCTCCTTTCTCTAGTACTTCCAGCCTCATAAGGTCATTTGCCAAAGTCTGAAACCTCTCTAGCCAATGGACGTCTAGAACCCTGTAAGTGGGCTAAACTTCCCATGCTCCCTGCTTTTCTACTTAA
>NC_028644.1:20064720-20067770 GCF_001406875.1 Solanum pennellii
ATCTGTCCCAGGCTTGGCCAATGTCACAGTTTTAGCATTACAATCTAAGATTCCAAAATTTGGGGAAAGCAAAGTCATACCCAGAATTACATCAAAATCGACCATTTCTAGGATAATCAAATCTACATAGGTATTGCTCAATACAAAAGTCACAAGGCAAGACCTATACACCTTCTCAACTATCACAGACTAACCCACAGGAGTAGAGACACTAATAGGCATGTCAAGCAAATCGCAATGTAAATCAAGACCAGTAGCAAATGAGGAAGATACATATGATAATGTGGATCCAGGATAAAATAATACAGACGTCATGCAATCACAGACCAAAAGATTACCTGTGATAACAGCATCAGATGTCTCTGCTTCAGACCTCCCGGGGAAAGCATAACAATGGGCCCTGTCACCTATCTGTCCATTGCCCCTATCATGTTGCGCCGCAGCAGTTCCAGCTTGCCCGCCACCCCGACTGATTGGGTGACCACCATTACCTTGGCCACCACGTCATCCAGAATGGTGGCCTCTCCCATGACCACCTCTACCTCTAACCATTGGGGGTCTATAACTCTGTCTTGGACAATACCTCCTAATATGTCCAGTCTCCCCACATCCATAACAATTCCTAGAGTCAAGCATAGGTCTTTGTGAAGGTGACGAAGACTGGGGATATCCTCCAAACTCTGAAAAAGGCTAACTGGGCTGCGATGGACCCCTAGCTAAAGCCTGCAGGGCAGACTGAATAGGGCGGTTTTGGTAACCTCCTGAACTCTTCCCTCTGGAGTATGAACCGCTAAACTCACCTCCCTTACGGAACTTCTTAGATGTCGACGCCACGGTGAAGTCGTCCGGCTTCACCCCCTCCACTTCTATCACAAAATCAACCACTTCCTGAAAGGATTTTGCTGCTGCAGCTACCTCTAAGGCTGGGATCCGCAAATCTGACCTCAATCCCTTCACAAAACGGCGAATCCGCTCTTGTGGACTGAAACAAAGCTGAGTGGCATACCTAGATAGTGCACGAAATTTAGCCTCATAAGCAGCAACAGACATCCGTCCTTGCTCTAGGCTCAGGAATTCATCTCTCCTCCTATCCCTCAAAGTCCAGGGTATACACTTCTCCATAAATAAGCTAGAGAATGATGCCCAAGTCATAGGTGGTGCCTGTGCTGGTTGACACTCAATATACGACCGCCACCACCTTTTGGCATCCCCCTGAAACTGATAGGTCACAAACTCCACACCGAATCGTTCTAGTATGTCCATCTTATGAAGCAGCTCATGACAATCAACCAGAAAATCATAGGCATCTTCAGATTCAGCACCCTTGAATACTAGAGGTTTTAACTTTAAGAATTTAGTGAAAATTTCATGCTGATCACTTGTAATTATGGACCCCGTAGTCAATCGAGGAAACGTGCGTACATCCAATGAGGCATCCATGCGGGGAGCCACAGCGGCTACATGTTGTACCCCCTGAACCTGAGGTGCTGGTGCAGAAAACACTGGAGGTGTCTGGCCCTGATCAGATAACCCGCTAAGATAGGTAAGAACCTGGTTAATCATCTCTGGGGTAGGCTGGGGTGGTAATTCCTCATCTTGAACCTGCTCATTTTCCCCTTCTTCACCCTCTCTCACTACCTCATCAGTCGGTGGAGGAGTCACTGCCCTATTACTAGCTGGACCAGGTGTTTGTCCTCTACCTCTAGAGGGCGTCCTCCTGCGACCTCTACCACGGCCTCTTGCCACTGCTCCTCCTCGAGCTACGGTCCCAATGGTTGGCTCAGACGCACCCTGTCCTGCCGGTGCTGGTGTTGACACAGTTGTTGCTCTAGTTCTAACCATCTGCGAGATAGAGTGAGGATGTCAGATACCAATTTGTATCACCTAGATACCAATTGGACCCAAGTAATAGCACGAAAGAAAGAAAGAATGGAGTTTTCCTAAAGTCCTATAGCCTCTCAAAGAAAAGTAAGGGCGTCCCCCTACCGTTCCTCAAGACTCTACTAGACTCGTTCTTGTGTGATGAGACCAACGAACCTAAAGCTCTGATACCAAGTTTGTCACGACCCAAAACGAGCCGCGAGTGGCACCCACACTTATCTTACTAGGTGAGCGAACCAATAATCTAAACCCCAACGTTTACCAATATATCAATTTTGAATAATAAATAAAATGCGGAAGATCCAAAACTCATTAACGACATCAATTAAATAAACTTCTAAAGTATAATACTTATCATTCCCAAAATCTGGAATCATCACATCAAGAACATCTATCCTCAAATTTCTAAGTCTAAGAGTATTTAAGAAACTAAAATAAGTAAACAGATGGTCCATGTCCGAAGTTCAAGGACATCAAGACGTGAATGAGAGAATCCAGTCCGAGCTAGGAACAATAGCTCACCCTGAAATCTGACGTGCTGAAGACTGGCTAGAGTTGCGGACGAGTCGAAGTCAACGGTGCACTTGCTGCACTCCACAAAACCACAAGAAGGAAATAAAAGTAGGGGTCAGTACAAGGAACAAATACTGAGTAGGTATCATCGGCCAACTAAAAATAGAAAGCAATATATACTGAATAATAATTTAAAATCAACCACAATACTCAACAGGTGACAATCAACAAGTACAAGAAACATTGGCAACAACACCAAACACACCTATGAGGACTCAAACCTCCACACCATACTCATTTGGGAAATAGGTTCTTCGAAATTTAGTGTATTAACATAATTCAAGATTACTTCTCTTTATTCTTATCGTGTCGAAACGTTACACTCCGATCCCCTAATGCTACGTGTCGGAACGTGACAGTCCGATCCCCTAATGCTACGTGTCGAAACGTGGCACTCCGATCCATTATTCCTACCGTGTCGGAACGTGACACTCCGATCCATTATTCCTACCGTGTCGGAACGTGACTCTCCGATCCCCTAATGCTACGTGTCGGAACGTGACACTCCGATCCATTATTCCTACGTGTCGGAACGTGACACTCCGATCCATTATTCCTACGTGTCGGAACGTGACACTCCGATCCATTATTCCTAC
>NC_028644.1:20067963-20152963 GCF_001406875.1 Solanum pennellii
CCAATGCCTTTGCTTTCCTCTTCGTTCTCTCTCTCTCGCTCGTTCTCCCCTCTCTGTCGTTTTTTTTTCTCCTCCAGATTCTTTTTCTTTTACCCTAATTATCATATAATTCATTATGATAAAAGTAACCCATTATTTATTCCAAGGTTATCTCCTTTAACCCTCCAAGTAAATAAATTATTAAACTTACCCCACTAATTTCATAAAGTTTGTCATTAATAGTCCAAAACACCCCTTTAAAACCTTTAGAAGAAATCCGACCCAGTTGGGGTTACGCAACCTGTGACGGTCCGTCATGTCTATGATGGTCCGTCCTGCAGGTCCGTCCCAAAGTTCAGAGAGTTAAATTCAGTAAAGGGTTTGTGACGGTCCGTCGTACCTACAACGGTCCGTCTTGCAGTTCCGTCGCGAAGTTCAGAGAGTTGATCTCAGTACCCAGATATCAGAGTTTAAGTGTTTTGGAACGAAGGCCCTCGACGGTCCGTCGTGCCTATGACGGTTCGTCCTACTTGTCATCGAGGGTAATGAGAAGAGTAGCAGAAGAAATTACACAAGTATGGGACGACGGAAATCCATCACGGGCCGTCGTGACCATGACGGTCCGTCGCGTGGTCCGTCGACCCAGTCAGTTATTTTCAAAATAATTTTACGGCTATAACCTACTAAACGGGTTGTTACAGTATTGTAGCAATAACAGTGTTGGAATGGTTCAACATCCCCCACCCCTTAAAAAAGGTGCTCAAGTATTCTTATACTTTTGAGTTGGAGATCCTAATAGAAACAATCCAGGAGTGTCTTAATAGGAATTTCATGAGATCGGCATGTATACAAGATCTCTATGAACCTCAGCAAAATTTCCAGAATTGTCTCCTACCCTCCTTTTTTGAACGTGATAGATTATCACTTAGGTTCAATACCTTCAGGAGAGGATTATATGTGTGACATCAAAGGTGCTAATTCATTTTGTTTTCTTCCTTTATAAATCAAATAAGAAAAATAAAACTAAAACTAAGGTTAGCAAAACTATAACTACAAAGAATTAAAAACAATAAGAGAACTACATTCTCACGTGACACCACTCCTCCTGGCGCAAATTAGATGCTTCGTTTTCGTTTTGAACGACAGAAGCCTACAATCTAAGTCCCTACAAATCGAAGCAAGAATAGTACATAAGAAAGGGTTGGGGTCGTGTCCAAAGGGAATGGTACTGAAAATAGTAGTTATCTAGAACTTTGTTCTAGTTAGTGATAGTTTAAGACACTATCGAATAAACACAAAATAAATTTAATCACTGACACCAAAAATTTAGATATCTAAAAGGTTCGAGTTTAGTGAAATTTGTATAATAAAAGGGAAAATAAAGTATGAGAGACGTTCTTGTGGTGTGACCGCAATATATGTTGACGTAAATCTATGGGTACATTCTTTTGATAGGAAAATTTGCAAAAACAATTGTAACTAGGCTAATCTTTAGGTTAAAGTAAATTCCCTCTCGGGCAACGTACCCCATATAAAATGGGTTCTGCTTAGACACCCACTCATCTAATGAAGAACGACCTACGCCTTATCCATACCTTCTCATTCGATGAAAGGTTAAAATCTTTAATCACCTCACTTCTTAAGACATCAATCTAGTTGTTTTGGTTTCACGACCTCTCTCTTGAGCAAGATAAAACCACATAGGTGGTTTTGTATCTGTAACAACAAACCCATTAACGTAAAATCACAATAACTAGGTCAAATCATTATTAAAAGACATCTTAGACGATCAACAAAAGAGACACAACAATAATATCAAAATATATTTGCTAAATAACACCCCAAGAATGGGGAATTTTTAGCAACATATTAAGCAATAATCAAATATACCTAAAATGACAAAGAAATCAAATGGGTTTAAAAAATTATTCATTAATATAAGAAACGCAAAAAGAGTGGAGAAGACCCACTTTCAATTTGAGGAAGAAAGTCTCTTTTCTTCCGGTCTCATGTGATAAAATATTAAAACAAATGATTTAAAAGAGAAACTAGATACTAATATTGGTACCCTTAAAAATTTTAAAGAGTTTAGTTTTGATTGACTTCATATTAAGTCTCGTCGAATCCGTCACCAAGTGATTTTGCCATTAACTATTTTTCTTGTTCGTTGTCGTTTGTGCTTTGCCCTTATCATCTATGCATGTTGTAACATTGGAAGGAATAACTCTATATTGCTGAACTATTTGGCGAAATGCCGACTGCTTGTTTTAATCACGTTTTGAATCCACTTTCTTGAGTCTTTGCTTGCTCGAACAAAGGCAAAATGCAACTTTTTAGTGGATCGCCAAGTATACATGGTGAAGCTCAGGCTCAACTTCAAGTCTTTTTTCATATATTTTATTTTGATTTGGGCCTCAGTGTCCATGCTTTTCACTAAAAATTCAAAATACCAAATACTCAAGAGTTTTCATTAGATATTGAGATAGTGTGAGAATTTGAGAACACTATTTATATTAAAATAAAACCATAAATGGGTCCAGTTAGAGGATTCACCAGGAAACACTTGGTTGTATTAAGTTTATCTCTAATTACTTGCACTTTCTCCATGGCATAATGAACTTAATCTTTCCCTATCAGGGATGCTTTGACTAGCTACTTAAAACCAACAAACTTAAGATGTATATCTACGCCCAACTACCCGTGAAGTCGATCACACAAGATCTCAAAATGTCCTCTAAAGTCTGTATGGTATTCTTTTAGTCGATATCCATTTGTGGATAAATGCTGCTAAGACTAACCTAAGCATCAAGACCCTTAATAAAATACGTCTACAATTGAGAGGTTAATATTGTGCTATGATTAACTTGAACACCAAGACTTCGATCTGAGATGATAGACAAAAGAACTCTAAGAAACCCGACTATCTCATTAATGTTATTCTCTACGTAGTCCTCCACCGAATCTATAGTGTTCACAATGAAAAATCATGCAGATTTAGTAACCCTATCTACTATGACCCAAAAGGAGTCATACTGTCTATGAGTACGAGGCAAAACCGTGATGAATCCATGTTGATCACTTCCATCTTTTAAGTCGAAATGTTGATCTCTTGACTAAATCCTCCTTGTTTTTTATTTTCCACCTTGACTTTCTCATAATTGGGGCACTTAGCCACAAAATCTTCGACATTCCTTTTCATGTCATTCAACCAAATGACTCCTTGTTGATAAATGTACAACTTATTGGTAGTTGGGTGAATATAATATTAAGATTCTGGGCTCTGGAAGAATGTATTTTCTGAACTAACCCCTCTTAGAAACACATAATCGACCCTGATAGCAAAGTACAAAATATCTCCCTTAAAAGAAAAGCTCAACTCTATGCTGATGGACTGCATCCTTAAGTTAGAGCGATATCGGATCACTTTTTTGTTTTTCCTTAATCCACGATAGAAATGACGACTTCGACCAATTTTAGGTTATTTAACCCCCATTTCATATGCATGTAATACAAACTTCTTGGAGAGAAAGTCTATGAACATCCTTTTCTAGTCCATTCTTTCTTCCTCCACATGAGCATGAATACCCATAGATAGTCTACTAAGAGCATATGCTACTATATTGGTCTTACCGAGATGGTATTTCTCACTCATATCATAATCCACAAAAAACACAAGACATTTTGATGGAGAAGATTGAACTCTTTTTCGGTGAACACATACTAGAGGCTAAGTTAAAAACTTTATACAAAAACTATAAAATACTACAGATTACTAAGACAAATGAAAGTAATATGGATCACTTAATAGATATAATTTCTAAAACGGAATATAAATATATATGCTATTTGAGAAAACAGTTTAAATAAAGAAGGACATAAACAACAACTGATAGAGAAAATAATTGAAACCAATGTTGTAAGAATTTTATTCTTGCTACTAGGGTATCTGTTACTCCTTCATTATTCCAATCTTTAATTATTTTGGAACCAAAAGGTTCTGGTAGTTTTGAGAAATATAACTTTCGTATCTCCTTACTTTTGTTTATATCGTATTTTCCTTTGTAATAATATTCCTTAAATGCACATGTATATTCATCCAGATAACACAGATTGCATAACACAGTCTAAATTTAAGAAATAATGTTGTTCTGTTATTGGTTTACGTGTCTACTTTTTATTTAGTCTATTGTTCCATAGCGTATCTATGCTCCTTGGGCTTTAGACACAGCGCCTTGAGCGCCACCTAGGATCCGGGATCTTGAGGCGCGACGCCTTGAGACACAACGTCCTGAGCCCGCCACCCAGAGTCAAGAGCCTAAGGCGCAGCTCACTGAGCGTGCGACCTATGATCCATCTTGCTTTTCATATGTCTTTTCATCTACTGCAAATTCTTCTTTATTCATGGTAGGTTATGTTGTAATTTATATTCAAGGTGATATATTTGTATTTCTAAAGTAAATATAACTTTTCTTTGTAAGCTCGATATCATGAGATGGTTAGTTCTTTTCATGCACCTTAACGTGTCTAGAGGCATAGTCTATAACCTTACCTTGCTGTATGACATTTTACGGCGAATGTTGATACATCACAATAGATAACATTACTTTCTTAATCCTCTAAAAGAGTCAAAATATGAGTTGTAGTCATCGAAGTATTCATTACATTGAATCATTTCTCATAATGATATAACCACTAACACTTTTCCTTATTCTTAGTCAACTAAGTAAATGGAGAGTCTATTAATGAAAACCCTCAAACAAACCTATTGTAATAGCAATCCAAACCTAAGAATCGTGTGATATATGTAGGAGAGGTAGATCTAGGACATTGTTTCATTAATTTTATTTTCTAAGAATCCATTATGATCCCTTTGCTATACACAATATGCCAAAGGAAAGCAATTGATTGCAAGAAAAACTCGCACTTGCTAGCCAATAACTAGCGATCTTTGAGTGTTTGCAGTACAACCCTCGAATGATTCACATGTTCTTCCTCATTGCTAGAGTAAATGAGGATATCATTAAAATAGATGATAAAAAACAAGTTCAAGTTCTGATTGAACACTTTTTTCATCAAATCCATGAAAGCTGCAGAGAATTTCTTAGTCCAAATTACCTATTAACAAATACATAATGACCATATGAGTTCACAAGGATTTCCTTGGAATGTCAATGTCTCTTACATTAAGTTAATGATTACCAGATCTGATGTCTATGTTCCATAAATAAATAGAACCCTGATTTGGTCAAACATGTCATCAATCCTTGTGATAGGATACATATTTTTGACACTGAATTTATTCAACTACTAATAGTCAATGAACAGTGTGAGAGAACCATATTTCTTCTTCATCAATAACATAGGTGAACCCCATGGGGAAATATTAGTTGTTATGAAGCACTTACAAGGAAGTTCGTTCAACTTGTCTTTCAATTCCTAAGGATCAGTTGGAGCCATTCTGTAATGATGAAGAGAAATAGGTTGGGAATCTTGAACGATATAATTTTCGAATTCAAATTCCGTTTTGTAAGGACCTTGAGAAGATCTTCTGTAAATACTTCTAGGAACTAATTAACTGAAGCAACTAACTTAGGAGTTGGGGCCTTATAGATTGATTCCTTAACCTGATCTAGATGACAGATATACTCCTTAGAAAATCATCTTTCTAGCCATAAGCTATGTGTTACATCTCGGAAAATAGTAAGTTGAACTAGAGAGTACTAAAATTTTTTGAATGTTTTTTTGATTGTGGAATGAGGATTAAAATGCATAAAAATTATACCCCTACTTAGAATTGAGCTTTCGTAGGCTATACAATCCCCTAAGGATCACCAAAGGAACCTTGAGGAGGACTATTAAGAATTCCTAAAATCTAGATAATTGTAGCCACTCACAATTGGCCACCAACTCTCATTTAGTAGACCCACTTCCATGGGTTGGGGTCTTTGTTCAAGGCCTTCTTAGGCCTACATTGTTGAGCCACAATACCTCACTCAAAAGTGATAAGTGAAGGTAGTAGACCCATCCAAAGTCCATGGATTTGTAGGTCATATGTCAATGCAGATTTTAGTTTTTAGTTTTTAGTTAGAGAAATTAAGAGTGATTCACTAATTAGTTAGGGGTTAAGCGATAAAGGTTAGGTAGCTTTTCATCCACACACACACACACACACACACACACATGCATACATATATATATATATATATATATATATATATGCCCTGGATGGTACGCTAATCTAGAGCTATGATCTAGCGGTCGACGCATCGCCAATTAGTTCCCCAAATTAGAAGATTTCCGCCCATCGATCTAAAACACATAGTCAAAAAGGGAATGTGCAAGCGGCAATAAATTGAACAAAGAGTGATTCGCAAAATCAAACGACAAATCATGACTTACAGTGTCGAAAAGATTTCTTAGCAAAATTTTGAAGTCATTAAAGATTAAAATATTTTTATTATTTTCATATAGAAAATTAGAGAGTGAAACAATAAAACTTGATATTATTTTACAAACTTTTTTCTTAGGTTTTCTCTAAAATTTGTAGAGGATTTTTGTTGAAGCTTGAAGAAAGAAGCTCTTCTTTAAATTTTTGAAGTGGGTCTTTTCCATTTACCTTTCTTTTTTTTTTTTAAAGGTTTAATCTCTTATATACACTTGATTCCTTTATCATTTTAAGTGTAGTTGATCATTGTTTGATCTGTGGCATATCACCTAGTGGGTGTGGTTTTATATAATGGGTTTGTAGTTGCAATTACAAAATAACTCATATGGTTTGGCTTTCTCGATAGAGAGGTCATGAAATAAGACCACTAGATTTATATCCTTAGGAGTGAGTTGACATGAGGTTCAGCTAGTGAGGGTGACCCCAGTCTCATATCCATGCACTCCCGTCGAAAGAGAGGGTGTTGATAAGGTGTAGGCTTGATAGTTTAGACGAGTTGGTGTCCTAGAGGAACCCATTGGATATGTGTTAAGGGAGCCGAGAGGGAACCTCCCTCTAACCTAAAACTATCACTAGTTAGAACAAAATTCTAAGTATCTACTACTTTTACTCTCACTCCCTTCAAACACGACCCTGACCTTTGTTAGGTGACTAAACTAGCTTCTATCTGTAGACATTCAGATTGTAGGTTAGTGTCGTTGATCACTAGAAAAAGCGTAGAATAAAAATGGTGCCGCTTCCGGAGAGTGGTGTCACATGAAATGTAATTACTTACAGTTTTAAGTTCTCTGAATTGTAGTGACTACTAACATTTCTTTTTCTTTTGTTTCTACTTAATGAGTTATTGTTTAGGTACTTATGCCAAAACAATATAGCAGCAAGTTAGCCGAGGTGAACCATGAAATCGGGGGTGAGTTTAAACTACGTTCATAGGAAACTCAACATAGTAATATAACCACCAGAATAACTAAGGTTGAAATCCAATGAAGGTTGAACGGGAAATACATACTTTCACTTGAAACACACATTCTGAAGGCAAGGGAAGTGAACGTATTAAAAACACACTACTACTCATTCTCCAAAAGATTCATGAATAAAATAGAATAATCGAATGAATGAAAGTTGAATATCAAAGTTTTGCATCAGATAATTTGCTCATATGCCATATACATTCACCTAATTGAAACATTTATCAATCACGTGTCGCGTCGGTCTAATCTAACATTGAAAAGGGAAATCCCTAAGTGGTCAAATCCTATGATTGAATCATGAATGAGGACACACGTTGAGCCACGATGTTAAACAAGGTGCTTCTTGGAAGGAAAACCAAGGTTTTGAAAAATTAGGATTTCACTTTGATGAATAACGGTATGACTATGCTGCACGGTTGAGTGAAATGATTTACAAGATGAAACACTGGGAAGAAAGAGTCCATACAAAAATTTACCACATCAATGGATGAATTTAGCTGAATCTGCCACTTCTCTCAAATGTAAGTACAACACTGAGCCTGTAACACTTGGTGATTCTGAAAAGCAAGTTGGCATGTCGCCGACGTGCAGAGCGATTAAGATTCTAACCACCAATCTAACATAAAAATAACAGATATAAGCAATCAATCGGTTGTACGCCCAGTAGGTTGGCATGCGAAATAACGGCGCCAAATGTCCACATGCAAAAAAACATATATGAAAAAATGTCCATTCTTCTCACTTTAAAACCATATTACTCAGCACCTAGGTTATTCTTAAACATTCTTAGTTTAGGTTTGTATTTTCGACATAGATTGGATCCTGAGAGGTAGATTTCTGAGGCAGCCTAGCATTGCAACTATATCCTTGACAATAAAAAAAGTTAGTTTCTGAATATGTAACCGTCGTTGTAAAATCATGCTCCTCATCTCAGATACTTTTATCTATAAATGACTAATAAAAAATATGATAATTGTATATTGCTCAAATATATATCTTATTTGTGAAAGGGTTTGCCTCTAATTCTTTATGTTTAACACTCTTTGCCTACCATTCTTAACTTAAACGTGTGTGATGGTTTTTGCTAATATTAATTTTTAATAAGAATGAGGTGTAATATGTATGTGTTGCATCTCACCGATGCATAGTTCAATTTTTTTGTTCAAAATGTAAAAATGATTTTGCATCATGTGTCGAAATTTGGTCATGTAGATGATTTGCCGTGCAGGGTTAAGCTCGCCGAGTTCTTTGGCGGTTCGCATGTTGATCTTCTTATCGTGTTTAATTTTAGAAATGAAGTGTTATGAGTAGTGGATCAGTCAGCGAATATAATTATGATCGCTTAAAACAGTTTGTGATAATCCAATAGTATTGTTGATCGACCTTTCATATTCCTTACAATAACCATTGCACTGTGAATGTTTTCAGACATCCTATGGCTCATCCACACTGATCAGCGTTATGCCAAGTGCTACATAATATTGACGACTGACCACATACATCAATCTTAATTAGTAGGCAAAATGATATTGTTTCACCATATGAGTTTGGAAATTCACCGGTTAGACTGGTGAAGCTATCTGAAATTCAATACTTTATCGTATTCATCACTGAAATTATCAATCATTTTGCAGACAAGGCTGCTCAACCAACTCGAAGAAAGGAATGGTAATTATCCTTAGAGAGACTACACCACATCAAAGAGGAAACGGCATTAATCACTCAAAGGACAAAGGAAAAGGAAAAACCCTGGAATTATGAGATTCTAGCTCCGACGATACAGGCCCATATTGTTCTAACCCAATAAACTACAACACTTATTAGGAGGAGGATTTTGTTGAGGCCTAAAGGAGAGAGCGCCAAAGCAATATTACAAATGATCCGTGTAGGATGATAAAACCTCAAAATGCCAAACAAAAATAGACGTAGACCATCTACTCAAGGCCCTCCATGGAGGACAACAAATCGAACAAAATCTGAGGGGCAGAGAAAAATAATTGAAGAAAAACAATTATCAGCGGAAGGGATTTTCGAGAGGTATCCATCACTTATGGAATGCTTGAAGTACCCAAATTTCAAGATACTCACCCGTTCACACAAACCCTATATACAACGTTGGGCTGGGAACTCTACTACCCATATAATGCAATTGTCCCTCAATATAAAAGGATTGTGTCTTCTTTCAAACCTGTTGATTATGTAGAATTGTGAGGAAGAAAGGTTTCTTATGACAATAGAAATATATATATGCATTTCTTGGATTGTTGCCCTATATTAAGGATCGATGTATAGTTTAATCGAGAATGAGAAATATAATGAAATAAAGAAGTGTCTAGATCTACTAGTCTTTGATGCAGATAAGATAGATTGGATTGCTGGGGCGACACAAATTGAGAAAATTTTTTTGAACATGGCTACAAGATAGTGGTTTGGGTTAATTCTAGCACAAATATGCCTCCTCGGAATGAATTTGTTTTTTGCCATGCTAAAGCTTCTTACCTTGGGTCCATTATGGGACACAAGTGGACAAATCTTGGGAGCATCATCGCTTCAAAAATCAACATATAGGCAAGGCAAAGTAGAACATATCTCCCATTCCCAGTATTGATTGCTAAGTTATGTAGAAGAGCCAAAGTTCCTAAAGATGCAAGGAAGGATATCAAAGTATCTCCCTAAGACTCCAGTGCGAAATATAAAAGAAGAATATCAAAAAGTCCAACCGAAGAAGAAGAAAATGGGAACCGAGCTGGAAGCTTGAGACCTATAGGTGCTTCAGAACACATTCAAATTTTCGTTCTTCTAGGTATAAATAACTCCACTATTTCTTTTGCTTACTCATAAAATATTTCTCCTACTGTGCAATTGCCCAAATGTGTTTCCTCAAGTGCATCTAGTACTACGATCACTATTACTACATTAATCAAACTAGAATAATTTGCACAGTCAACTGAATCCAAGCTTTAATGTTGGAAACATCTCTTCTAGAAATAATTCAAATTACACTGGTTAATATTGTGGCACGATTGAATACAATAATTAAAAATCTAGTTGGAATGAAGCAATATATGTAAAAGACAAAGGATCCAAAGGATATGTTTCACTCCTACGAGCAAAAAATATGAAGATTAAAAATGAAGTGGACTACGTAACGTCCACTGGTATGTCCGCAATTATCTGCACTCTGGATATTCCTAATGCACCAGAGATGACTCAAGCAACTTCAGGACTTAGAGAGGAATAGGTCGTGGATCACAACTCAAAAGAAGGAACTGACTAAGAGATCCTAGAAGAAATTGATAGCGCTGTAGAAAAATATCAAGAAGAGACTGATGCAATCATACTAAATACAACCCTTCAAGCCTTGCTTGCAAGCGCACTGCCTGCTAGATTTGATGGAGCAGGATCTTATGGTGGCAATTTGGGTTCAAAGTATTAGACAAGATTTTCCTTTATCAAACACTCTATCTTATATTGTTTTGAATTTAATCTTTGGTATTTTGTTTACATTTGAGGACAAATACTTTTTATTAATGGTAGGGTGAGGTCATCTTTGTTTTGTTGTGCTGAATGTTTGCGTATTTTGAGATGGTTTGTCTGTTTTAAATTGTGTTTTTCAAATTTTCTTTTTGTGGATTATTTGAGCTTATGTTCTTTTTTGGGGTTCTACTTTAAATATAATTTTTACCATTCTTCAAAAATTTCACTTTTAAAAATTTTCCCAACTCTTGTTGAAAGTTGTTATTCTTGTACAAACTTAATTCTCGATTTCAATTAATATCAATGAGTTGAAAATTGATCTCAATTGAAAACACATAAATGTGCAGGTAAAACGAAAATGAATGATGTTACGTAGACAATGTGTAAACTCTTTGCATCTCTTTGTAATTAGCAAATTATTGAAATTATTCTTTTGCAATGACCATTGCGCACTAGAGAAAGTGTGTAGTGTTTTTTTAACTTAATTATCAATGCCTTGTGCGATGAGATTGCTTTGAACTTTGCAAGACTAAAAATAGAACATTTCCCGTTAGTCGGATTTATTTAGAAAGGTTTCCTATTGAGATGATCTTAGGCAACTTAAAAAGAGTGTAATCCAACTTTTACATATACCTCTCTTTTGTAGTCTACCGGTGAGCGTCTAAAACTCTCTTGAACACCCTTTGAGCCTTACCTCTTCATTGAATTTTTTTTTATGAAACCCAAACCTTATGTATATATCACCTGTAATCCTTTTCAGATATGATATAATTTAATAGCAAACATAGGCGAAAATTCATAGTTTGTGGTGTGGTACGAAATGAAAGGAAATGTTTAGAAGTTCAAGAAAAGTCTCGGAAACCCATGGTATTGCCAAACAATCCATATAGAAGAAAAAAAATGACGACATACAAAAATTAGACTAAGAATTGATGAAGGAAGAAAGGGGATGTTTTGAGAAAGTCACATCTCATTGAGAAAATAAAGTCCGCTGAGCCTAAATGACCATACCATTGCACTCAACCGCCATGACAAGCCGTAGAAAAATCTTTTTGAACTTGAGTGAAGCGAATAAAAGGTCAATTAGAAAATAAAGGCAAACCTTTGGGTGAAAATATATCTTATATTCCTCATTGCGAGTGTGAGTGTTGCATCAAATTCAAGATCCTAGGTTGATGAATCTACGTCTATGACAATGGAATGATTTCATTTATAAGATCATGAATTTAATATTACTGCGCTTGAACTTGCATTAGTAGTGAGTATTGTATGCTCGAAAATCTTTGGTAATGGTGTCTCACAACTTGAATCTTTGAGTATACAATTGAGCTATGCACGATTATTTTGAGTCTTGTCGTGAATATTCATGATATAGTCTTGTGTAGAAATATTTAAGACATTCTACCTGGTTGACTAATTTTGAGTGTTACTTGATAACAAGCAAAAGCCTATGTTGGGAGTGTTGATGATTCCTCAAATTTGACTCATCTAGGGACTTATTTGATTGTAAATAGTGTCCTCGATTGGTTATTTTATCTCGATATCTGATAAAAAGTACTAAGTTTCAGGTATACGAGGATTTGATAGGAGCATAGAAACTTGGGCGTAAAACAGAAGCAAATCAGAGAAAAAGAGATGAAGATGCAAAAGCATGCATCGTAGAGAACAATTGTGTATCCTCCGTATAGAAAAGTTCTGCCTTTAATTGAAGAAAGTGAGCCGAAGTAAGTGGGTCAAAAGGGGACACAAAAGAGCAGTCGACGCTTCGCTGATCAGTTCCACAAAGAAGAAGATTTCCGCACATCAATCCATAATACATAGGTAATGAAGATAACATGCAAGTGTCGATGAACTGAACGAAGGGCATTCACCAAATCACTTGGTAAATCACGACTAATAGCGTTGAAAAGATTCACTAGCACAATTCCAAAATCTCTATATACTTACCTCGTTTATTATATATATAAAGAAAATCAGAGATCGAAACAGTTGCACTTGATATTATATTTTAGAAACATTCCTTTTAAGTTTTCTCTCAAGTTTGGAGAGTGTTTTTGTGGAACTTGAAAAAAAAAGAAGCTCTTCTTTCAATTTTTTATGTGGGCCTTATCCCTTTACCTTCATTCGCTGCTTTTAAGGTGTAATCTCTTATACCCACTTGATTTCTTTATCATTTTAAGGATATTTTATTATTGCTTTATGTGTAGATAAAATCTCAATTCTTGGGGTGTGATTTTTCATTATGGGTTTATTAATTTGTTAAGTCTTTCTTTCTGGTTGATTAGATTTCATTTTAATGGTGATTTCACCTAATGGTTGTGGTTTAATTTAATGGGTTTGTAGTTGCAAATACAAAACCACTAATTTATTTTTTCCTTACTCGAGATAGTGGTCATGACACTAAAAGGACTAGAATGATCTCCTAAGGAGTGGGTTGACATGAGGTTCAACCTGAGATGGTTAGCCCAGTACCATATCAAATATTTCCTGTCGGAAGAGCGAGTGTGGATAAGGCGTATAATGGATAGTTTAGACGAGAAGGTGTCCTTGAGGATCCCATTTGATATGGGGTATGTTGTCCTAGAGGGAACTTGCTTTAACCTTAAGTTTAGTTACTAAAAGCATGTACCCACATATTTAATATTCACATATAGCGATCACACCCATGAACTCTCTCCCATACTTGTTTCTCATTTATTTTATTGCATTCTACTACTTGTCACAAACAAATATTTATATTTGGAGGGGCCATAAAATGAATTTAATTTCTTTTAATATTAAAAAATGTCTTACACAATCACTATTTAGAATGGAAAACTAAGTAGCTACTATATTCACTACAACTCCATTAGGAAATAACCCCAACCCTTTGTTGGATTATTACACTAGATTCGATTCATAGACACTTAGATTGTAGGTTAGTGTCATTGATTACGAAAAAACAGAAAATAATAAGTTAACCCTAGAAATCAAAGTAAGTGGGTCTAAGCCTTGTTAAGAAAAATTGATGATTCTTGGTAGATCATCTAGAAATGTCATCATCTACAGAAATTATTAAAGAATAGAAATATGAAATCATTAATAAAACTAAATTTATGATATTATGATCGATCATGTATTGTAGTGATTGAAATTAGAAATTTATGATGAATTATACATACNTAGTTTGTGGTGTGGTACGAAATGAAAGGAAATGTTCAGAAGTTCAAGAAAAGTCTCGGAAACCCATGGTATTGCCAAACAATCCATATAGAAGAAAAAAAATGACGACATACAAAAATTAGACTAAGAATTGATGAAGGAAGAAAGGGGATGTTTTGAGAAAGTCACATCTCATTGAGAAAATAAAGTCCGCTGAGCCTAAATGACCATACCATTGCACTCAACCGCCATGACAAGCCGTAGAAAAATCTTTTTGAACTTGAGTGAAGCGAATAAAAGGTCAATTAGAAAATAAAGGCAAACCTTTGGGTGAAAATATATCTTATATTCCTCATTGCGAGTGTGAGTGTTGCATCAAATTCAAGATCCTAGGTTGATGAATCTACGTCTATGACAATGGAATGATTTCATTTATAAGATCATGAATTTAATATTACTGCGCTTGAACTTGCATTAGTAGTGAGTATTGTATGCTCGAAAATCTTTGGTAATGGTGTCTCACAACTTGAATCTTTGAGTATACAATTGAGCTATGCACGATTATTTTGAGTCTTGTCGTGAATATTCATGATATAGTCTTGTGTAGAAATATTTAAGACATTCTACCTGGTTGACTAATTTTGAGTGTTACTTGATAACAAGCAAAAGCCTATGTTGGGAGTGTTGATGATTCCTCAAATTTGACTCATCTAGGGACTTATTTGATTGTAAATAGTGTCCTCGATTGGTTATTTTATCTCGATATCTGATAAAAAGTACTAAGTTTCAGGTATACGAGGATTTGATAGGAGCATAGAAACTTGGGCGTAAAACAGAAGCAAATCAGAGAAAAAGAGATGAAGATGCAAAAGCATGCATCGTAGAGAACAATTGTGTATCCTCCGTATAGAAAAGTTCTGCCTTTAATTGAAGAAAGTGAGCCGAAGTAAGTGGGTCAAAAGGGGACACAAAAGAGCAGTCGACGCTTCGCTGATCAGTTCCACAAAGAAGAAGATTTCCGCACATCAATCCATAATACATAGGTAATGAAGATAACATGCAAGTGTCGATGAACTGAACGAAGGGCATTCACCAAATCACTTGGTAAATCACGACTAATAGCGTTGAAAAGATTCACTAGCACAATTCCAAAATCTCTATATACTTACCTCGTTTATTATATATATAAAGAAAATCAGAGATCGAAACAGTTGCACTTGATATTATATTTTAGAAACATTCCTTTTAAGTTTTCTCTCAAGTTTGGAGAGTGTTTTTGTGGAACTTGAAAAAAAAAGAAGCTCTTCTTTCAATTTTTTATGTGGGCCTTATCCCTTTACCTTCATTCGCTGCTTTTAAGGTGTAATCTCTTATACCCACTTGATTTCTTTATCATTTTAAGGATATTTTATTATTGCTTTATGTGTAGATAAAATCTCAATTCTTGGGGTGTGATTTTTCATTATGGGTTTATTAATTTGTTAAGTCTTTCTTTCTGGTTGATTAGATTTCATTTTAATGGTGATTTCACCTAATGGTTGTGGTTTAATTTAATGGGTTTGTAGTTGCAAATACAAAACCACTAATTTATTTTTTCCTTACTCGAGATAGTGGTCATGACACTAAAAGGACTAGAATGATCTCCTAAGGAGTGGGTTGACATGAGGTTCAACCTGAGATGGTTAGCCCAGTACCATATCAAATATTTCCTGTCGGAAGAGCGAGTGTGGATAAGGCGTATAATGGATAGTTTAGACGAGAAGGTGTCCTTGAGGATCCCATTTGATATGGGGTATGTTGTCCTAGAGGGAACTTGCTTTAACCTTAAGTTTAGTTACTAAAAGCATGTACCCACATATTTAATATTCACATATAGCGATCACACCCATGAACTCTCTCCCATACTTGTTTCTCATTTATTTTATTGCATTCTACTACTTGTCACAAACAAATATTTATATTTGGAGGGGCCATAAAATGAATTTAATTTCTTTTAATATTAAAAAATGTCTTACACAATCACTATTTAGAATGGAAAACTAAGTAGCTACTATATTCACTACAACTCCATTAGGAAATAACCCCAACCCTTTGTTGGATTATTACACTAGATTCGATTCATAGACACTTAGATTGTAGGTTAGTGTCATTGATTACGAAAAAACAGAAAATAATAAGTTAACCCTAGAAATCAAAGTAAGTGGGTCTAAGCCTTGTTAAGAAAAATTGATGATTCTTGGTAGATCATCTAGAAATGTCATCATCTACAGAAATTATTAAAGAATAGAAATATGAAATCATTAATAAAACTAAATTTATGATATTATGATCGATCATGTATTGTAGTGATTGAAATTAGAAATTTATGATGAATTATACATACAATTTCCTATGACTAATTCTTGTAACCGATATGTCTTGTGATCTATCCTAGTATGATGATCGTAGATTAAATCTTAAAATAGGGCTTTAATTTATAATGTGGATCCCAACGGTTTATAGAGTATGTCTAATGTGATGAATATATCATTCATAGTAATGATACACAATAGTTTAGAGTTGTAATTTAATTCTTTTACCCACATGAACTATCAGTTTATAAATGAATGCATGTATGTAGAATATGAAAGTTATTATGACATAGATTGGTTCTTAAATAAATGGTTAATAACTAAAAGTAAATTAAAACATGTAAATATAGAATAACTTGAAGTTGTGTTATGTGATCCCTTCATTTATATCTTGTTTATGTAGCTGGACGTAGAAGTTCTCATGCTTTCATGGCTTGAGAAACCATACTCTCCTAAGGTTAGCTTGAATTAGTATTTAATGGAACCTTTTCATGGTAGTTTGAATTAAAATTTGTGGAATTCTTTTCATGGTATCTTGCATTAGTGTAGGCATCGTAGCCTAGGATTGAGGACCTATTCTCTCCTAAGTGTAAATTGTACTAAAATTTTTCAAATTCCTTAATCATAGCTTTACATGGTAAGGCCAAGACCATTTTATGGTATCGCAGGATTTAGGATTTAGTGTTTAGTGTTCTTTCCCCCATGAGGGTAGCTTGCATCACACTTAATTTACTCATGGTATCTAGGTTTGAATACTTCTAATCATCATTTGATAGCTCGGATTTCATGATAGTGTGTTGTCCATTTTAGTTACGTCTAGCCTAGTTGGGTGTTATTATTTGATATTTAGTATGAAAAAAGTAAGCGTTGAATAAGAGAGCCTAAAAAGTACTTAGTGTAAGTGGTTTTATGAGATCTCATTCATACATGGCACAAATATGACTTGAATCTACTTATGAATTGTCCTCTTATGTGATGTATTCTTAACTTTGATTGTTTCTATAGTTTCCCTCCATTATACAACATACTTAAGATGATAAATCCTCGGACTTTATGAAGTAGGTCAACAGTTACATCTATGATTAGTAAGCATGAATAGAGTGACTACAAGATATTCTTAGTATGAGTGGTATTATGGTATCCCAACCATGCATTCAACAAGTGTGCCTTTTGGTTATTGAAGAGTATAGTGCTCTTATGACATGAAAACCTTTGTCTTTACTATTTTTGTTTACTAAGCCCAAGAATGACTAAAAACACGTACTTATCTTGGATGGTATTGGGATGCTATTCTTGTTTTTATAAGTATGTTTTGAGGTGGTGAAACATATCTCTTGTAATATGAAAGAATAAAGGTTGAAGAATGTAAATGAAAGTCTAAGTAAAAAACCATGCAAGAGACATGATGTATATCCTATTCTCATTTACTATGACTTATGTTGACTTATGATTATTTGATGGTTATGTTCGAGATGATGGTATCATTTTGTTATTATTGCTAATAATTATACCTTTTTTCGACTAAAAATTTTGATATTCTCTTATTATGTTGTGCTAGCTTTCATACATCTTAACTTTTGTACTAATGCATACTTTGCCTACATTTTAATCAAATGTTGGGTTAAGAAGATTGAGTTCCTCTAGAGGATAGGTTTCTAAGGATCAAGAAGAGTTGAAGATATTTTGATTATCTTCATAGCTTTGACGAAAAACCCATTATTTCATATATATCATATCCTTATATTTTAGACTTTCATATGTGATGCATCCAAAGACTTTTATCCGGGAGTTTAATAGTTTGTTTGAGACAAAGGTACAGTGAAGACTTCAACTTTCTTTATGAAAAAGTGTATTATTGTATGGACAAAATAAGTTTTAAATTTTATGAATTTTTCTATATCCTTATGTTATGATTCTTCAAAGGTCTTTTTAGAGACCATTTTGGGGTCAACTACACCATGTTACATATAGAGGGCACCCTCGGGTCGCGACAAACTTGGTGATCCGAGCATATGATTTAGAATGGTATTACAATTATCCCAAAACAATGTTTTGTATAGTATTTTACATATATATGAATCACACCACATTCATCTATAGGAGGATTATATGTTTAGGAAATCTCACATCTTCATAGTTTTAGTTGTGCCAACAGTTTGGGTTTAATAGGTCTTTTTTCTAATTCGTGCATGTTGGTTTTACATGGCATGGTTAATACAAGGGAAAATTCAAGGATATATGAGGAAGATAATATGGATCAATAGACCACACCAAGCTCTTCTTCAATCGTAAATTGATCCTCTAGTCTAGAATGTCACTCTAAATGAATTTAGGCCTTCTATGAATTTGTTGGCTCAATCCTTGACGGAGCAAGCCAATAGAGATGTTGTGGATTTGGAAACCTCTATTATGTGGGTGGGTACTTGTAGAGTTAGAGAGTTTTATAGGATTAACCCTCTGTAGTTTAGTGGCTCCAAAGTGAAAGAGGATACAAATACGTTCACAGAATTTTTTTATAAGACACTTGCTATCATGGGGATGATTTCCCTAGAGGAAGCAAAATTAGCCTCTTATAAATTGAAGAATGATGCTCAAATCTGGTCGAACAATAGAAATATAGTAGGCAGGTAGGATTGGGTCCCATAGAGTGGGAGATGTTAGAGTCAACTTTTCTAGATAGGTTCTTTATACGAGAATTCAGGGAGGCTAAGTTGGAATAGTTCATCAATCTTAAGAAATGTAAAATGATTGTTAAGGAGATATACTTTAACATTAATATTTTCTCTAAGTATTCTCCATCCATAGTGTCAAATCAAAGATATAATATGAATAGTTTTCTATCGCGTGTGTCCGACATGGTAGAAAAAGAAAGTTGTATGTCAACGCCTATTTATAATATTGGTATATCAAGCCTCATGATTTATTCCAAAAAAAATGGAAGATGAAAAACTCAAGGAAGAAATATCTACGGAGAAAAACAATTCTATGATGGATCGTGATAAGTCCATTCATGATGGGGTCGATGGACATGGTCGTTGAAGGAATTGACAAAAGTTTACCGGGAAAGGGTTTTCTAATTCTTCTAAGAATAAGGATGAAAGGGTGTCTTATCCTAGTACCCAACTGAAAATTAATCCCTATGGACTACTTGTGCTAGGTGTTGTAAGAAGCACGAGTGTAAGTGCTTAGCCAGTAGAGAAGGTATCTATATTTGTGGTGAGAGTGGCAACATGAAGAAAGCTTGTACAAAGGAAAGGGATAAAATTGAAGAGGGTAAGATAGTTACCTACAATAATGGAGATGAGGAGCCTAAAAAGAATAATAGGTTTTATGATATCCTATCTAGGAAAGATCAAGAGTGATATCCTCATGTCTCTTCATGTATGTTTTTTTATGCTTTAAGAAATTTATAGATTTCTTTTCTTTTGTGACGTGTAGTGTTGGACGTGAAGTTTTCTTTAGTATGAATTATACTTAGAAGTTCGTGTGTACGATTTCTCCTTAGGGGGAGATAGTGTGCCTAAGTAGGTTATTGTATGTTTATGTGTTTCCATGCTTTCCACGTATGCATATTAATGAAAATGCTCAAGACATGTTATATATGTATTGTTCTACCTCATGTTGTAGTGTATTTGGGTCGATTTGCATATAGAAATAATTAGATGAATGAATGAGCATTCTTTAGTTTTATTTGAAAGATTCCTCATTGAATATATTACCATTTTATGAGTAAGTTGCATTTAGACTCCATGAATGTGTGATGAGCTTTTTTTATCTAGTAGATGTTAGTTCCTCCTTGAAAATGATGAATATATTATTTCAGGCACTCTGGGTTGTCAGATATATTTCCTAATCCCTTCTGATGCACTGAATATATTTAGATTTTAGTTATTGTTTTCCTACTTCATTGTGTGCATTTATATGTAATAATGCATCATGGTATTCTAGTCTAGCGTAATTTCCATTAAAAAGAATTTTGAAATGTCATTATGGGAGGAATTTTTCCAAGGGGGAGATATTTCAATGCCTCAGAAACTAGAACACTAAACTAGAGCCAAGATCTAGGGTTCTAAAGTTTGATGTTGAGGATTAGACTGCTAGATAAGACATTATGTGCATATAATAGAGTTTTAGGTGTTTAATGTCATGTACATTTTAGACATCGTTGTATTGAAGACAACCTAAGGTTTGGTTGAGGGTTGCAAGGGAAAGTGTCATGGAATCAGGGAAAAGCTGAAGCCAAAGGCCAAGGATGTCCAACCTTTGCCCAGATACTGCCCAAGGTGTGCAAACGCCTTCACGACCAGTGCTCTTGACCGTGGTCCGTGAACGGGCTCGTTAAACCCGCTTAGGAGTGGCGGATGCAGGGCCTTGAGGAAACTGTCACGACCGGGGAGCACCCCATAGAAGTAACATCGCGTACTTGGCCTCTCGGAGGTCTTATACAAGCCCATGGTTATCATTAATCGCATTGCCATAGTAAATTTAGCAGAAAATTTAAAACTTTTCATAGCAGATCATATGCTAGAAACATCACTTCAGTTATATAAGAATATTAGTCATAATAAATAGTTAGACTCTAAGTCTCTTTTGCCACCTTTGACTCAACTTCATAGAATGGATTAGGGATATAGCCCTTTAACATCATAACATAATATTTAAGCTATTACAATACATTGAATATAAACTTGACATAGGAAATACTTGAAACATAAGGATTCCTTTCATAAGCTTGGGAAACATCTTTCAAGCTCTTCATGACATAGACAACTATTAAGGATCCATAAACTACACTTTGTGAAAAAAGGTAGAGAAGAATGGTGTTAGTACAAGAATGCACTAAGTATGACAACCATACAAAAACATGCATTTAAAAGGTACATTTTACTTTGAAACCATGCCTCATTCCTTTTCGGCAAATCTTAATAAGTCATTGATATAATAAGCATTAAACAATGCACATACTTTATATAGGCTTATCCAACTGTCACACATCAAATAAAACCGCAAATTCCATTTCATACATATAAGTAACCACTTTACAGTAAGCACATTTACAATTTCAATGAACTTATTTAATTTTATAGTGAACTCTTTCCTTTTACTTTAACTCCTTATATTCAAGGTTATATATTTGTATTTCTAAAGTAAATATAACTTTTCTTTGTAAGCTCGATATCATGAGATCGTTAGTTCTTCTCATGCACCTTAACGTGTCTAGAGGCATAGTCTATAACCTTGCCTTGCTGTAACAACATACATTTTACGGCGAATGTTGATACATCACAATAGATAACATTACTTTCTTAATCCTCTAAAAGAGTCAAAATATGAGTTGTAGTCATCGAAGTATTCATTACATTGAATCATTTCTCATTATGATATAACCACTAACACTTTTCCTTATTCTTAGTCAACTAAGTAAATGGAGAGTCTATTAATGAAAACCCTCAAACAAACCTATTGTAATAGCAATCCAAACCTAAGAATCGTGTGATATATGTAGCAGAGGTAGATCTAGGACATTGTTTCATTAATTTTATTTTCTAAGAATCCATTATGATCCCTTTGCTATACACAATATGCCAAAGGAAAGCAATTGATTGCAAGAAAAACTCGCACTTGCTAGCCAATAACTGGCGATCTTTGAGTGTTTGCAGAATAACTCTCAAATGATTCACATGTTCTTCCTCATTGCTAGAGTAAAAAAGGATATCATTAATATAGATGATAAAAAACAAGTTCAAGTTCTGCTTGAACACTTTTTTCATCAAATCCATGAAAGCTGGAGAGAATTTCTTAGTCCAAATTACCTATTAACAAATACATAATGACCATATGAGTTCACAAGGATGTCTTTGGAATGTCAATGTCTCTTACATTAAGTTAATGATTACCAGATCTGATGTCTATGTTCCATAAATAAATAGAACCCTAATTTGGTCAAACATGTCATCAATCCTTGTGATAGGATACATATTTTTGACATTGACTTTATTCAACTAGTGATAGTCAATGAACAGTGTGAGAGAACCATATTTCTTCTTCATCAATAACATAGGTGAACCCCATGGGGAAATATTAGTTGTTATGAAGCACTTACAAGGAAGTTCATTCAACTTCTCTTTCAATTCCTTAGGATCAGTTGGAGCCATTCTGTAATGATGAAGAGAATTAGGTTGGGAGTCTTGAAAGATATAATTTCCGAATTCAAATTCCCTTTTGTAAGGACCTTGAGAAGATCTTCTGTAAATACTTGTAGGAACTAATTAACTGAAGCAACTAACTTAGGAGTTGGGGCCTTATAGCTTGATTCCTTAACCTGATCTAGATGACAGATATACTCCTTAGAAAATCATCTTTCTAGCCTTAAGCTATGTGTTACATCTCGGAAAATAGTATGTTGAACTAGAGAGTACTAAAATTTTTGAATGATTTTTTGATTGTGGAATGAGGATTAAATTGCATAAAAATTATACCCCTACTCAGAATTGAGCTTTCATAGGCTATAAGGTGTGGTACAATCCCCTAAGGATCACCAAAGGAACCTTGAGGAGGACCATTAAGAATTCCTAAAATCTAGAAAATTGTAGCCACTCACAATTGGCCACAAACTCTCATTTGGTAGACCCACTCCCATGGGTTGGGGTCTTGGTTCAAGGCCTTCTTAGGCCTACATTGTTGATCCACAATACCACACTCAGAAGTGATAAGTAAAGGTAGTAGACCCATCCAAAGTCCATGGATTTGTAGGGCATATGTCAATGCAGATTTTAGTTTTTAGTTTTTAGTAAGAGAAATTAAGAGTGATTCAGTAATTAGTTAGGGGTTAAGAGATAAAGGTTAGGTAGCTTTTCATCCCCCCCCACACACACAAAAACACACACACACACACACACACACACACACATATATATATATATATATGCCCTGCATGGTAAGCTAATCTAGAGCTAAGATCTAGCGGTCGACGCTTCACCAATTAGTTCCCCAAATAAGAAGATTTCCGCCCATCGATCTAGAAAACATAGTCAAAAAAGGGAATGTGCAAGCGGCAATAAACTGAACAAATAGTGATTCGCCAAATCACACGACAAATCATGACTTACCGTGTCGAAAAGATTTTTTAGCATGCACTCCCTTCGAAAGAGAGGGTGTTGATAAGGTGTAGGCTTGATAGTTTAGACGAGTTGGTATCCTAGAGGAACCCATTGGATATGTGTTAAGGGAACCGAGAGGGATGTTCCCTTTCACCTAAAACTATCACTATTTAGAACAAAATTCTAAGTATCTACTACTTTTACTATCACACCCTTCGAACACGACCCTGACCTTTGTTAGGTGAGTAAACTAGCTTCTATTTGTAGACATTCAGATTGTAGGTTAGTGTCGTTGATCACTAGAAAAAGCGTACAATCAAAATGGTGCCGCTTCCGGAGAGTGGTGTCACATGAAATGTAATTACTTACAGTTTTAAGTTCTCTGTATTGTAGTGACTACTAACATTTCTTTTTGTTTTGTTTCTACTTAATGAGTTATTGTTTAGGTTCTTATGTCAAAACAATATAGCAGCAAGTTAGCCGAGGTGAACCAAGAAATCGAGGGTGAGTTTAAGCTACATTCATGGGAAACTCAACATAGTAATATAACCACTAGAATAACTAAGGTTGAAACACAAATTCTGATGGCAAGGGAAGTGAACGTAGTAAAAACACACTACTACTCATTCTCCAAAAGATTCATGAATAAAATAGAATAATCGAATGAATGAAAGTTGAATATCAAAGTTTTGCATCAGATAATTTGCTCATATGCCATATACATTCACCTAAATGAAACATTTATCAATCACGTGTCGCATCGGTATAATCTAACATTGAAAAGGGAAATCCCTAAGGGGTCAAACCCTATGACTGAAACATGAATGAGGACTCACGTCGAGCCACGATGTTACACAAGGTGCTTCTTGGGAGGCAAACCAAGGTTTTGAAAAGTTAGGATTTCACTTTGATGAATAACGGTGTGACTAAATTGCACGGTTGAGTGAAATGATTTACAAGAGGAAACACTGGGAAGAAAGAGTTCATACAAAAATTTACCACATGAATGGATGAATTTAGCTGAATCTGCCATTTCGCTCAAATGTAAGTACTACACTGAGCCTGTAACAGTTGGTGATTCTGAAAAGCAAGTTGGCATGTCGCCGAAGTGCAGAGCGATTAGGATTCAGACCACCAATCTAACATAAAAATATGAGATATAAGCAATCACTCGGTTGTACGCCGAGTAGGTTGGCAAGCGAAATAACGCCGCCAAATGTCCACATGCAAAAAAACATATATGGAAAAATGTCCATTCTTCTCACTTTAAAACCATATTACTCAGCACCTATGTTATTCTTAAACTTTCTTAGTTTAGGTTTGTATTTTCGACATAGATTGGATCCTGAAAGGTAGATTTCTGAGGCAGCCTAGCATTGCAACTATATCCTTGACGATAAAAAAAGTTAGTTTCTGAACATCTAACCGTCGTTGTCAAAGCATGCTCCTCATCTCAGATACTTTTATCTATAAATGACTAATAAAAAATCTGATAATTGTATATTGCTCAAATATATATCATATTTGTGAATAGGTTTTCCTCTAATTCTTTATGATTAACACTCTTTGCCTACCATTCTTAACTTAAACGTGTGTGATGGTTTTTGCTAATATTAATTTTTAATGAGAATGAGGTGTAATATGTATGTGTTGCATTTCACCGATGCATAGTTCAATTTTTTTGTTCAAAATGTAAAAATGATTTTGCATCATGTGTCGAAATTTGGGCACGTAGTTCATTTGTTGTGCAGGGTTAAGCTCGCCGAGTTCTTTGGCGGTTCGCATGTTGTTCTTTTAATCGTGTTTAATTTCAGAAATGAAGTGTTATTAGTAGTGGAACATTCAGCGAATATAATTATGATCCCTTAATACAGTTTGCCATAATCCAATAGTATTGTTGATCGACCTTTCATATTCCTTACAATAACCATTGCACTGTGAATGTTTTCAGACATCCTATGGCTCATACACACTGATCAGCGTTATGCCAAGTGCTACATAATATTGCCGACTGACCACATACATCAAGCTTAATTAGTAGGCAAAATGACATTGTTTCACCAAATGAGTTTGGAAATTCACCGGTTAGATTGGTAAAGCTATCTGAAATTCAATACTTTATTGTATTCATCACTTAAATTATCAATCATTTTGAAGACAAGGCTGCTCAACCAACTCGATGAAAGGAAAGGGAATTATCCTTAGAGAGACTACACCACATCAAAGATGAAAAGGCATTAAGCACTCAAAGGTCAAAGGAAAAGGAAAAACCCTCGAATTATGAGATTCTACCTCCGACGATGCAGGCCCATATTGTTCTAACCCAATAAACTACAATACTTATTAGGAGGAGGAATTTGTTGAGGCCTAAATGAGAGAGCCCCAAAGCAATATTACAAATGATCCGTCTCGGATGATAAAACCTCAAAATGCCAAAAAAAAAATAGAGTTAGAACCATAAACACAAGGCCCTCCATGGAGGACGACAAATCGAGCAAAATCTGAGGGACAGAGAAAAATAATTGAAGAAAAACAATTATTAGCGGAAGGGGTTTTCGAGAGGTATCCATCAATTATGGAATGCTTGAAGTACCCAAATTTCAAGATATTCACCCGTTCACACAAACCCTATATACAACGTTGGGCTGGGAACTCTACTACCCATATAATGCAATTGTCCCTCAACATAAAAGGATTGTGTCTTCTTTCAAACCTGTTGATTATGTAGAATTGTGAGGAATAAAGGTTTATTATGACAATAGATATATATATGCATTTCTTGGATTGTTGCCCTATATTTAGGATCGATGTATGGTTTAATCAAGAATGAGAAATATAATGAAATAAAGAAGTGTCTAGATCTACTAGTCTTTGATGCAGATAAGCTAGATTGGATTGTCGGGGGGACACAAATTGAGAAAAAAATTTGAACATGGCTACAAGATAGTGGTTTGGGTTAATTCTAGCACAAATATGCCTCCTCGGAATGAATTTGTTTTTTGCCATGCTAAAGCTTCTTGCCTTGGGTCCATTATGGGCCACAAGTGGACGAATCTTGGGAGCATCATCGCTTCAAAAATCAACATGTAGGCAAGGCAAAGTAGAACATATCTCCCATTCCCAGTATTGATTCCTAAGTTATGTAGAAGAGCCAAAGTTCCTAAATATGCAAGGAAGGATATCAAAGTATCTCCCTAAGACTCTAGTGCGAAATATAAAAGAAGAATATCAAAAAGGCCGACCGAAGAAGAAGAAAATGGGAACCGATCTGGAAGCTTGAGACCTACAGGTGCTTCAGAACACATTCAAATTTTCGTTCTTCTAGGTATAAATAACTCCACTATTTCTTTTGCTTACTCATAAAATATTTCTGCTACTGTGCAGCTGCCCAAATGTGTTTCCTCCAGTGCATCTAGTACTACGATTACTATTACTACATTAATAAAACTAGAATAATTTGCACAGTCAACTGAATCCAAGCTTTAATGTTGGAAACATCTATTCTAGAAATGATTCATATCACACTGGTTAATATTGTGGAACGATTGAATATAATAATTAAAAATCTAGTTGGAATGAAGCAATATATGTAAAAGACAAAGGATCCAAAGGACATGTTTCACTCCTACGAGCAAAAAATATGAAGATTAAATATGAAGTGGACTACGTAACGTCCACTGGTATGTCCGCAATTATCAGCAGTCTGGATATTCCTAATGCACCAGAGATGACTCAAGCTACTTCAGGACTTAGAGAGGAATAGGTAGTGGATCACAACTCAAAACAAGAAACTGACTAATAGATCCTAGAAGAAATTGATAGCACTGTAGAAAAATATCAAGAAGAGACTGATGCAATCATAATAAATACAACCCTTCAAGCCTTGCTTGCAAGCGCACTTCCTGCTAGATTTGATGGAGCAGGATCTTATGGTGGCAATTTGGGTTCAAAGTATTAGACAAGATTTTCCTTTATCAAACACTCTATCTTATATTGTTTTGAATTTTATTTTTTGTATGTTATTTACATTTGAGGACAAATACTTTTTATTAATGGTAGGGTGAGGTCATCTTTGTTTTGTTGTGCTGAATGTTTGCGTATTTTGAGATTGTTTGTCTGTTTTAAATTGTTTTTCTCAAATTTTCTTTTTGTGGATTGTTTGAGCTTATGTTCTTTTTTGGGGTTCTACTTTAAATATAATTTTTACCATTCTGCAAAAATTTCACTTTTAAAAAATTCCCAACTCTTGTGTTGAAAGTTGTTATTCTTGTACAAACATATTTCTCGATTTCGATTAATATCAATTAGTTGAAAAGTGATCTCAATTGAAAATACATAAATGTGCAGGTAAAACGAGAATGAATGAAGTTACGTAGAAAATGTCTAAACTCTTTGCATCTCTTTGTAATTAGCAAATTATTGAAATTATTCTTTTGCAATGACCATTGCACACAAGAGAAAGTGTGTAGTGTTTTTTAACTTAATTATCAATGCCTTGTGCGATGAGATTGCTTTGAACTTTGCAAGACTAAAAATAGAACTTTTCCCGTTAGTCGGATTTATATAGAAAGGTGTCCTATTGAGATGATCTTAGACAACTTAAAAAGAGTGTAATCCATCTTTCACATATACCTGTCTTTTGTAGTCTACCGGTGAGCGTCTAAAACTCTCTTGAACACCCTTTGAGCCTTACCTCTTCATTGAAATTTTTTTTGATGACACCCAAACCATAGTTATCCATCACCTATAATCCTTTTCAGATATGATATAAATTAATAGCAAACATAGGCGAAAATTCTTAGTTTGTGGTGTGGTACGAAATGAAAGGAAATGTTCAGAAGTTCAAGAAAAGTCTCGGAAACCCATGGTATTGCCAAACAATCCATATAGAAGAAAAAAAATGACGACATACAAAAATTAGACTAAGAATTGATGAAGGAAGAAAGGGGATGTTTTGAGAAAGTCACATCTCATTGAGAAAATAAAGTCCGCTGAGCCTAAATGACCATACCATTGCACTCAACCACCATGACAAGCCTAAGAAAAATCTTTTTGATCTTGAGTGAAGCGAATAGAAGGTCAATTAGAAAATAAAGGCAAACCTTTGGGTGAGAACATATCTTATATTCCTCATTGCGAGTGTGAGTGTTGCATCAAATTCAAGATCCTAGGTTGATAAATATACGTATATGACAATGGAATGATTTCATTTATAAGATCATGAATTTAATATTATTGCGCTTGAACTTGCATTAGTAGTGAGTATTGTATGCTTGAAAATCTTTGGTAATGGTGTCTCACAACTTGAATCTTTGAGTATACAATTGAGCTATGCACGATTAATTTGAGTCTTGTCGTGAATATTCATGATATAGTCTTGTGTAGAAATATTCAAGACATCCTACCTGATTGACTAATTTTTGAGTGTTACTTGATAACAAGCAAAAGCCTATGTTGGGAGTGTTGATGAGTCCTCAAATTTGACTCATCTAGGGACTTATTTGATTGCAAATAGTGTCCTCGATTGGTTATTTTATCTCGATATCTGATAAAAAGTACTAAGTTTCATGTATACGAGGATTTGATAGGAGCATAGAAACATAGGCGTAAAACATAAGCAAATCAAAGAAAAAGAGATGATGATGCAAAAACATGCATCGTAGAGAACAATTGTGTATCCTCCGTATAGAGAAGTTCTGCCTTTTATTGAAGAAAGTGAGCCGAAGGAAGTGAATCAAAAGGGGACACAAAAGAGCAGTCGACGCTTCGCTGATCAGTTCCACAAAGAAGGAGATTTCCGCCCATCAATCCATAATACATAGGTAATGAAGATAACATGCAAGTGTCGATGAACTGAACGAAGGGCATTCACCAAATCACTTGGTAAATCATGACTAATAGCGCTGAAAAGATTCACTAGCACAATTCCAAAATCTATAAATACTTAACTCGTTTATTAAATATATAAAGAAAATCATAGAGTGAAACAATTGCACTTGATATTATATTTTAGAAACATTCCTTTTAAGTTTTCTCTCAAGTTTGGAGAGTGTTTTTTTGGAACTTGAAAAAAAAGAAGCTCTTCTTCCAATTTTTTATGTGGGCCTTATCCCTTTACCTTCATTCGCTGCTTTTAAGGTTTAATCTCTTATACCCACTTGAATTATTTATCATTTTAAGGATATATTATTATTGCTTTATGTGTAGATAAAATCTCAATTCTTGGGGTGTGATTTTGCAATTATGGGTTTGTAGTTGCAAATACAAAACCAGTCATTTGTTTTTTCCTTACTCGAGATAGTGGTCGTGACACTCAAATGACTAGAATGATCTCCTAAGGAGTGGGTTGACATGAGGTTCAACCTGAGATGGTGAGCCCAGTCCCACATCAAATATTTCCTGTCGGAAGATCGAGTGTGGATAAGGCGTATAATGGATAGTTTAGACGAGAAGATGTCCTTGAGGAACCCATTTGATATGGGGTATGTTGTCCTAGAGGGAACTTGCTTTAACCTTAAGTTTAGTTACTGAAAGCACGTACCCACATATTTTATATTCACATATAGAGATCACACCCATGAACTCTCTCCCATACTTGTTTCTCATTTATTTTATTGCATTCTACTACTTGTCACAAACAAATATTTACATTTGGAGGTGCCATAAAATGAATTTAATTTCTTTAAATATTTAAAAATGTCTTACACAATCACTATTTAGAATGGAACACTAAGTAGCTACTATATTCACTACAACTCCATTAGGAAATAACCCCAACCCTTTGTTGGATTATTACACTAGATTCGATTTATAGACACTTAGATTGTAGGTTAGTGTCATTGATTACGAAAAAACGGAAAAGAATAAGTTAACCCTAGAAATCAAAGTAAGTGGGTCTAAGCCTTGTTAAGAAAAATTGATGATTCTTGGTAGATCATCTAGAAATGTTATCATCTATAGAAATTATTAAAGAATAGAAATATGAAATCATTAATAAAACTAAATATATGATATTATGATCGATCATGAATTGTAGTGATTGAAATAAGAAATTTATGATGAATTATACATACAATTTCATATGACTAATTCTTGTAACCGATATGTCTTGTGATCTATCCTAGTATGATGATCGTAGATTAAATCTTAAAATAGGGCTTTAATTTATAATGTCGATCCCAACGGTTTATAGAGTATGTCTAATGTGATGAATATATCATTCATAGTAATGATACACAATAGTTTAGAGTTGTCATTTAATTCTTTTACCCATATGAACTATCAGGTAATAAATGAATGCATGTATGTAGAATATGAAAGTTATTATGACATAGATTGGTTCTTGAATAAATGGTTAATAACTAAAAGTAAATTAAAACATGTTAATATACAATAACTTGAAGTTGTGTTATGTGATCCCTTCATTTATATCTTGTTTATGTTGATGGAGGTAGAAGTTCTCATGCTTTCTTGGTTTGAGAAACCATACTCTCCTAAGGTTAGCTTGAATTAGGATTTAATGGATCCTTTTCATGGTAGTTTGAATTAAAATTTGTGGAATTCTTTTCATGGTAGCTTGCATTAGTGTAGGCATTGTAGCCTAGGATTGAGGACCTATACTCTCCTAAGTGTAAATTGTACTAAAATTTTTAGAATTCCTTAATCATAGCTTTACATGGTAAGGCCAAGACCATTTCATGGTATCGCAGGATTTAGGATTTAGTGTTTAGCGTTCTTTCCCCCATGAGGCTAGCTTGCATAACACTGAATTTACTCATGGTATCTAGGTTTGAATACTTGTAATCATCATTTGATAGCTCGGATTGCATGATAGTGTGTTGTCCATTTTAGTTACGTCTAGACTAGTTGGGGGTTATTATTTGATATTTAGTACGAAAAAAATAAGCATTGAATAAGATAGCCTAAAAAAGTACTTAGTGTAAGTGGTTTTATGAGATGTCATTCATACATGGCACAAATATGACTTGAATCTACTTATTAATTGTCCTCTTATGGGATGTATTCTTAGCTTTGATTGTTTCTATAGTTTCCCTCCATTATACAACATACTTAAGATGATAAATCCTCGGACTTTATGAAGTAGGTCAACAGTTACATCTATGATTAGTAAGCATGAATAGAGTGACTACAAGATATGCTTAGTATGAGTGGTATTATGGTATCCCAACCATGCATTCAACAAGTGTGCCTTTTGGTTATTGATGAGTATAGTGCTCTTATAACATGAAAACCTTTGTCTTGACTATTTTTGTTTACTAAGCCCAATAATGACTAAAAACAGGTACTTAGCTTGGATGGTATTGGGATGATATTCTTGTTTTTATAAGTATGTTTTGAGGTGGCTCGTGAAACATCTCTCTTGTAATATGAAAGAATAAAGGTTGAAGAATGTAAATATGAAAGTCTAAGTAAAAAACCATGCAAGTGACATGATGTATATCCTATTCTCATTTACTATGACTTATGTTGACTTATGTTGACTTATGATTATTTGATGGTTATGTTGGAGATGATGGTATCATTTTGTTATTATTGCTAATAATTATGTCTTTTATCGACTAAAAATTTTGATATTCTCTTATTATGTTGTGCTAGCTTTCATACATCGTAACTTTTGTACTAATGCATACTTTGCCTACATTTTAATCAAATGTTGGGTTCAGGAGATTGAGTTCCTCTAGAGGGTAGGTTTCTAAGGATCAAGAAGAGTTGAAGATATTTTGGATATCTTCATAGCTTTGACGAAAAACCCATTATTTCATATATATCATATCCTTATATTTTAGACTATCATATGTGATGCATCCAAAGACTTTTATCCGGGAGTTTAATAGTTTGTTTGAGACAAAGGTGCAGTGAAGACTTCAACTTTCTTTATGAAAAAGTGTATGATTGTATGGACAAAATAAGTTTTAAATTTTATGAACTTTTCTATATCCTTATGTTATGATTCTTCAATGGTCTTTTTAGAGACCATTTTGGGGTCAACTACACCATGTTACATATAGCGGGCACCCTCGGGTCGCGACAAACTTGGTTATCCGAGCATATGGTTTAGATTGGTATTACAATCATCCCAAAACAATGTTTTGTAGAGTATTTTACATATATATGAAGCACAACACATTTATCTATAAGAGGATTATATGTTTAGGAAATCTCACATCTTCTTAGTTTTAGTCGTGCCATACAGTTTGGGTTTAATAGGTCTTTTTTCTAATTCATGCATGTTGGTTTTACATGGCATGGTTAATACAAGGGAAAATTCTAGGAGATATGAGGAAGATAATATGGATCAATAGACCACACCAAGCTCTTCTTCAATCGTAAAGTGATCCTCTACTGTAGAATGTCACTCTTAATGAATTTAGGCCTTGTCTGAATTTGTTGGCTCAAGCCTTGACGAAGCAAGCCAATAGACATAATTTGGATTTGGAAACCTCTATTATGTGGGTGGGTACTTCTACAGTTAGAGAGTTTTATAGGATTAACTCTCTGTAGTTTAGTTGCTCCAAAGTGAAAGCGGATACAAATACGTTCATAGAAGTTGTTTATAAGACACTTGCTATCATGGGGATGATTTCCCTAGAGGAAGCAAAATTAGCCTCTTATAAATTGATGAATGACGCTCAAATATGGTCAAACAATAGAAATATAGTAGGCAAGTAGGATTGGGTCCCATAGAGTGGGAGATGTTTGAGTCAACTTTTCTAGATAGGTTCTTTATAAGAGAATTAAGGGAGGATAAGTTGGAATAGTTCATCAATCTTAATCAATGTAAAATGATTGTTAAGGAGATATACTTTAACATTAATATTTTGTCTAAGTATTCTCCATCCATAGTGTCAAATCAAAGATATATTATGAATAGTTTTCTATCGCGTGTGTCCGACATGGTAGAAAAAGAAAGTCGTATGTCAATGCCTATTTTGGTATATCAAGCCTCATGATTTATGCCAAAAAAAATTGAAGATGAAAAACTCAAGGAAGAAATATCTACGGAAAAAAAAAATTGTATGATGGATTGTGATAAGTCCATTCATGATGGGGTCGATGGACATGGTCGTTGAAGGAATTGACAAAAGTTTACCGGGAAAGGGTTTTCTAATTCTCCTAAGAATAAGGATGAAAGGGTGTCTTATCCTAGTACCCAACTGAAAATTAATCCCTATGGACTACTTGTGCTAGGTGTGGTAAGAAGCATGAGTGTAAGTGCTTAGCCAGTAGAGAAGGTATCTATATTTGTGGTGAGAGTGGCAAGAAGAAGAAAGCTTGTACAAAAGAAAGGGATAAAATTTAAGAGGGTAAGCTAGTTGCCTACAATAATGGAGATGAGGAGCCTAAAAAGAATAATAGGTTTTATGATATCCTATCTAGGAAAGATCAAGAGTGATATCCTCATGTCTCTTCATGTATGTTTTTTTGTGCTTTAAGAAATTTATAGATTTCTTATCTTTTGTGACGTGTAGTGTTGGACGTGAAGTTTTCATTAGTATGAATTATACTTTGATGCTCGTGTACGATTTCTCCTTAGGGGGAGATAGTGTGCCTATCTAAGTAGGTTATTGTATGTTTATGTGTTTCCACGCTTTCCATGTATGCATGTTAATGAAAATGCTCCAGACTTGTTATATATGTATTGTTCTACCTCATGTTGTAGTGTATTTGGGTCGATTTGCATATAGAAATAATTAGATGAATGAATGAGCATTCTTTAGTTTGATTTGAAAGATTCCTCATTGAATATATTACAATTTTATGAGTAAGTTGAATTTAGACTCCATGAATGTGAGATGAGCCTTTTTTATCTAGTAGATGTTAGTTCCTCCTTGAAAATGATGAATATATTATTTCACGCATTTTGGGCTGTCAGATATATTTCCTACTCCCTTCTGATGCACTGAATATATTTAGATTTAAGTTAATGTTTTCCTACTTCATTGTGTGCATTTATATGTAATAATGCATCATGGTATTCTAGTCTAGAGTAATTTCCAATACAAAGAATTTTGAAATGTCATTATGGGAGGAATGTTTCCAAGGGGGAGATATTTCAATGCCTCAGAAATAGAACACAAACTAGAGCCAAGATCTAGGGATCTAGAGTTTGATGTTGAGGATTAGACTGCAAGATAAGACATTATGTGAATATAATGAAGTTTTTGTTGTTTAACATCAATGTACATTTTAGACATCGTTGTATTGAAGACAACCTAAGGTTTGGTTGAGGGTTGCAAGGGAAAGTGTCAAGGCATCAGGGAAAAGCCGAAGCCAAAGGCCAAGGATGCCCAACCTTTGCCCAGATACTTCCCAAGGTGTGCAAACGCCTTCACGACCAGTGGTCTTGACCGTGGTCCGTGAAGGGGCTCGTGAAACTCGCTTAGGAGTGGCGGATGTAGGGCCTTCAGGAAACTGTCACGACTGGGGAGCACCCCCTAGAAGTAACATCGCGTACTTGGCCTCTCGGAGGTCTTATACAAGCCTATGGTTATCATTAATCCATTGTCATAGTAAATTTAGCAGAAAATCTAAAACTTTTCATAGCAGATCATATGCTAGAAACATCACTTCCGTTATATAAGAATATTAGTCATACTAAATAGTTAGACTCTAAGTCTCTTTTGCCGCCTTAGAGTCAACTTCATAGAATGGATTAGGGATATAGCCCTTTAACATCATAACATAATATTTAAGCTATTACAATACATTGAATGTAAACTTGACATAGGAAATACCTTAAACATAAGGATTCCTTTCATAAGCTTGGGAAGCATCTTTCAAGCTCTTCACGACATAGACAACTATTAAGGATCCATAACCTACACTTTGTGAAAAAAGGTAGAGAAGAATGGTGTTGGTTAAAGAATGCACTAACTATGACAACTATACAAAAACATGCATTTAAAAGGTACATATTACTTTGAAAACATGCCTCATTCCTTTTCGTGAAATCTTAATAAGACATTGATATAATAAGCATTAAACAATTCACATACTTTATATAGGCTTATCCAATTGTGACACGTCAAATAAAACCGCACATTGCATTTCAGACATATAAGTAACCACTTTACAGTACGCACATTTACAATTACAATGAACTTATTTAATTTTATAGTGAACTCTTTCCTTTTACTTTAACTCCTTATCTTCCCAAGTAACCCTCTAGTGATGCTTTGTGCAATGTATAGACAATGTCCTATAACACTATCCACACTCAACCATCTATTTAATGCAACAAGAGATTCATGCATAAAACCTTCATTAACCCAACACATGCATTCATAGAAGTATTGCATATAATAAGATACCTAATCCTCATCTGACCTAACATGCTTTAGAGAACATACATTTGGACTCATAAAGACCATATACAATTCAATATATTCGACATAATCATAGGAAGGCAATAGTCTCACTAACATACTTGGACATCAACTCATAAGAACCACATAGAACCCTACTCATAATCCCTTCCTAAATCTACTAGTGCAACGTACATGTGAAGTCCCATAACCTCACACATACTCAGTAAACCTAAAATGAAAATACAAGCCTTAAGATATACTTCATAAACAAAACATAATACTATAGTCAACTACATACATTTCAAGTAGCACCCTAGTCACATAGTCATGTTAAAACTTCATATTATGCATATCATCATATCATATAGGAACTAACACAATGTCATGCAAAAGAACCTTAAACATAATCATATACATTAGAACACTTTCCTTGAAATCCCTTCAAGAGATATTTGTGCAATGCACAGGTGAAGGCCCAGAACCCCACCTACACTGCGCAACTTCTCTTAGGTTATCCTAGTTTGGGTCCATTACTTTACTTCCATTGTCCATTTTAATATGGGAAACTATATCCTTAACTGACACTAAAACCAAGGGTGCGAAACATAGAATTTTGTGTTGTAGAGCCTGACTCCAAGAAGAGGTGCCCTACATAGCCAAAGTAGAACATTAGCCTTATACTAGAATCAATGGTGATATCACTTGCTATATCCTACNTTGGTGATATCACTTGCTATATCCTATGTGGCAAGCTAGTTTATGGATCTTGGAGGACGTTTTGGAAATATCACTCTATGCCCTTGTTAGGCTATGAGGCTATCCACACATTGCATTTAAGGCATCCAAGTAACCAGTTTAGAGTAAGCATATTTACAATTACAATGAACTTTTTTCATTTTATAGTGAACTCTTTTAATTTACTTTAACACCTTATCTTTCCAAGTAACCCTCTAGATGCTTGGTGCAATGTATAGATATTGTCCACACTATCCACACTCAACCATCACTTTAAGGGCACTAGGGAATCATGCATACAACATTCATTAACCCAACACATGCATTCATAGAAGTATTTCATAGAATAAGATACCTTACTGACATTTGACCCAACATTTATAGACCTTAAAGATAGACTAATTACAAGAACATATAAAAGTCAATACTTCAAACATAATCATAACAAGGCAATAGTGACATTAACATTCTTGGATTTCACCTCATAAGAACCACATAGAACCCTACTCATAATCCCTTTATAAGTCTACTTATGCAATGCACATGTGAAGTCCCGTAACCTCACACATACTCAGTAAACCTAAAATGAAAATACAAGCCTTAAGATATACTTCATAAACAAAACATAATACTATAGTCAACTACATTCATTCCAAGTAGAACCCTAGTCACATAGTCATGTTAAAACTTCATATTATGCATATCATCATATCATGTAGGAACTAACACAATGTCATGCAAAAGAACCTTAAACATAATCATATACTTTAGAACACTTTCCTTGAAATCCCTTCAAGAGATATTTGTGCAATGCACAGGTGAAGTCCCAGAACCCCACCTACACTGCGCAACTTCTCTTAGGTTATCCTAGTTTGGGTCCATTACTTTACTTCCATTGTCCATTTTAATATGGGAAACTGTAGCCTTACCTGACACTAAAACCATGGGTGCGAAACATAGAATTTTGTGTTGTAGAGCCTGACTCCAAGAAGAGGTGCCCTACATAGCAAAAGTAGAACATTAGCCTTATACTAGAATCATTGGTGATATCACTTGCTATATCCTATATGGCAAGCTAGTTTATGGATCTTGGAGGACGTTTTGGAAATATCACTCTATGCCCTTGTTAGGCTATGAGGCTATCCACACATTTCATTTAAGGCATCCAAGTAACCAGTTTAGAGTAAGCATATTTACAATTACAATGAACTTTTTTCATTTTATAGTGAACTCTTTTAATTTACTTTAACTCCTTATCTTTCCAAGTAACCCTCTAGATGCTTGGTGCAATGTATAGATATTGTCCACACTATCCACACTCAACCATCACTTTAAGGGCACTAGGGAATCATGCATACAACCTTCATTAACCCAACACATGCATTCATAGAAGTATTTCATAGAATAAGATACCTTACTGACATTTGACCCAACATTTATAGACCTTAAAGATAGACTAATTACAAGAACATATAAAAGTCAATACTTCAAACATAATCATAACAAGGTAATAGTGACATTAACATTCTTGGATTTCACCTCATAAGAACCACATAGAACCCTACTCATAATCCCTTTATAAGTCTACTTATGCAATGCACATGTGAAGTCCCGTAACCTCACACATACTAGCTAAAAGAAACTACAAGCTTTTACATATACTTATATAACAAATATAATAATATAGTCCACTACTTACACTTCCAGTAAAACCTTAGTCACATAGTCATATTATAATTTCATATCATGCATATCATAACATCATGTAGGCACTAACACAATATCATGCAAGAGAACCATAAACATAATCATATACATTAAGCACCTTCCTAGAACTCCCTTCAAGAGCTACTACTGCAATGCATAGGTGAAGTCCCATACCCCTACCTACACTAAGAAACTTCCCTTAGGTTATCCTAGTTATGGTCCTTTACTTTGCCTCTATTGTTTAGTTTACTTTAGGGAAACTATTGAATTATCCAAAACTAAGACCATGGGTGTGAATAACATGGAATTTGCTGTCGTAGAGCCTCACACCAATAAGAGGTTCCCTACTTAGAAAATTAGAACATTAACCTTAAACTAGCATCTTAGAAGATATCAATTGCTATATATTATGTCGAAAGCATAGTTTATGGAGCTTGAGGCCGTCTTGGAAATATCACTCTATGCCCTGGTTGGGCTGTGAGGCTATCCACCCTGTGAGGACATTGTTGAACCATACCTTCCCTCCTTAGCAAAGTGCCCACCCCTGATAAACAATTTTACTCGGTGCTAAGCTAAGTTTCCTTTATTAAAAACCATTATTACATTACTTCATAAAATATAGGCTTAGGAGAGTTAACCCTTTATATTCTTAGCTCATAGGTTATAGATGAGAGTTCATCAACCTAAGTAATGTGAGAAACCTTTTCACATGGACATTACATATTCAAGCACCTATCTAGTTTAGGGTACTCTTTGCAACACCTTCCAAGCGCCTCTCTTTTGAATAGTTTATCATACTTTTGTGTGTGTGCATACATATATGTGAGCAATCCTTTAAGGTAACACATTAAGGCCACACATGCCCATACCTTATATTATTAGTGCATTAGTATATAGGTTTAACTAGATGAGAAACCCTTTTCATATAAACACATTTATACACTATGCACATTCATAACATACTCTTGCATTCATATTCATGTACATAGAAAACTAAACTTAGGAACTATCCTATCAAGGCACACATGTGCAATGCATAGAAAAGGCCCCATACACTTACCTATACTAGTACACCTATCAAGTTATCCTAGTTAATGGATACATAACATACTTCATGAACATATACTTTTCATGCATAATAGTAGATATTAGTGCATCTGAGAATTATCCTTTCATTAGACACCATGAACCTATAATACTTGATAAGCATGCATGAGGGGTGTGTGTACATTAGTCAACATAATTATATAATGGGCAACAATCCTAACACTGATGGAAGAAACCTTAAATAGACCACAATACATACTCAAGAGTATACCACACACCACATAATAACATAGGAGACTAGTCACCATCATTGTATCTAAGACCCCTAGTCATGCTTAGACCAACTAATCATATCAAGGTTTATAGGTAGGGATCATACCACATAGAGTACTAAAACAGAAACTTATATACTATATGTATCCCTAAGATAGTCACTTGAACGTATAAGAAGCATAATCAATCTAACATAGATCATGCACTAGCATTGGAGACTAGGCGTAATACTTCACATTGTATGATCTTCATAACAACACTTTCAAGATACAACTGCCTTCAAGGCCATGAAACCAAATCATAATTGCATAAAAATAAGGTAAACCACCACCATAAGTGGACCATACCACACAATGTCATACAAGGCTACATTAAGTAGAAATTCTATAAGAAGAGTAGAGAGAATGGGGCCAACTTATAATTTGTTCAAAGCTTTGATCATCATGATGAATTTCCATAAATCAACATAAATACATGAATAAAACAATAGCTAAAGGAACCATTTCATAAATTAAATCATACTTCAATTTACCATAGAATAGAGATCACATTGAAGCTACATTATCAATCTAGAGAAGATAGGAGAATTATAGAATAATCTAATTCAAACCATCAAACATTGATCCACATATATCACTCATCAACAATTCACCATCAATATACAAATTATACATAATTATAAGCAATTCAACATGTTAGAATGGTCACTCAATAAATACAAAGTCAAGATCACAAGACCCACATAATTTATTTGAGAATTTAGGAGGATCATGGGTTTATCAAGAAATTGGATTCAGATTCATCTTTAAAATAGTAGATAATCATAAATTTATCATAACATGCTTTTGAATTCAATTTGAGAAAGTACCCATGGCTAGATTGAAATTTTGGAATTTTTGTTTTTCAATCATATTTGAAAATCCTTTATTGACTCCTTAGATGAATGGATAACAAAGGATGAAGCATCACCATACCTTATTTATTTAATACCAATGAAAAATTTGAGAGGATACCATGAAAATCCACCACATATCTGGAACATGAGCTTTCCCTCAAATGGAGGTTTGAGAAAATTTGGAGAAGAAGAGTGAATTTGGATTTTTGATTTTCATATTGAATGTTGGAGTTTTTTCTTGGAAAACAGGTTAATTAAGTCATAAAGTTATTTTATAACAATCATTTTAAGTTATCAAGAAACTCCATGGTTATGGGGACTTTTAGATATGTCAAAATTGACTTAAAAACGACGCAACAGGATATAGGATTGGGCTGTGCGTCGCGGGGCAGACTCACAATTCTGCCCCAAATAATTTTTAGGACATTGAGGTGCGTGCTAGGCATGTGTCTCATAGGGAAAGTCCAAATCATGGCTTTTTCTCTGCCTTGGGCATCCACTTGTCCAATGTTTGGGTCCTCCTTGGTGTCTTTCGGGTGGTCTCCGGGGAGTCGTACCCCAATGTTTTGACCGTTGACATTTCTATTGAGGTTCTAACTTAAACTAAACTGACTTTTCACTCTAAAAAACACATGAAAACAAGGCCAACATACAAGGAATCACTAGAACTTCTAAACGGCTAACTTTCGAACCTCATCGACGTTCTTGAACGTTTGACCTCCAAATTTGATGATAGTTAACACACTGCCTGTAAATATCATTATAACTCATATAAGGACCTCATGATCCCATGACACACACGTATGAATATAAAAAAGAACCTATGGCCCTTTGGGGACTTGTCATCGAACGTCTTGGTCGTCCTTTGACGTTTCACTTCCAAATCACCTCAAATAAAGTATACATACTATAAAAAAACTATTGAACATATTTTAAAACTTTTCTTAATTCATTTTTGGGGTCTTACATCAAGCGATTTCTACAAGACCACGACCAACACCATGACTTGTCTTCTTGACAACTGATCATGAGATGTATCGTGGTCATGTTTTAGCCTCATGGGAGGCGTGGAAAGGTGAGAAGACTATTAAATAAAGGACAATAGGCACCACCATGGGTTTTGTTACCCTTGACGACCCATCAATGTGTTTGTTGTCCCTAGGATGGGGATGTGTAGTCAACGGCCAAAATAGGAAATTGATATATTGTAAGTATTATATGGTGGTCGTTTGGATTGGACGTTATACACATATATAGACTAGTTTAGGTCAATAGTTACCCAATCTATGTCAATAATTTTAAAACCCAAAAAGATCCCAAAGTTCTCTGCTCTAAAAATTTCACTGTCTAGAAAACCTTTGTTGAAGAAAAAGTTATGTTTGAGTTGTTATCATGTAAAGAACTTATTCAATAATAGGAATATAATATCGTTAATTGAACAATATTTATTATTATATGATAAATCGTGAATTTGGGACTTTCTGATGAATTATGCACATAATTTCCTAGTACTAAGTCTTATGAATAATTTATCTTTTAATCTAGCCAATTTTGTTAATGGATTAGTAAAGCTTGAAAATTGGTCTTGAAGTGATAATGTTGATCACTAGGCTTATAGAGTAAGTCTAATATCCTAAGTAGCTTTCACATGAATGATACATCATAGGTCAAAGTTTTTGTGAAAGGCTTTTTCCCACATGAACTATCTTGTAATAAAAGAATGCATGTGTGTAGTGTAAAAGGACTTCTCATATAGATGGGTCCTAGATGGAAAGGTTAATCACCTAAAGTTAATCAATGGATTTAAAAATTGAATAGCTTGAAGTTGCTTCCCATGATCTCCATGTATAACTTGTCTATATATCATAAGTTAGAAGCTCTCATGGTAACTTGGGATTGAGTAACCATACTCTCCTAAGGTTACATTGAATTAGCATTGGTGGGATGCTTTTAATGGTAGTCTAAATTATCATTTGTGGGATGCGTTTAATGGTAGCTTGCACTAGTCTACTCATGGTAGCCTAGGATTGAGGACCTATGTTATCCAAAGGGTTACTTGAACTTCCATTGTTTGAAATGCCTTCATTGTAGATTGATTTGGTTAGACCAAGTGCATTCAATGGAATCTCAAGATTGAAGATTGATAATCTACTACAGATAGCTTAGGGTTGAGGGTTCATACTAACTTAAGGGTATCTTGCATCATATTAAATGTTTACATGGTAGGTAAGCTTGAATACTTTGATTCTTCCTTTCATAGCTTGTATTTCTTTATAGTGTGTTTTCCATGGTAGTTAGGTCTACCCTAGTAGTGTGGTATACTTTGATATTCTAGTGTTATTGAATTATAGTTTTTGGTGGGTCATGACACTAGTATGATAAATAGTAAGCACTGATTAAAATAGCGTAGAAAAGTACTTAGCGTGAGTTCTAGTATGGAATTAAATTCATACATGGCACATGTATGACTTGAAGCTACTTATGAAGTGTCCTCTTATTTGATGTATGCTTGGGTTGGATGTTGCTATAGTTTCCATCAATGATATGATTGAACTAAGATGGTAGTTCCAGGTATTTAGGAAGAACATTAAGAATGATATCTTTGAATAGTAAGAATGTATAGAGTAAGTTCAAGAAATGCTTAGTGTGAGTGTGACCCCATCCATAGTAGTATTATAGGACTCATCCAATGCATTGCTCAACTGTTCCTTGATTTTGCATAGGAGTATATCTTTCTTAAGACATGAAAACCTAGGTCTTGACTATTAATGTGGAGTATGACAATGAATGACTAAAAAAGGGGTACTTAGCTTTGATTGTATTCTGTGATGGTATTCATGGCTTGCACAAGTATGCTTTGAGGTGACTTGTGAAGTAATTTTCCACTAATATGAAAGGTTAGAGGTTGGAGTATGTAGATATGAAAGGCTAAGTACAGAACATGCCAGGAACATGATTTATCACCTATACTCATTTAATATGACTTATGTTGACTTATGATTATATGATGCTTATATTGTAGACTATGCTATGATTATGTTATTATCTCTTATAGTTATTTATTATGTTTATTCACCATTTGAGATCCTCGTATAATGTTGTTCTAGCTTTCATACATTATATATTTTGTACTAATGCATACTTTGCCTATATTCTAATCAAATGTAGGGTTCCAGAGATTGACTTCCTTTGGCATATAGGTTTCTTAGGACAAACCCATTATTTCCTTTCTGTCATTTTCGTATGTCTTAGGCTTTTATATGGGATGCGTCCGAAGACTTTTATTCTAGAGTTTAATATATTATTTGAGACAAAGGTTTATTGAATAAACCCACTTCATTTATAAATAATTTTTTTATTTTATGGCAAAAGAATTTAAACATTTTCCGTAATATTCTATTATCGTACGTTATGATTATGCTAAGGGTTTGTAAGAGACCATCGGGAAAAAGTACACTATGTTACATCTAGGGGTTACACTGGCTCTTGAAAATATGACTAATAGAACACTAAACTGTGTGATTGAACTAATTCATATAAGAACCCAAAAATTCCCTAAAAAAATTCTGTTTCTACAAGTGAAGAAAAAGAAGCAGAAGGGAAGAGAAGAGGGAATGTTTTTCTCAGGTAATGAAATCTTGATTAGGTATTTCAATTAAGGTGTGTTACCATATTCATCTATTAGTTCTTCCTTAATAGATACCCCTAGGTTTTTATCCAAATTATCAAGTCAACAACTCAATTCTAGCTATGGTTTCCTTCTGCATTGTAGTTTGGGCTTAGGTATGATTCCAATCTAGTGGATAATACGTAATTATGATTGTATTAGAATTAAATTATTATATTCTGATGAATTTATACGATTTATTTGGGTAACCTTAGTCTATTTGATGAATATGATTTGTAGGTTTATGCCATTGTAGGTGAAATTGAAAGTTAAAAGGTGATCTTGTTATATAAAAGTCATGTGTCGTGATCAATAATAGGTTGGATCATATAATCTTGAATATAACTAGACATTAGTGAATATGTTTTATCTTTGACCTAATTTTGGAATTGAACCTTTACGATCTATTGTGTCTAGAATAACCTACTAATGAGTGATATTATTATAAAACCTTGAAATCTTCGTATAATGTAGATAATAAGAAGAAAACCATTAAGTATAGGTATTATTATCATAAATGTTGATCACTAGTGTTTTGAGAAGCAATACAATGTAATAAACATGATGTGTGAAGGCTTTGAAAGTAAAGTCTAAAATTTAATAGAAGCCTAATAGGTAGAATTGAGGTGAATGGCCTATACTCAATTTATGAGTTGCTTTAAATTATAATGTGATAGATTCAGCTAAACATGGATGAATTTTCAAGGACATCCTTCCGTGATACATGACTGTTAAGAAAGGAATAACAGGTAAATATTGGGGTGTATTCTTTGGACCAAGTGGATATTGAAAATGAAAGTGAGTGTCACACAAGAAAGGGTTTGAATTCCCTGTACAAAGGAGAACAAAACCTAGTTGATGTGAGGACTATCAGAGTTAAAGGGGGAACTCATATGTAATAATGAGTGGGTTTTCCCAAAGTCAGATCTCATGATAAGGAAGTCTTCACATAGTTGAGTTATGGTTTCTAGTAGCAACATCTTTATCCGATGAACTAAGACATGCCTTAAGAAGCATCTCATAGTGTTCTAAAGCATTATTGAACTAAGACATGTTTAAAAAAATGTAATAATGTTCATAAGTATTAATGAATTAAGGCATTCTTGAAGAAGCATCTCACAGTGTGTAAGACAGTAATACACTTACAGATGCGTGAGGTAGTATCTCATAGGATCAATTTTAAGAATAAACCTGGACATGCTTAAAGTAGTATCTCATAAGGTTCAGCCTAAAAATGAACTAAGATATGATTAAGGAAGTACCTAATAATTTTCCATAGTCTAAATGTAGATGAACTAAGATATGCATAAGACAGTACCTCATTGTGTTCTAAAGTACAGAGAGGATCTAGGTTAAATACCAAGAAGTATTAGATATTAGGACCTAAAAGTTGTACATATAATTAATAGTATTATTGGATGGACTGCATGAATTGCACAAGTATGACTTATGGTTATTGAAGAAAAGTCTTGAGAAAGGATTGTGCTATAGTTTCCATCAACTCTATAACTTACTAAAGGTGAGAGTTAAACAATTAATGAGAAGAAAGGAGGGTCACTATGACTAACATGACTTCATGGATAGACATAGTGTGAAGGGTAATATGCGATGTCTTTCATACGTTGCACAAGTTTTCTTTGAAGTTACTTATGATTATGGTTCCCTTATGATATAGAAGCTTAGATACATTACCATGTATATATGCTATGATTAAGATGACCAAAAAGGGATGCTTTGTTTTGATGGTATAATGGGATGCTATTCACCATTGCACTTATATGCTTTTGAGGTTATATGAAAATTGTTTTATTATGGTGTAGATGATTAGTAGTAAATATTTTTTTATATGTTTCTTCTGTTTGAAACTTAGCTTATTATGATGATAGTATCTCTTATGCTAATAGTTTATGTTTCATAAAGCACTTCATATGATTTTGGATTATGTCTTATATTGAATAACCCTTGTATTATGGTCTTATGGTTATGTTAGCTAATATATTTAGTACATTTTCTAGTAAAACATATTTTGGTCTATTCTTATTATATGTAGGGTTTGGAGACTTGTCCTATATTTGAGATGGCTTTCTAAGGGGCAATTGAGTTTAAGACTTTTGTGAGTCCTAATAGCTTCGAGGACAAAGACCACCATTTCTTTTATGTCTTTTATTTTATGTTGAAACTATTGTATGGGTTGTGCCCCAATAGTTTATTCTAAAAGTAAAGAAATTCTTCCGTTTGATTTTATGAAAATGATTTTTATTGTAGAGAAAAGTTCTAAATTTTCCTATATTTTTCTGTCATTTTATGTTTAGATATGCCAAAGTCTTATATGAGACACCTTCGGGGTCAAGAAGTCAATGTTACTTCTAGGGGGTACCCCTAGGTCTTAACAAAATTTGTATGAGAACAAGGGTTAAAACGACTGTTGGATTGTCTCAAACCACGACTACTAGAGTCTTGTTCATAAATGTGAAGCATTCCACATTTAGGAGGCAATTTGATGCTTAGGAAACTTCAATTCTTCATTCTCCAAGTCGTGTCATAGAGTTGAACTTTCCAAGGTTTCTCTGCAATTCTTCATTTGAATGTCTTTATGTCACGATAGAGAGGTAACCTTTGGATGTAACAAGGCGTATTTAACCCTGAATGGGTCACATACAATCCCTTAGCATATTAATAACATAATATCATAGAAAGTATAGAAAAAATTGAACTTCTTTAGAACCATACAATTAAAAACATTTTATACTGAAAATTGGAGTCTTTACTAACTCTTTGTCTCAAGGCATCTATTTTTACCATATGAATAAAAGTGTTGAGACGCATCCCATAAAAAGTGTAAAATATTAGAAAATAACATAAGAAAATAAAAGGTTCGTCCTTGAAATTATGAAGACTCACAAACTTTTCAACTATACTTGAACCTTAGCAACCTACCCTCTAAAGCAACTCAATTTCTTACACCTTACATTTGGTTAGAATGTAGGACATATGTGTTGGTATAAAATGTACCACGTATAGAAGCTAGAACAACATTATAGAACCATCTAAAAATGATTAGTCAACATAATACATAAATATAACTGTTACTAACTTTTTCATAGGCATAATCTCCAAAATAATCATCATATAGTCGCAAGTCGACATAAGACATAAGCATAATAGATAATAACATATTTATGAGCATAATCTCATACATAAGCATCATATAGTCACAAGTCAACATAAGACTATAACATCCATAAAACGAACTAAGGTGAACTAGATCCTAATATGTGTGTTATGATATTTTAAAGACTTGAAATTACTACCTGTGATTTTAGAAGTCAGTTTCTTTAGTTTGGAAGAGTTTGGAAGAGAAACGTCCAAGACCTTCGAAATTAAGTCTTCAGACGTGCTTGTGTTGTTCTAGTATGTTTTTGCATGTTTTATGTTTTCTTTGAGGTTAAAATTAGTTGGAGGGGTTCCTAACACCTAGATAAACTTGTTTAGGGTTGAAATATTCAGGTACGACTCACCAAGGACCCTCAGGACCACCCTAGGGGTCGTTGAGGAGGACCAAACTTTGGGATTGAAAGCAGCCCAAGGCAGCAACAATTCCGCAATGGTGGACTCGGTTCAGCGAGGAAAAAATTTGGGTCGCCTCACAAAACACAGTGCGGAATCCATTTTCTCAAAATTTATTTTAAGAAATCAATTAGGAGAAGCTCCGAGTCGCGACCATGTTTCTCGACGACAACTCCAAAAATTAAAGTTATGTTTGACTTAACTATAAAGGTCCAATTTCTGTGGGGTATTTTGGGTACTCTGAAAGTCGGTTAGAAAAGTTTTTTAAGTCATATTAAACTCCTTTCCCAAGTAAAATATCCAATATCCAATAATAAATTAAAAATCCAAAACCCTTTTCTCTTCCAAATTCTCTCAAACCTCCATTGGAGGCCAAACTCAAATTCAAACTTGAAAGTGAATTTTCAAGTTATTTCTTCTAAAAATTGCATGGGATTTTCTTATATTAATGTATGGGTATTCAACTTTGAATATTTTTTCTTTCAAGGAGTCAATTCAAATGGTTTTAAAAGATGATCAAAAACATGAACTCTTCTATTTTGAATTCAAGCCATGTGATATTGCATAAAATGATTTAAAACACTTATTTATGATATAATTGATGTCAATTGAATATTTTTAGATCAAAATCTCTATGGACCCATGAAATACACATAATTCCTTTTTGTCTATAATGTGGATGAATTGATCATGACTTGATATTAGTCAATTCTTATGCGGATTGTATTAGGATATTCAATTATCTAAAGATCATTTTAGAATTGTATATAGGTTGCCTTAATTTAATTATTTTAATATTGTGTCATGTTAGATCATTGTAAGGTTTGACTATTGGTTTGGATTGGAGGCGTTCATGATGGAATGGTGGTATGGTGACCTAATTTTATCTATATTGTATAGTATAGGTAATGAGTTGTGTTGACTGGTATGGTCAACATATAGTGGCGGTGATTACGGTTATAATTAAGAAGAATGTGGCCTTGTTAGCAATAATTTATGAATTATGATAAGTTATGTTATAGGTTGTATAGGTGATCAATTTGAAGGCTTATGTGGTATATTTATATGAATGATGTGAAAGTACATTTTCTCCTAATCGATTACAAGTTATCATGCTAGACTAGGGGATGTCTCTTGTTGTATTTCTAGTATATCGTGCTAGCTAGACTTTGTTGTTTCTACATGATACTTGAATATTGATTTATAGGTTATATGATGATCATGTGTGTGCCTTGATTGGTAGAATATGTCCATCTACTTTATATATGCTATGTATGTGAATATGAGCATCTTGACTTGGTAGGCTTAAGCACCTCTGTCTTATATCTGTATGGATGAATGTTGAATGAATGTCTAGTGTGACATATGTGGAGCACCCCCAAGACGTAACCAACATCATCGTCCTCATCGAGGACTAAGACTATCTGCTTAGCTTATATCATTCCACTCAAGGTTAAAAATGTGGTAAGTTTAAAACTTTTTTATTACTTTTACATTGAGTTTTACATAGACCTATCACTTACAAACAATATATATTTATCAAGTATACATCGAACCTTCATATAGGAAGATTACATAGTCTTCTACTTTTATTTCACATACATAATATAAGATAGTCTCATATGAAGTCTATAACATTGTCTCATACTAAATAATCTAGACAAGAGTTTCAAAATTTGAGCATAGCCCTTACATCAACAATTATAGCCACACAAAGGCTTTACAATTGTAGTACTAAAATGAAAGAGAATGAACAATGTGTCTTTAAGACAAAAACAACATCCAATAGGTAAATAATGACATCGTCCTCAGAAAGTGAGGACCTACAAAACGTGGAAGATAAGATTTCAAGTAGTCTTCAAAGCGTTCTCTAATATCAATGGTCGGATGCTACATTTGTAGTAAACATAAAATATGGGTTAGTACACACTTCTACTAAGTATGGGTGTATATACATAAAATAAGTGAAATCACGCTAAAGAGGACATTTGATCAAAACCATGCTAATGTAATTTGAAAAGCCTATTCGCACAATCAAGAAGCCACATAAGCCAATAATCACACAATCCATAAGTCAAATCCATGTACGACAGAAGACCAACATTAAAAAGTAATATTCAAGTCAACATATACAAAAGTGCATAACATCATAATATATAAGCAAGACCCTTGCTCATAACCTACCATTTAGCCTACAAGTGTAATGACCAAGAAACCCCCTCATAACATTACTCAATCAAGTAAACCAAACAAAGAATCACAAGTAATGCCCAACTCAACATAACATAGCATCAATAGTAGTCATCATCATATTTAGCAATACAGACCAATAACATGTTCATCAATAAAACAAACATTATAAAGGACCATCAACATATAAAGTCAACATAAGCATAATCTTTAAATTTATAAGTTCATTATATCATAAGAAGATCCTTCTAGGACTTCCCTAAAGGCCAACTTATGCAATGCCTAGGTAGAGGTCTACAAACCTCAACCTAGACTAAGACAATCTCCCAAGTCATCCTAGTTAGAGATCGCATCATTATTTCATTTTACTCCGGAAAACTTGAACTAACTGACATAGACAACAAGAGCTAAGTATGGAATTCGGTGTTGGAAAACCTTACACCGATGGAACATGGAATACCGTCCAAAGAAGTACCAATCATGAACATATCATCTAGGTTGATCTACTAGCTAGTATTCCTATTGTTGCAACATAGATTATGGAGCCTGGAAGCTGTCATGGAAACATAACTATATGCCCTTTTGGGACTATATCCACCCCGTGAGGATTATGGTGAACCTTACGTTCCCACTTTGGAAGGCGACACCCATCATCTACAAGTTCACTCTGTGCTAAGCTAGATTCTCTTTTTTGAATATCTTTAATACCTTTATGAATGATCATAGATTGATTTGGTCATAGGGTCTATACCTTATATAATCATAATCATTATAGATCAATAAGAATTGCATGAGTATTGTCCTTTCATTACAATGAATACATATGAAGTTAGCACCTTTTCATAGTCAAATCAAAATAATGCACATTAATATGTTATCACTCTCAATATAGAATTTACATCTTCGCCAAGAACTCAGAAATCATAGTCAAGACATTTTAATCAGCATCATACCAACCCTATTAGTGTCATCATAAGGTATACTTCAATGTAAATTCATTTTTGAACACAAGTAATCATAATTGAAATAATTGTTAGGATCATAAAGTCGTAAAAAATCTCCTTAACAATCCATCATACATGTTGTTGCCATAAACCATCCAATTCAACCCAACAATGGGTGTATACCATCACACAATAGTAATTAATACAAGAACTAGGTCGATTACATCATCACTATCCCAATTAACATCAATTTATAACCGAATGTTAAGGTAATTAACGTTCATCATGAATTCATCAAGAAATAGATCCAATACCAACCATATATCACCCTAGTTAATCCATAGATGGATTAGAATAGATAAAACAAGTCTAATGATCAATTCATACTTCAATTCCCATCAATTTATAAACAAGATCCAAGATTTGAGGAATTGGGGAAAAGGGAAATGATCTACATGAAAATGCATCAACTAACATCAATTAACCTTCAATATACACTTAAATAGTCATAGGAAATTCAAATTTATCATCAATTTGAAGTTTAGAAGAAAACTCCTTAGAATAGAAAAACTCTTGGAATTGGGTGTTTTAGAAATCAACTTTGAAAGGACCTCTTAGGGAAAGGAAACACGAGAGTGAAGACCCATACCTTAATGAATATCAATCAAAGAAATAAAAGTGAAATCCTACAGAAACTGGTCTTCTTCTTCAAGCTTTCTTCTTCATCCAATGTAGGATGTATAGAAAGAGAAACTTGAGATAGGTGATAGTTTTTGGATTTTGATTTAGGGATTTGATTTGAGTGAGTAAATCTGATGAAAATCATTTGTAAATGAATATATATGCATCCCATTAAATACCCAAAAGGCCACTCCCTTAATTTTACCCTTTAATGAAGTAAAACTTCGATTCAAAATTTCAGATTTTGTTCAGAGAGTATCGCGACGCGGAGTTTTTCCCGCATGAATTTCTAAATTTATTTTCAAGACATTGAAGTCCGCTACCTTCCCGCGATGCGAACATGAGATTTGAAAAAATGCACTCATTTCTGCAACGCTAACTTGTTTCATCCATGTGTATTTTGACTGCTGCTTTGGCAGCTTGCCAAGCCAAGTTTGGGGTCCTTTCGTGGACACCTAGGGAGAACCTTGGGGGATGGTACCTGTAAGTGTTTACTATATTTACATATTTTTACCTATTTAAAGTCATTTTACAAGTATAAGACGTCTTACACCACTCCTAAACCTTTCCGCAATCTAAGGACGTTTCTATTGTCCAATTAAACTAGCTTCCGGACGTCCTAGACGTTTCTTGTTCTTTTGATTCTTAGACTTCCAAAATGAATTATATACATTATTTAACGTATTCATGTAAGGCTCTATATTATGTCTTACACTCTTTAGAGTATTAGAGTATCCCCCCTTCATTTGTCCCCGAATGACACTAAAATATTTTGGAAGGAAAGAATGACTCAAGACTAGCATCCCAACCAACAAAAGTTACATGATAATCTAAATTAAAATATCAATATTGGAATTTACACATAGCAAGACTCTAATTACTAAACATAAAGCTCAGCATCAAAATATGAGGAATTTCCATCTCACAACAACATGAGCTCAACATACCATATATGAGTCAACTATACCAAAACACAACTTATCAAGATGCCTAAAATTATTTCAAAAATAAAAACTATATCGAAATGCATCACAGAACTCAAAACAAGAAGAATTACAAAATTCCAAGACTAAAGGCATAGTTCACTGTAACATAAGCATTGTTGCAAATCTTCACCAAAAAATAAAGTAATTTCAAATTTATTCATCGTTTTTATTACTATAAATAACAACTAACCTTCACTAGTAAAGAGATGAGGATGACGGGACTTCTTGTTGTCCTCGACCTCCCATATTGCTCCCTCAACTAGGTGGTTTCTCCATCACACTTTTACGGAAGCCACATCTTTGTTCCTCAACCCCATCACTTAACGATCAAGAATTTTAATCGGAAACTCCTCATACGAGAGGTTATCCTTCACACCGAGATCCTCAATAAGAAGAATGGACTCGGGATTACCAATGCACTTCTTCGGTATTGATACATGAAAAACCAAATGAACCGAATATAGTTCACTAGGGAGTTTCAACTTATATGCAACCTTGACAACCCATTGCGAAATTTCATAGGGACCCACATAATGAGGACCTAACTTCCCTTTCTTGCAAAATCTTACCACCCATTTCGTAGGGGAAATTTTCAAATACACCTTAACACCCTCTTAGAATTAAAGGTCTCTTCTCCTATGATCGGCATAAGACTTTTGCCGATTATACGCTGTTTGGAAATATTTTCTTGGTGTGACAACCAAAGAGCAGCCACTAGATGTAAGATGGCGTACATGACCTCTCGGAGGTCATATACAAGCTTAAGAGTAAATTGAAATTATACACAATGAATCGAGCAAGATTAAGTAGGGAGTTGTGTGTTCCTCCTTTAGAACGAGTAAATAAAGAATTTCATGCTTTTTTTTTGTAGATGCAGTTCCTATAACCTTGGGTTTCATTGATTATATTTAGTTTGGATATAGAGTTGTCTTTCTTGGTTGTGTGCATTTAGATATGTTGCATGCGTTATGGCCTGATATTCCAATTTTTTGATAATAATAAGTGTCTAGAATTATAATTCGAGGAATAATGATCCCAATGGGAAAGTATTGTTACGCCTCAAAAATAATAAATTGAACTATATTGTTCTAGAGCTTTTCAAAACATTTTTGGAGTATGGTAGGAGGATTATAAATAAGAATGATTCCCATACTTTTAAATTTGTCTTAAAAGACTATATTTAGATGTACGACCCCCTAAGGACCACCCAAGGGGTCCTTGAGAAGGGCCCTCAAAACATCCAAAACCCTGAAAATTTGCAGCCACTCACGATTGTCAACCTACTAGAAGTAAATAGAACCATGCCTATGGGTTTGGGTTGTTTGTCAAGGAAACCTCAGACTGCATTTTTTTAGCCACAGTACCGCACTCACAAGTGGGCAGTACTTGTAGTAGACCCATCCACAATATGTGGATGAGTGGGCGTAGGTCCATGCAGAATTTATGTTTTAGTGTTTAGTTAGGAGACTTAGGCAAATTAGAACTTAGTTAGAGGTTAAGAAAGCTTGGTTATATAGTTATTTAGTCACTTATATATACCTAATATACCCCCAAACTATGTGATTAACTAATTCATCTAAGAACCCCAAAATTCTCTCCAAAAAAATTTCTTTCTAGAAGTGAAGAGGAAGAAGAAGAAGAGAAGAGAACAGGACTTTTTTCCTCCATTGATGAAATCATTATCAGGGGTTTCAATTAAGGTAAGTTAGCTTATCCATCTATGGTTTCATCCCCCCAGTTGTGAGTTAAAAAACACAATTCTAGTTAGGGTTTCCTTCTACATTGTGGGTACGGATTATGTATGATTCTAATCGATTGGATAATAACTCATTATGATTGTATTTGCATTGAATTATGATATTATGATGAACTTTTTTATTTCTATGGGTAACCCTATTCTATTTAATGAATGTGATATTCATGGGTTTATGGCATTATGGTTAAAATTGAAGGTTCAAAGGTGGTCTGGTTAAATCAATGACATGTGTAGTAATTGATCAAAGTTAGGATCATATAATAGTGAATTTAACTAGACCTTATGAAGTATGGCTAATCTTGACTTATAATGTTTGAATTGAACCTTTATGATCACTTGTGACTACAATAACCAAGTAATGAGGGGCGTAATTATATTACGTTCAAATCTAGGTATAATAAAGCTAATAAGTAGAAAAACTTTTAGTATAGGAGTTTTAGTCATGTTTGTTTATCACTAGGATTTTCTGAGTAAAGCCAATGCATTGTAATATATGTGCTAAAACTTTGAGAGTAAAGTCTAAAAGACAAATACAAGTCCAATCGGTAAAATTTGGGTGAAAGGCCTATACTCACCTAACCTACCTTTGGGATGCTTGATAGTATTAACTGATAGAATCACTTAAACATAAATTGATTGTTAAGGATATCCTTCCATTAGAGATGACTCTTCAACAAGGCTTAATAAGTAAATCTTGGGGTGTATACTTGGCTCCAAGTGGATATTGAAAATGAGATAGAGTGTCACACAATAAAGTCTCCAAGCTCCAAGCATATGTTAGAACCACACCTAGTTGATATGAGGACTATAGATGTTATTGGGGGAACTCTTACATAGTATAGTGTGGGATTTCCCAAAGTTAGTTGTAATACCTTAAAATAAACTAGAGCTAGAGTTTCGAGAATGTTTCATATGTTTCGTTAAAATGACTTATAATGATGTTCTTAGGGAGTGTGTGAATTCTGGTGACATTTGTAGGTCAAACGTTCAAGAATGTCCATGATGTTTGGAAGATGTGTCTTAGAAAGTGCTTGCGTGTCTTCATGTGTATTAGTGAGTTTTGCGTCATTGTTTTATTTGAAATTAATGTGGGATGTTCCTAAGAACATGAACACTATGTATAGAGGTTTAACATCCGGGTACGACCCCACTTAGGACCCACGAGGGGCCATAGAAGAGGACCCCTGTTATTCTTATTGAGGTATGGTAGTCATCCTTAACCTCTATTCCATTAAAGAAACCATTTCTATGGAAATTCAAAAGAGGTTTTCAAATCCTTACTTCTTATATCTTGGACTCTAAGTATGAGTCTTGCATCAAAATGTTTCAAATGATTTAAATATGTTATTTCTAATGTTATTTGGTGATTTTGATGCTAAAACTTCAGTGAAACCATGTTTTGGCTTTTTATAAACTTTTGACTTATGAAATGGATCAAATGAACATGATCTTATAATTCAATATTATTGAGGAAGTGATTATAGGTGGTGAAATTTTAGATTGAGGGTATATTGGTTACTTTGCTTAAACTCTTATTTTAAAATGCTCTTGAGTGATAGGGTCCACCTTTGGTGGCGGTGTTTACTTGAAAAATATGAATTTGACTTTACTTGAATATTATGAATGAGGCAATGAAGGCTTCTTATGTGTAGTAAGATGATAATGAAGTTGTCGTTGTTGATGTTCTTTATGAAGCTTTTTATGTAAACTATGCTAGGGACAATGTCTAGAGGAACTATATGATTATCTGAAGCATGTCAATGTGTGTAACATTATGAATGAAGATGTAAGCATGTTTAGAATCCAATGTTATGAAAGTGATGATTTTGTGAACACATGTACACACGCTTACACTTAGATTGAATGAATGAAGTTAAAGAATGTGAATGAAAAGGTGAGTTTTGGGGTGAACAATTTTCGTGAGATGAGATGAAGTGTTTAGTAGCAACCTCACTATTCACAAGAGCTATCTAAGATAAGTTAGAGGTTGGATACCCTTCATGAATGTAGATGTCGTGTTCCAATTTAACCTCTAGGGGTAAGTAACCTCCGTGAGTTTAAGATGTTGTGCTAATTACCTATCCCTTTGCCTGTAGTAAAGAACGTTTAAGACTCCATGGGGGAGTTATGCATGGCACCGAGAGGATTTGTCGAAGGGGTGGGTGCACATTGTGAGTAGAGATGTTGCACCCAATTTACCTTTTGAGATGACTACTCCTTATGACTATAGAGTGAGTTACTTAGTACAATATCCTTATCCCTTAACTATGCACCCACATAGTTGTAGCTATTGGAAAAGCCTTGTAATATCTAAGGGAATGACCCCACCCTAGGCAAGTGGGGAACCCTCGTCCGATAAGTGTAGTATCAGCATTCCATGTCTAAGTCTCATGATCTATGTTAGTTGGAGTTTATTCCCCTATAAAAGAATGAATTAACTAAGTCTCCTAAAAGGCCATACTACTTAGGGTAGGTAGTGGTATGGGAAGCTATCTATCCATTGCACTATGTAGACCGTTGAAAAGGGGAGTCTGGTGTGTTTCATAAGAAGCATATGAACAATGTCTCCAAAAAGACCATACTACTTAGGGTAGGTGGTGGTATGGGAAGCTATCTAATCATTGCACTATGTAGACCTTCCGAAATGGGAGTCTCTGTGTGTTTTATATGAAGTATATGAATGAGTTATCATGTGTTTTGAAAGAAGTTGGATGACTTAAGTTCTATTGCTAACGACTAATGCTTAATCTAAGTTTAATTAAATCAAGTTATGAATGACTAATGTAGTGTGCTTAATCCAAGGGAATCCTCAAGGAGCACTAAATAGGAGTAGCAGTACAGGATACTACTCTCACATTGCTTTTATTGAAACATACAAGTCCTATTGGAGAATGGAACTTACATTAAGTCCTTAAAGTATGAATGTCCTTCTAATGTCTATCTTAAAGCGTGGACTTATTTCCCGTGCGAGGTAATCCTATTGTTGGTAGTCATAATGATCACTTAGGTGTGTATTGAAGGGGGTGTATGGGTGGTTTATTCATGTCTTAAGTTAGTGAGTCTTATGATAAATTTGTTAAGGAAACGTCAAATGTAAATGACTTCACTGTGTTGTGGTACGAAATGGTTTCAAGGTAAAGGGAATTTCACTATAATTTTTTTGGAGTTCACTGTATAGTGACTCCTTGTGCTAAAATTATTGAAACCTTTTACTATGTGCTAAATGATGGTTCTTATGCTATTTTAATTCAATATTCTTGAAGGTTTTACTTATTTTGCATGAAAGCTTAATTAACTAACGTTCCTGTTCGCATGATTTTAGATATGTCATACTTAGTACATTGTTTTGTACTAACCCCATACTTTTTATACTTAATAAGTATAGGTGGGAGGCAAGTTGAAGACTAGAAGTCAAGCTTGGGAATCGACTATCTAAAGACTAAGTATGTCCTCATATATTTGAGGGCATAGTTCTATTTCTTAGTTACATATCATGAGGACTTATGATGTGTTTTCATTAAATATAAAGGGACGTGTCCCTGAGATATTTATGTCTTGTCTTTATGTTTTCTTGGGAAGACGAGTTCACTCCTTAGATTTTATGAGAGATGTTTCCTTTATTATTTTACTTGTGAAAAGTTTAATTATGCACTACTTTTCATGTGTTATCTAATGAATGATAGCTAAGGCTTATACAAGACCTCCGAAACGTCAAGTAGGCAATTGTTTAGACCTAAGGGTTTCTCTTAATTGTAGGAGGTACTTTCGGGTCGTGACGTTAGGTTTCATTAAAAGGAATCCATAACATACCGAAGTTTAGGTTTGTAGCAGAAATCTCTTTATCTTATGAACAAAGATATGCTTAATGAGGCACCACATACTGTTCTAAAGAATAAGTTAAATAAGACGTGCTTGTTGAATCATTAAAAGGATCAAGGGTTACCATACCTTATTGATTGAAGCCCCATGATATTCGAGGAAAAATCAGTTGCAAATTCATCTTCTAGCTTGAGCTTGAGTTGGGCCTCTAATGGAATTTTAAGATATTTTTGGGAGAGAAGAGGGGTTTGTATTTTTGATTTATCATTGGGTATTTTTTTTTTCAAATGTAAATGGGGTAAATATGACTTAAAAACTATTTATGAACAACCCCCAATGTACCCAAAATACCCCCACATTAGTTGGACCTTTTTAAATAAGTCAAACATGACTTTATTTTTTTGAACTATTGTCAAGGAACAAGTCCGCGTTGCAGAGCTGTTCCCACAAGATTTATAGAATTAAATTTTGGGACAGTAGAGTCCTCAATGCGGACCAAACATTTTTCCCTTGGAAAACCTAGTCTGTGACGCGGACTTGTTTCATGCAAGTTCAATTGCATGCTAGCCCTTAGCAGCTTGTTGGTCAAAGGTTGGGTCCTCCTCAAAGACCTCTAGATTACTCCTTGGGAATTAGTGACAAAATTTTTTTACCCTAAACATGTTTTTATTATACTAAGGTCACCTCCACTGTCTTTAGACTACAAAAACACATAAAAGCAATGCAAAAATACAAGGACAAACTAGCACACGAAAGACTAGTTTACGGATATCTTTGTCCTCCTTTGATGTTTGACCTCAAACCTATTCAATCCAGATAATTTAAGCCGCTTATAATTTTATAAATAAGTTTATGGCTCATATAACACAGTGATTCTCTACTTTATCTTAGTTCATTTTTAGGATCCTAACAATATCCCCCAATTCGGAATAGTTGTCCTCGAATGACACTTGGACTATTCAAGAACTCAATGACCAATTTAGAAACTTAAAACATTAAACAAAGTATAAAATAATATTCAATGCACCAAACTTACAAGGAACATTAACTTCATTCCATTATGCACTCACTGCAACACTAGTAAGTAGAAACTTAAGTCACTCACTCCTAATGCATCAAACACATAGGTGTGTCTCATGTTCATAGGAGGAACTTCCTTTTCCTAATCAAGACATAACTTTTACTTTTCATTTCACCAAAATACTCCATATGCAATAACTTTTAAATCACTCATAGACATGTTCATTATTATCACAGAAGAGGCAAATAAGCATCCCACATGAATTGCACATTGATAATGAGTAATGTAGATTACAAAAATTCTTATCCATCAAGGACATACATTTCATCATCATGTTTAGTTATGTTCAGGGAGGAATGTCCTTCTCCTTAACATATTGACACGCCATCATCAAGTTCACATACAAGCATTTCACAAAGGTCAATTCATTTCAAGGATAATTTCTACACTTTCTAACAATGGTATGCTCATACTACCTTCCTCGTGAAGTCAAAATTGTAGCTCATACCAAACACATCCCAAATATAGGATGTTATTTCAAACAAATTTTTAATTTGTTGCATAATACTAGTTTTCACGAACAATCATCATTTTTTAGGAAAATTATTACAATTCATAGGCACACATCAATAATATTGGGTAGATACACCATCACTTCTAAATATTGAGCATGTATTAATACTTCCCAAATCAAAAAAATCACATCTTTTTCAAAAGACTCGTCTTTTTTCATTTGAAAAAAAACTCAACACTTCATTATGGGGAACAAATAACCTCACATGAAAAGTGTAATCAAGCTTGTTCATCAAATTATCTAATGAAGTTAAATACGGAAGTATAATACTAAGATGCATAACAACATGAGAACTATGAATTTATAAAAAATCCCTTTTTATGAATAAGAATCTTAAAAAACATGCACAACATAGTGTCATCTAATCACATGCATGACATATGTAGAACATGCAACTTATACTCATAACTACATAACGTTAACAGAATACTAGGAACTCTTTGGTTTTAAGATTGAGTAAGAATGGAAGGAAAATATAGGGATATCAACAACCTTACTGCTCAACTCATCATCCCCCACTTAGGGTAACCTCATCAAATAGTAATTGATCTCATCCAAGAAAATTTAGACTTACTAACCTTACTGGTCAAGCGCAACATTCCCCTTTTAGGGATCAAGTTTATGCATACCCTTCTTAACATCACTCCGTTCCACTCTAAAGTAGGAATCATTTCTCTCTAACTCTTCTCTGACACTCCACTGGTGAGGATTCCAAGAGATCACAAATGACTGTCTAAATTACTCCACTTCATATCCACAACTCAAATTAATTCTTAACATAGAAAAGTTATATGAAATAAAAATAGGGACATTTAGGGAATTCAAAACCTTAACATCTAGTCATATTACCCCCCACATGGGTAAGCTTAATAAAATATTCATCACATCATGCCCTCAAACAACAAGGTCAAGGCAAGTAAAGACTAAACCTACACATTCCTCACATAATGTGATTCAACATCATTGAGGATTTCACCCCTACTCCCATAAAAAGAGAATATTAGCTAAATCATCAATAAGAACTACTGTAGCACCACAATCCTTCAAGTTTACACCTAAGGGAAAGTTATAAAAATCGAGTTCACTGTTCAATGAATACCAAGGGTAAATCCACTTTCTATCCCCCAAGTTATATCAATGTCGGTAGTTTCGGATATAATTCTACAAGGTTCATCACCTTAGGTAGCTCATATATAGACTATAGAGAATCTTCCTTCCATCAGTAGGACTATAGAAATGCTCGATTCTATCAAAGCTTAAAACACATATTGGAACTCCTAAGATCGACTACTACTTTTCTAGAGACATAGGATAACATCCTCTATAGATTAAATTTTAGGGTAAACATAGAAGAGATTGAGGCGTAGACGCCTCTTTATTTTCTTCCAACACTAGGGTAAGGTAGTTTCTAGGCCATTTCAACCCACATCATCACCTTTGGTTGAACCTTCCAACCAACCATGCCTAGGTACAATGTAAGCACTTTTCTTAAATGACCATACTTAAGATCATACTTAAAAGATATCTAACCTCTTGAAAGTAGGTCAACATAAATTCTCTTCTTCTACCTATGTGATAAAGGGTACATATTACCCTCCAAGTAAACCTTAAAGTTCAACATAATCCCAACTTATGAAATAAAATCCCTTCTTCTTTTTTCCCGCTCTTATGATAGTCGAACTAATAAACTAGTCACACGTATTCTCTTATTAACTCGCCTACTAAACAATAACCTTACATGATAAAACACATTACCTTCCCTCCTCAGGAGTAAGCCTATACAAAAGACTCCAATCCACACAAGGATAACTATGAAACATTACTCATATAAAAAGGGCAACATTCATCTTTCACTATTTACATCATTTCTTCAAAAAATTACAAGCCTATACAATGACATTATATTATCATTGCACATGACCATAAAGTAACTCATCATTCCAGAAAGGACTTCATTCTACCATAAGAACTCTTATAACGCTAGAACTATAGTGCAATATAATTTCTCAACATATTATCTAAAACCTCATAGGTCTAAATTGTCTTTCATCAAAATATTTCAAATTTACCTTCACATATACTCATAAAGTCACAAAACCATAATAAGCATGAAAACTCACCTTCTTCTCCCTCAACCCTTGACACATCACCTATCCAAGCAATCACATCAAAAAAACCACCGGGCAAGGGAAATAGGAAAGAGATCATATAGAGTTAAGCTCTATGGCATTTTGGATCTTTGGACCCTAAAACCACTTTTTATAAACATGGCTCTAATAAAAAGTTTTTCACCTACGGGGCGCACCCCCTAGAAGTAATCAGCGTCGTTGGCCTCTCGTAGGTCTTGGACAAGCCTCTTAGCATTCATTCATCACATTTTCATAAAGTTAGCGGAAAATTTAAAATTTTTCATAGCATAGCATAATGCTAAACATCACTTCATTTTAAATATAATAAGTACACAGTTTAGACATTAAGTGTCATCTTGTCATCTTAGACTAATCATCAATAGAATACAATAGAATAAATCGAATAGGGATATGACCCTTAACAACATAAATATTATAATCTATATTAATACAAGAAAGTAATTAACATCTTGGCATAAAGTTCCTTGAATCATAAGGACGCTCTTGAACTTGGGAAGTATACATCCAAGAACTTCACTACAAGAAAGATCCTCTAGTTATCACCAATTACATATTGTATAACAGGATGAAGAAGAATGGTATTTGTACAAGAATGCACTAAGTATGATAACCATACAAAAACATACATTTAAAGAGGAAACTTAGTTAGACACCATGCATCATGTATTTTTGAGAAGAATCATAACGATTTGATACCACAAAAACATTACAGCTCACATACATCATGATAGACAAGGATATTATACGGAATAACACATGAGGTCATTTATCATATTTATGACATATTCAATATCCTAATACTTTAACTTTCCATTCTACCTTAAATCCTTTACATAAATCAACCCTTAAGTAATACTTTGTGCAATGCATAAATAGTGTCCCATTCTACCAACCACACTCAAGTATCATCTTAAGATTACCAAGGTGAACATTAATACAACCTTTCATCAACTCAATAACATACATTCATTAATATATATCATATCATAAACATTACCTTCACATAGGAACCATCACCTAAGACAAATCCAAGTCACACTAGTGCAATGTAGAAGGTGCATCCCATAACACTACTCATAAAAAGTATTCCTGTGAACTCAAACTAGACTTAGGCACATCACAATACATGCATTTGACCTTAGACATAAAACGCACATACTTCATAGACAATCATATAGAAACTCATTCATTTGTTACATCATATTCATAATCCATTCAGTCTTTATTCACATCTCAAGCAAACATATAAACCATACTATAAATATAACTAAAATGACATAATAGTCAACATTGCATATTTAGGGTTCATTTCATCAATTCAACATAAGACCTCATTCATAACACAAATCTAAGTCTACTAGTCCAATGTATCTGTAAATCCTCATAACGTCTCACATACTAAGTAAACCAATCAAGGAGATCATAAACATTGCGTTTACTTCACACATCAACATAATATATGTAACACTTCAAAAATCTATGAAATGTTCTAGAGCCTAACATATGTGTAAAAGGTTTTAAAAAATCTTTTAAGGTCATAAATTATTAAAACAATTCATTTATGAAGTTTGAAAATCAAAATGTCAAAGAAAGTCCATGATGTCATGAAGCTAGTCCAATAAGGTGCTAGTGTGCCTGAACCTATATTACTAGGTTTAACGAGTCTGAAATTGAATAATTTTTGTGGTAGGGTGTCTAACATGTGTTATAGTTGGTTCATAGTTTAAAATTAATGGTACGAATCCCAAAGGACTAACCAAGGTCCCATAAGGAGGACACTTGAATTTGGGATCAAAGATTGCCCAAGGCAGTGTCCATAGATGGTTGTCAGAGATAGATCGTGGTCCAATCGGCGGGGCGTCGATTGCCTATGTTGATTAAAATTTAGAATATTTGGCCATGAATGAGATTTTACATGTCTCTTAACTCAAAGATGGACAGAAAAGATGATTGGTCCCATGGTCCGTCGATTGAGAACCAGGGCGTGGCCGGGGAATCGTCTATGAGGGTCTGGTTTTTGTTGCTCGATTTCATGTGACTTGAGTTAATTAATAAAGGAGTTATTTATTTTTTAGGGGTTAAAGGAGGTCCAATAAATTTTGTTAACATTCTATATAAAGACCGTAAACTAATTTGACTAACCTAACTATCAAAATTCTCATAACACAAACTCTCTTCCATCTCTCTTCTTTCTCTTTCCCAAGTTGAAGATAACCATAGAAGTGAAGGTATAGTTTGTTTCTAGGTAATAAATAACCAAATATTCTCCATTAATCTTCATCAATCAACAAGGTATTGGATTCCTTTCACCTTTGGGAACTCCTTCCTAAAGGGTTCCTTCAAATTGATTTCAAAAGATGAGTTTTCTTGTGGGTATATTCCAATCTCGAAATTGATCTTTCAAATGGATTTTTTATGGTTTATTTTTATTCTATTGATTTTATTATGATGTATTATGAATATATTACACTACTTATTGATGGATTGGTCTATTTTGTAGAAGATGACCTTTTCCCCTTAACCCTAGTTTGTGATCTTGAGTTGAATTATTTAGTGTTGGTTCAATTGACTTGATTATTGGTTGAATTACTATCATATGATGTTATTGTATTAATTTATGAATATATTTACATAAATTTAATCCTACCATGCTAGTTCTTGAGTAATTGATCTAGGTTGTGAAGTAGATTATGATTTTGACAAAAGTCTCTACTCTTAAGTTGCGAACTGGTGATGGGTTGTTATATAGTGTTTCAACGGACTTAATTATTATGTTGGTTATAATTATATTATGATATTACAGCTATTATTTGGTTGATTTTGATGGTTGATTGTAACACCTTGATGTTGGCTTATGAAGGATGACTTGGTATGTTTTGTTGATCTGAACTCTTAACTTCAATTATGGTTACTTGTGATAAAGCTATGATGTTGTGTTTAAGTATCCTTATATTTGGATTCACAAGGTTTGTATGATGTTGAATTTAAATTTCTTGACTATGGTTTTGTGAGTTGTTTGCTAAGAAGTGAATTTTATAAGGATGTTGATGACTTACCAATGTGCGTTATCATGAATGATTGGCTAAATGTGCTAACCTCACATGTATGAATTTTAATGAAAGGAAAATAATCATGCAATTCTTATTGAGCTATGATAATGATGATCATATGAGCGATATACCCTATGACCTAAACTAAGTGTTAATAATAAAGGATGAATTAATGACATTTCAAAAGGGATGTTAGCTTAGAACAGAGAGAACTTGACATTGAGAGGTGTTGACTTTCCATTGAGGAAGATTCACCCGATAGTTCTACATGAGGTGTTGACTCTCCTATAAGAGATACTCACCCTATTTATTTTCATAAGATGAGGCTCCAATTGCCATATGGCATGTAGAGAGTTATTGCTAATCTCTTATATCCTTAAACAATGTTGCCCCCAATAGGAAGACTAGCTAGTGAATTCACCTAGAAAGCTATCTTTATGTTTGGTTCTACTTTTGCCGGTAGACCACCTTCCATCAGTGTAAGGTTTTACAACATCGGATTTCACACTTAGATCTTGTGGTCTATGTCGGTTAAGGGAAGTGTTACCTAAACTAAAATGAAATAATGAAGTACAAACCAACTAGGGTGACTTAAGAGGTTTGACTTAGCATAGGTAGAAGTATGAGACTCTATCTATGCCTTGCAGTAGTTTACCTTGAGGGAAGCCTTAGGAGGTTGGTCTTATGTATGTATATGCTTATAAATTTAAATTATGATAATGTGATGATTTTACATATAAATGACACTATGTGATGTTGGTTACTCTTATAAACATGTAGTTTGACATTGGTTATGGTTCTTGTTAGGTTTATCTGATTAAGAAAGGTTATGGGGCTTTGCTTTGTTATTGCACAAGGGGACTTAATGAGGGTCATGAGTAATGGCATTGCTTATTTAGAATGAGTTGAACCCTTATTCATGCTTGTGATGTTATGACTTAATGATAGAGTTTTATTTGATTATGGGTTCAAGTATGTAGATTTGCATGTGACTTCATTTGACTTATGGTGGGTTTGTCTTGTATTGTACATGGTATTGACTTGATGAATATGAATTAACAACTTGTATAGGTTCTTAAATGTGCATAATGCTTTCCAAATGTAAATAGCATGGTCTAATGAAATGTCTCTTTTAGCATGATTTGACATTATATGTGCATATGCTCTCATACTTTGTACATTGGATGTGCTAACCCCATTTTCTCCCTTATTCCCAACATTTTTGGTTTCAGCCATTGAAGGGGTTTTGAGAGGACTTCGAAAAAGACTTGGAATTTTTCAATCATCCATGTTGGGTAGGTGGTCACTTTCTGAGGGCAATGCCAATATCGACCTTATGAATATTGTTTTAGTTTTAAGACTCCTATGTTCCTTCTTTTCGTTTGAGGACGAATTGTATAACCTATATATGGCCTTGTTACTTTGATATATGGGATATGCCCAATTGATATACTCTTGTTTTAGATGAATATGAGATGACACTCTCTTTGAAGACTATGTTAAGTATCTTGTAAATCTATGTGCAATAAAAGTAAAAGACTATGTAATCATCTTATACGAACGGTCTGTGTATACTCTATATGAACATATATTATGTGTATGCGAGAAGTCTATTTAAAGCTCAAGATAGATATAGAAAAGTTTTAAATATTCCAAATTTTTAACCTTGAATTTAATGATTTAAACTAAGAGGCTAGTCTTTACTCTTTCTCGAGGACGACGACGCGGGTTACGTCTAGGAGGTGCTCCCCGTATGTGACAACATGTATAGCCATTAACATGCATCTTAAGTAAGAACTTCACCATGTAGACAATAAGATAAATATTATCCATATAATTACAACCACTATGTTTACACCGTCATGCCATGCATAAGTTACATATACATATTGATATTTATATAGAACTCTTTCCTAGAATTCCTTTCAAGATCTACATGTGCATTTAATAAGTGAAGTCTTCTTTCCTCACCTACTCTATGCAAAAACCCTTTAGTAGTCCTAGTTAGTGTTCATTTTCTTATTTCCATTGTTCATTTTACATTAGGTAAAATTAACCTCAACAGACATTAGACCATGTGAGTTAAACATGGAATCCAATGTTATCCCCTCACACCGAAAGTAGAGCATCCAACTATCCAAGGTAGGAATCATACATCATAATAGTATCTAGGTGAATCCACTTGCTAGGATCCTATGGGGGAACATAATTAAGGAATTAGGAGGATTTTACTAGAATTTGTGCTACCAAGAATTATAGTTTCTACCTAATGAGACATAGTGTGAACCTCCCTTCAATTGTGAGGAACACCTCTCATTGTCAACTTCACTCGGTGTTATGATAACATTCACTTTTTTAAAAGCCTTTCATTGTATATCACACATGAGAGTATTAGATAAGATTTGTGAGATTAACTCCTTATATATATATATACATAGATCATAGTTTAATGATGAAAATGTCCTTTCATCATAACCTATTTTATGTAATAATATCCTTTCACATAGTCATAAAATACACTACTATATAACAAAATTAAGGAAATCATCCAATAGACTCTCATTCACTACATTATCATTAGCATGATTCATTCATTCATACATTCATGTGTGTATGTGTACATATATAAGAAAAACTTTCAGATAAACACATTTAGACAACACATGATCATACGAAATTAGTGATACGCTTTACATACATAATAAGAGATAAAGGTGCATATGATAATCATCCTTTCAATTGACATCATAAACATTTCATACTCCTAGTTATTCATGAGAGGGGCGTGTGTACATATTGGTCATCATGATCACCTAAGAGAAACAACATTGATATTGTGTAAGCCACCTTTCAAGGATCAAAACATTTATACCATATACCTCAAGTCATGAACAACTGAGATATTTAGTAATAAGGACTATGGACCACACACCCACATTACCGCATAGCAGACAAGAACATATGCACCATTAGATTAGAAGGCTCCTAAAATACAATGATGACACATTCATATGGGGTTACATAGGTAGGGTTCATTCTACAATAGTAATTCATCAAAGTTAGGCATGTAGACCATACCTAACACTAATAACATCATTCACACATAATTAACTCTATCAAAATACCTGCATCATGATACTACAATTGGAGACTACACAAATCCTTCATGGGTATAATCATCATCATATCAATTAACTTTACATCTATTTCCCTCAAGTCCATGATCACAACATGTATATAAAGAGATATGTAAACACCGCCACAATAAGTGAACCATACCATCCAACATCAATTTCAACACTATAAACTTGGAATTAGGTCAACATACAAATTATCCAAGACATGATCATAGTATACAAATTTTAAAAAATTCATAATCAATTGATATATATAGAAATAGCATTAAACAATACATTACAATTTAATCACAATTTAATCAACATCTAATCAAGATCGCAAGACCCACATTATAGGCTAAATTTTGAGACTAAGGAGACAATTGGTTCTTCATGGAATGGTATTGAAAATTATCATAAAACAGTAATTAAACATTAATTCATCATTAGAATGACTTAGAAAATCTTTGACAAGGAACCCATTCTTGTATTAAAAAATGGGAACTTTGGTCTTTGAATATCTTTTGAAATATTTTGATTGAACTCCTTCGAGGAAAGGTTAACTAAAGATCAACGGTAGCCATACCTTATTGATTGAAGAGCCATGAAAATGGGAAGAACTTAGCTGAAAATATAACTTCTTTCTTGAGTTTGAGTTCGGCCTCCAATGGAGTATAGAGAGAATTTTGAGAGAGGAGAGTGTTGGATTTTTTATTTATCATTGGGTATATGTGTTTTGAATTGGGAATGGGGTAAATATGACTTAAAAACATTTATAAAAAATCCGAAAGTACCCAAAATACCCCCACATTAATTGGAATTTTTAAATGAGTCAAACATAACTTTCATTTTCGGAATTACCGTCGAGGAGCATGTCCACATCGCGAAGATATTTCCACAAGATTTCTGGAATTAAATTTTGGGACAATAGTGATTGTGAAGCGGACAAAACATTTGTCTCTATGAGAACCTAGTCTGCGACAAGTGAAATTGCAACCTTCACCTTGGCAGCTTGTTGGCCAAAAGTTGGGTCCTCCTCAAGGACCCCTCGGTTGGACAATGGTTGGGGAGTCGTATATGCACGTTTTGATGCTAAACAGGTTTGTTAGGTCACTACGGTCACCTCCACCATTTTAGACTCCAAACAACATATAGAACCAAGGAAAACATACAAGGATAAAATAGCACACAAAAAGACTAGTTTCCGCATGTTTTGGTCGTCCTTTGACGTTTGACCTCAAACCTATTCAAACCAACTAAGACGAATTATTTCTAACCTTATAAATAACTTATTAACCCATACCAAACATGTGAGTATCTAGTTTATCATAGTTCAATTTTAGGGTCCAAACAATCTTAAGCTGGAGTGCAATCGGAAGGATGGAGGTGAGTAAACTTTGCCATCATGGCTACTTTTGCTTTGGAAGTAGATCCTTTGAAAAATTGACTCCTCCACAAAACAATGACTGAAGCTACTTGATTGTTTCTTAACATACTAACTTGACTATCAAGAATGTCAACTCGCACATCCTCATAAGAGAGACTATATTTCCAAGACACACTTTCTAAAGGTACAATACATATTGGATCACCCACACACTTCTTCAGCAATGAAATGTGAAAACTAGATGCACTCTTGCTAAATCTACTAGAAACTATAACTCATAAGTCACTTTTACCGATCCTTTTAAAAATCCTGTAAGGGCCTACATATCTATTAATGATCTTCCCTTTCTTTCAAAATATCATTACCCCTTTTCGTAGGCGATACATTCAGGAGAACCCAATCATCAACTTTGAACTCTAGTTCCCTTCTCCTTATATCATCATAAGAACCTAATCATCAACTTAGAACACTAGTTCCCTTCTCCTTATATCCTCATAAGATTTCAGGCAACTCTAGGTTGTCCTAAATTTTTTCATAAAGAGTTGTAATTTATTCATTGCATGATTGACTGTATCAGTTTCGCATCCGTGTAGCACCCCTTATACGTAACTAGCGTCGACTTCCTGGGAGAGGACAAAGACTAGCATCTTAGTTTACATCATTACATTCATAGACTAAAAATGTTAAGAATTTAAAACTTTTCAATATCTATCTTGAAGTTTAAATATACCTCTCGCACATACATAATATTTACATATCGAGTATACGTAGACCTTTCGTATAAGAAGATTACATAGTCTTATACTTTTACTGCACATATATCTATAAGATACTTAACATAGTGTTAAAATAGTGTCTCGTATCATAATCATCTAAAAAAGAGTATATCAATTGGACATATCTCATACATCATTGTTATAAATCCACATATAGGCTATATAATCTTTAGTACCCAAATGAAAAGAAAAGAACTAGAAGTCTTATAACTAGAACAACATCAATAGATTGATAGTGGCATTGCCCTCTGAAAGTGAGGACAAAAGATGAGGGACTGCCCCTAGCATCAAGGAAAAGGGGGAAAAAGTCAACCAAGATCCTCAAGGTGGTCTAGATCCCAACGCTCCAAAGAAGACTCATCCCTATGGGATGGGATCTATGAAAGAGAACTAATCCAGATTTGTAAGTCCCGGTAAGTCTTAACTCTATATGGGTGTTGTGTTGATATTATAAGATGATGTTATATGGTTCGGTTTTTTTATTTATATCATGCTTTCTTGATGAATTGCCTAAAGGATGAATTGTTCAATTTTCTAACATGATTCACTATGTGAGTTGATGCTCCTTATAAGAATTTAATTTTTTTACATAAATTTATATTGTATTGAATACTGGTTTGAATTTGTGTATATGTGTTATATATGAGCATATTTGATGTTGGATAATGTAGTTCCTCTATAAATGACAAATAAGGGTGAATTTTTAATTGTGAAAGTGTTTGAAAATGTGAAATTGTGCACATTGTTAGTCGGTTCCTTTATTATGATTGTTTTGATCGTGATTTAATGTGTTATTTTCTTCTAATTGAGTCTTTGATTGTCTTAAAATATTTAGTGTCATTCGAGGATGAATATTATTCCAATCGGTGGAGAATGTAACACCCTAAAAGGAACTAAGTAAAATAGAGCTTGGTAAAGGTTTTGTGAGTTAGTTTTGTGTTAAACTGAGTTACATTGATGTTCTTATGCAATGTGTGATGTTTGGTAATGTTTGGAGGTCAAATGTCCAAGAACGTCAATGACGTTCAGAAGGTGTGTCTTAGAAAATATTTATGTGTCTTTATGTGTTTTGGTGAGTTTTACGCGTCTGTTTTAATCGAAATGGATGTAGGATGTTTCTAAGACCTCGAAGACTATGTTTAGGGATTTAACATCTGGGTACGACTCCACCTAGGACCCACGAGGGTCCTTAGAGAAGGGCCAAAATTAGGACCCAAAACTGTCTAGGCAGTATCCATTAACGAAACCAGTCGACGGCCAGTTGACCAATGGATGGCTCGTACACTTGGTCCATATATTGGACCTCAGGGCCTGCAGTTTTTGAAGGTCTCATACCCAACCAACGAATCACCACCAATGGGGCAATTAATTGAAAAATGGTCCGTTTGTTGGAATCATTGGTGTTGCTGCCAACAAGCTGTCAAAATTCTACTTTTGGGTTGGGGTGTTTGGTAAATTCACCCCAAGTCCTTTATGAACTCATCAAGTTATTTTTCGGTTCTTTTAGGATGATTAAATTTTTCATACCCTAGAACAAATTTTAGAATTTATTTCCTAAAACGAAAAACCCCTCTCTCAAGACACTTTATGAAAATACACAATGTAAGGAGATCAATGAAATTCATTTTGAACAAGACTTTTAACAAAATGTAACATGCAACATGCTACTATGACAGTCAATCTGTCAAGACTGAATAGTATACAATAGAAGAGACAACAAAGCACAACTCCACTACTCAAAATACTTCCCCAGTTAGAAGGAATCCCTAACAATAGAAGAGAGAAAAGTATAACTTTCCATCGTTATCATCATCCGACTTTGATCCTTTAGCTCGTAGAACATAGAAGCGATTCTTCTTGGAACATCAACTTCCATAACACTTGGAGGAACTTTCTTGGATTTTCTTCCTCTAGCGGCAATAGTAGGACAATCTCTCACCTTATGACCATCCTTACCATAACCAAAGCAACTACCAGTACTAACTAAACATTTTCCAAAGTGCTTCTTCCCACAAGTAATACAAGTAGGCTTACCCCCTAGAGAACCACCACCACCCTCACTCTTGACCTTAGGAGCACTAGACCCTTCTTGATTTGGACTCCTCATTGGATGGAGCATACACCATAAGTCAAGAAAATTTCATGTTATCATGGCACATAGCCGTACAAAACTCTTCTTTCACAAGGTCGGCAACATCGGTCACAAACCTAATCATCTCATCCCTAGGGTTAGACACAAAGGATGGAGCATACCTAGAAAAACAGGTAAACTTCAAAGAATAATCTTCAACACTCATGTTACCTTGTCTAAGGTTAATGAACTCTTCAACCTTCACCTCTATCTTCTCACGGGGAAGGTACTTTCATAAAAAATCTTCCTTAAACTCTTCCAACTCTATGGAACTCGACTCAACCAGCCTATTATCTTTCCATTGAGTGTACCATACTTGAGAAACCTCACACAATTAGTATAAAGCTAACTCTGCCTTCTCTATAGAAGTCACCCACATGAAAATCAACACCTTCTACACACCATCAAGAAAATATTGGGGTTCCTCTCCAAACTGAGAGCCAAGAAAGATTGGAGGATTCATCCTTACAAAGTCTCTCAACCTAGAGGTCATGGTACTCTCCAAAGCATTCACCTTAGTCCCAATATATCTAGTCACATGATTTGTCATATCTCGGGCTAGGGTACGAAGAGCCTCTCTAATCTACTTATTATTCATTTCCGGGGGAAGAACCAAAACCTCATTCCCTAACCCTTAATATAAACTTGCTCACCATCTAGAGATTGTCCATCTTGGAGAACTTGTTCAACTTGCTCAACTTGGGGAGAAACTCCCTCATTCACTCTCTCCTCTTCACTTTTTCTAGAGGCTATCCTTCTAGTAGTCATATCATATAAACACAAGTAAAAACATTAAGAAGGATACTCATAACTTTTAACTCAACGAAACAACACAAGAGTGATGAAGAAAGTGGAACTCTATCGTCATATAGCCTCTCAATCATAGTGTTGTGACTCACATCGATGAACAAGACCCTATTAGATGTGGCTTTAATGAGACTTTGGATTTCTAAGACTACTTCATAAACTATATTCTGATACCAAGCTTGTCACGACCCGCAAGTACACCCTAGCAGAAAGGGCATCCTTCAAGTCGTGGCACGGTGTACTTGACCTCTCGGAGGTCTTTTACAAGCCCTTTGACATCCTTCATTGCATATTTGTATGAAAGCTAGTTCGAATTCAAATCATTTTGCCTAATGAAATAGTACTTAAACATATCTTTCATAGAAAATCATAAAGAAAGACTAAGTCTCAAAGTTGTCATCTTAGACACACAAATATCTTGGGACACAATCCATACAATAGAATATAGAAATATCCTATTACAAAGCTTTTAACAAAGAGAACTAAAGATAGTAGTGTAGTTGAATCAATTGAGGACATAGCCCAACTTTGCTTGAATGGATACTAATGTTCAAGCTTCATTTCAAGAACTCCTCTCAATTTACACCCACACCATTAGATATAGATACAATATATGGAATTAGTACATTAGAATTCACTAAGTATGGTGTAATGCATAAAATCATGATAAAAGGACATTCTTATAAAATATTCTCATTTAGAGAAAACCTTCATAATATAAGCATAAATAATCACATTTAGCACCAACTTCATATAAAAGTCATACTCCAAAATATAGTATCAAGATCACTTCAAAGCACATATACATGAGACCCTCTTACCAAAGGTTATTCTAAGGCTCACTAGAGTGAGTTATGAAGCGACTACCTATACAACCTCTTCACACACACCAAATTGATCCTTTGGACTACGTAGGATAAGATTATTCCCATTTTCTCAATTATACTACCTACCTAGAATTATTCCGACACTCACCTAATTAAGACATGAAGAGAGCACCCATACAGCCTCTCCAAGTCTACCCAAGCAATCCTCAAAGCTACTCTAGATGAGTACTTTTTGATTAAAATGCTTTTAACTTAAGTCACTATGTTCATTAGACAATTTAAGAGACATTCAACAATTCAGGATTTTCACATAATGGGTTTGGAGAAGACTTAGGAATCCTACATAATAACATCTTCAAAGCCTACTAGTGCAATGTCTGGATAGCGTCCCGTTCCACTACCTATACTTCATAGTATTTCTCACACACTATCATGTATCCCACATGATGATAATAGGAAATAACCGGCATAGACCATACTAGATAGTCATGGAATCCGGAGTCTACCCTACTCCGATGAAGGGTGTTCTACTTGCCGATGGTAGAACTAGGACACATCCCATGAAGGCAAATGGTTAAGGAATATCAAGGGCTTCTTTGTACTCTAATCTCACCTTAAGTAGACCCACTCCCAAAGTATTCTTACTCGGTTCTAGACTTTTTTCTCATAGAGTAATTCAATCAAGGAGCATATGAAAAGGTACTACATCGTACTCATAACAAAATCATAATACACCTTACCAAAGAGGGTCCTTCCCAAGGGATCTTAGAGTGGTCCTTGGTGTGCCCTTACCGGACGTTTGGTCCCTTTGTACTACATAACACCCATGTATAGTATTTTCATTAATTTTACACTTTATTTGATAGTTTGAAACCTTCACTAAACTGTGGACGTCAACTAGTTTAAATTAGCTAGTTTCCGTACGTTAGGGTCTTTCTTTATCGTTTTGGCTATAACCTTTTGTAATTGAAATTGTTTCATTAATATAGGTCTTGAAACATCATTTTAAACATTATTTCATAGATTAAGCTCAAGTGTAAGCCATGACATTTACGGAGTGTTATAGTTAGGTTAGTTAACGAGTTGAAACCCTTTTTGTAGTCCCTTACCAACTTAATTAACAACCTGTAATATCCTAATTAGTCACCTAAAGAACAAACTAACCATTCATACCTAATTAAAAAAATGGCATTGAAGTGGGGTTCCAAACAAGGGAATCCCTTCTACGGTCAGCAGACCAAACCACGACACCGTGTCGGTGCTCCGTAGTTTTGGTCAAAGGGTGTATTTTTGTAGATTTTGGTGGATTGAAGAAGTTTCAACCAACGAGTCACAATGATGGAGCGTCATTCAAATAACATACGCTGCTTAAAGTTGCATTAGTGATCTACTGAGCATTTTAATTGTGAATTCTTTAAAATTTTGTACAAATTGTGTTTTCTTGAGAGATTGCTTAAATATGATTATAAATGATTTGTTAACCTTAATAATCTGTAGAGAAGGAAGTTTCTCACAATATGAAATGATGAATATGAGTCCTATTGTATGATGAGTTGTAGATTAGTTTCTCTCTTCTTGTTGTGTTTGGAGTCTCTTGATTATTTGAAATTGGTGTTACTACTATATGTGTGTATTGTTTGGTATGTTAATGTGATGCTAGTCTTGAGTTTATTATCTCTTGAAAGTGCCTAAATTGTAACAAGTGTCATTCGAGTACGAATATTGTCCAACTGATGGAGAATGTAATATCCCTAAAATGAACTAGGTGAAGCTAGAGACTAACATGTGTGTCATAAGGTTATGAAGTTCTAAAAGGGTTTATAATAGTGTTTTCAGTCAGTGTCTATAGTTTGGTGGTGGTTGGAGGTCAAAAGTCCTAGAACGTCAAAGACAGTCAAAAGTTTAGCCTTGAAGTGTGCTTGTATTCCTTAGTGTCTCTTTTCATGTTTTACGTGTTTGTTTTGGTTGAAATTGATGTGACAGGTCCATAACATGTGTACAAGTGTTTTTGGTTGGAAAATTTCAGGTGAAACTCTCCAAGGACAACCAAAGGGTCATTGAGGAGGGCCTAACTTATGGGTCAAGATTGCCAAAGATAGTCTCAATCTATGGAATGCACCGATGCCCCGTAGATTGGAAAAAAGCCTGTTGCTTGGGGGTATAGCCCCATACATAGTGTGGGAGGCTCTGTACACTGGTCCGACGGTTGGCACCTGCAGATTTTCTGCAGGTGTCTCGTCTTGCCTCCTACGTGATAGGGTCCTCTTCAAGGACCCTTGGTTGGTCCTTCGGGAGTCGTACCAGGAAATTTCGACCGCGAATCATCTTTAACACTTGTTATACACCGTTCCGTCTAATTTCATGACTTTCCGACTCCTTAAAGCTAGTTAAATATGCTAAGGCACAATAGTACCCCTTAGAACTATTTTCTTAACGTCATGGACGTTCTTGGGCGTTTTGGTTTCTAAACTGCCTAAATGACCTATATTCATTGAATAAGGTCTTAAAACAGTGTTTATACCCCATGGCACCTATGTTAGGCTTTAAGACTCGTCTTGAATTATCAAAGTGTTACGTTATCCCCTCTCCCACCTTAGGAACATTCGTCCCCGAATGACACTAAAACTCTTTTGAAGAAAGGAATAGACTCAAAACTAGCAGCCCAACCAACAACAATAGATAACAACATCATCATAAATCATATTGTTTCAACAAGGTAAAGTTTTAAACACCAAATATCACACACAAGGCTCAAACACTCATGTGAGGTATTTCTTTCTCACAACACACATAAGCTCAACATACATTAAATGAGTCAATTAGCAAAAAGTTCAACATATCAATAGTTCACATAACTTTTCACTAAGACTCTTCATGTCAAAATGCACAACTAACTCAAACAAACCAAAAACGCAAAATTTCATGTTTTTAGGCAGTAAATTCACTGCAACCTTCAAAATGCACGTTTTTGCAAGACTTTACCAAAAATAAAAAAACTTCAATTTCTAGTCATATTTGTATTATTAAATTAATTACTAACCTTAATTATCAAAAAGATTCGGGTAACGGGATTCCATATCGGCCTCGGCCTCCCATGTTGCACCCTCAACTAGGTGATTCTTCCATAACACCTTTACGGAAACCATATCTTTATTCCTTAACTTCTTGACTTGCCTATCAAGAATTTGAACCGGAACTTCCTCATAAGAGAGGTTATCCTTGACACCAAGACCGACAATATGAAGAATGGACTTGGGATCACCGATACACTACATGGAAAACCAGATGAACCGCAATTAATTCACTAGGGATTCAAGTTCATAGGTCACCTTACCAAACCTTTGCAAAATTTCATAGGGACCTACATAAGGATGACTCACTTTCCCCTTCTTACCAAATCTAACCACTCCTTTAATTGGTGAAATTTTCAAATACCCCTTATCACCCTTTTTAAACTCCAAATCCCTTTTTATATCAAGACTAATATATACAACATGTAAATCGTAACGAGGATACTAGGGAAAGGGAAATTAAACTAGAACATTGGGAAACAACTCTAGTTTTTGAGATCTCATGAATTCGTTCAAAGGAAAGTTTTCGTGGAGAAAGATTATATGAGAGAAAACCATACCTTAAGTAAAACTTAATCTACAAATACCACCTTGGATGAAAACTTGGAGAAACCTTGAAATTGCCTAGAACGTCTATGAACTTTCTGTCTCTTTCGTTAATTCGTTTTAGCGTGTGTTCTTTGAGTGTTTGATCGTGATTTTTAGGTTTAGGAATTCAAGGAATACATGGATTCATATAGTTTTTTTATCATAAAACCGTCAGTTAACATTGAATACTGCATAAATGATCAATTTAAACCTTTTAATGCAACAACCTATGCTTAGAATTTTAAATCGCGTTTAGGGTTTTTAATATCTTTCGAAAAGCATTTGAATTGGCTCCTTGAATGATGGAATAATCAAGGATGAATTCACCATACCTTATTGAAGTCCTATCCACAAAATTTGGGTTGAAAAATTTGAGAATTTACCTTCTTCGTTGGAACATCAAATCCCATCAATGGTGGTTTTGGAGAGAGAACTTTGGAGGTTTTTGATGTGGGGTTCTTGAAATTATGACTTAAAAGAATATTTATAAAATTAGAGCTATATATATTAATGATACAAACATTTTAAAACTAATCCCACTTAATAAAAAATGTAAAAAGAATTATTTGGAATTACAAAATTGGTGCAACCCGTCCAGGGATCACGCCCAACTTGATGGCTCGTGAAGGACTTCACGGACAAGTTGACGGCTCATGGTCTTTGGGGCACTGGAAAACTTGTCCTTGAAAAGACTCGACATCGCTAAGGCATTTCCACGACCATGTGGCCCGCGTCGTGGTTAAGACCAACGATCTTGAAGTGTCTCGTGGAAGTTGAAGCAGTGAGTTGGCCAAAGTGCCTTCCTCACATGGCTCCAAGGAAACTTCACGACCACCTTCATGATCCGTGGTCAATACCACTGATCGCGAAGTGGATCGTGGAGTCTTAAGGAAGTGTTGAGCCAAGGTTGGAAGCCTTGACCTTTGGCTAAGGCCCTTCCTTCGTTGGCTTGCCAAAAGCCCAAGCACCCATGCTCATCAAAAAAACATATTTTTGAACATAGTCTAGCAAGTCCCTTGACGATGATTCTTTAAACTCATTGAAACAAGACTCTTACCATCCCACACCACATATGTACATAAGAACACTAGAATAGTTCACGAACATCATGGTTTTCACAATAGGGAGAACCCCCTAGAAGTAACCAGAGTCGTCGACATCTCGCAGGTATTAGACAAACCTCTTAGCATTCATTCATCGAATTGTCACAAAACTTATCTGAAGATTAAAACATTTCATCGAATAACATAATGCTAAAACATCAGTTTATTTATAAAGTCAGAAGTTTATAATTTAGACACTAAGTCTCGTCTTGCCATCTTAGACTCAACATCAATAGAATATAATAGCAGCCCAACCAACAACAATAGATAACAACATCATCATAAATCATATCTTTTAAACAAAGAAAATTTCAAAACCCCTATTATCACAAACAAGGCTCAAACACTTCATCATGAGGTATTTCCTTCTCACAACACACATAAGATCAACATACATTATATGAGCCAATTATCAAAAAGTTCAATTTATCAATAGTTCACATAACTTTTCATTAAGACTCATCATGTCAAAATGCACAACTAACTCAAACAAACCAGAAAGGCAAAAATTCATGTTTTTAGGCACTAAACTCGCTGCAACCTTCAAAATGCACATTTTTGCAAGACTTCACCAAAAATCATGAAACTTCAATTTCTAGTCATATTTATATTATTAAAGGAATGACTAACCTCAATTACAAAAAAGATTAGGGTAAAGGGATTTCATGTAGGCCTCGGCCTCCAATGTTGCACCCTCAACTAGGTGATTCTTCCATAACACCTTCACGGAAACCATCTCTTTATTCCTTAACTTCTTAACTTGCCTATGAGGAATTTGAACCGAAAATTCCTCATAAGAGAGGTTATCCTTGACACCAAGACCCACAATATGAAGAATGGACTCGAGATCAGCGATACACTTCTTCAACACAGATACATGGAAAACCAAATGAACAAAAGTTAATTCACTTGTGAGTTCCAGTTCATAGGCCACCTTACCAAACCTTTGCAAAATATTATAGGGACCTACATAAGGATGACTCAATTTCCCCTTCTTACCAAATCTAACCATCCCTTTCATTGGGGAAATTTTCAAAAACCTTTATCACCCTTTTCAAACTCCAAATCCCTTCTTATATCAAGACTAATATATACAACATGTAAATCGTAACGAGGATACTAGGGAAAGGTAAATTAAACAAGAACTTTGGTAAACAACCCTAGTTATTGAGATCTCATGAATTCATTCGAAGGAAAGTAATCGTGGAGAAAGATAACATGAGAGAAAACCATACCTTAAGAAAAACATAATCTACGAAGACCACAAAACTTGGAGAAACCTTGAAATCGCCTAGAACGTCTATGAACTTTCTGTCTCTTTCTTTCGTTTGTTTTAGCGTTGTGTTCTCTAAGTGTTTGATTGTGATTTTTAGGTTGAGGAATTCAAGGAATACATGGACTCATGTAGTTTTTTGTCATAAAACCATCAATTAACATTGAATACTTCATAAATCATCAATTTAAACCTTTTAATGCAACAACCCATGCTTAGAATTTTAAATCGTGTTTAGGGTTTTTAATATCTTTTGAAAAGCATTTGAATTGGATCCTTGAATGATGTAATATTAAAGGATTAAATCATCATAACTTATTGAAGTCCTATCCACAAAATTTAGGTTGAAAACTTGGAGAATTTACCTTCTTCCTTGGAACATCAAATCTCATCAATGGTGGTTTTGGAGATAGAGAACTTTCGAGGTTTTTGATTTGGGGTTCTTGAAATAATGACTTAAAAGAATATTTTAAAAATTAAATCTATATAAATTGATTATATAAACATTTTAAAACTAATCCCGATTAATAAAAAATATAATAAGAATTATTTGGAATTATAAAATTGGCGCAGCCCGTCCAGGGATCACGCCCAACTTGATGACTCGTGAAGGACTTCACGGCCAAGTTGTCGGCTCGTGGTCCTTGGGGCACCAGACAACTTGTCCTTGAAAATACTCCACATTGATAAGGCATTTCAACAACCATGTGGCCCGCGTCTTGGTTAAGACCACCGATCCTGAAGTGTCTCGTGGAAGTTGAAGCAGTGGGTTGGCCAAAGTGCCTTCCTCACTTGGCACCAAGGAAACTTCACGACCACCTTCATGATCCGTGGTCAAGACCACTGATGGCGAAGTGGATCGTGGAGTCTTAACGAAGTGTTGAGCCAAGGTTTGAATCCCTGACCATTGGCTAAGGCCCTTCCTTCGTTGGCTTGCCAGAAGCCCAAGCATCCATGCTCATCAAAAAAACATATTTTTGAACATAGTCTAGAAAGTTCCTTGACGTTGACTCTTTAAACTAATTGAAACAAGACTCTTACTATCCCACACCACATAAGCACATAAGAACACTAGACTAGTTCACGAACATCATGGTTTTCACGACCGGGAGCACCCCCTAGAAGTAACCGGAGTCGTCGACATGTCGCAGGCATTAGACAAACCTCTTAGCATTCATTCATCAAATTCTCATAAAATTTAGCTTAAAATTAAACCTTTTCATCGAATAACATAATGCTAAAACATCAGTTTATTTGTAAAGTCATAAGTACATAATTTAGACACTAAGTCTCGTCTTGCCATCTTAGACTCAACATCAATAGAATAGAATAGCAGCCTAACCAAAAACAATAGATAACAACATCATCATAAATCATATCTTTTCAACAAACCAAAGTTCAAAACCCCAATTATCACACACAAGGCTCAAAGACTTCATCATGAGGTATTTCCTTCTCACAACACACATAAGATCAACATACATTATATGAGCCAATTAACACAAAGTTCAACTTATAAATAGTTCACATAACTTTTCATTAAGACTCATCATGTCAAAATGCACAACTAACTCAAACAAACCAAAAAGGTAAAAATTCATGTTTTTAGGCACTAAACTCACTGCAACCTTCAAAATACATATTTTGCAAGACTTCACCAAAAATCATAACACATCAATTTCTAGTCATAGTTATATTATTAAAGGAATGACAAACCTTAATTATAAAAAAAGATTAGGGCAACAGGATTTCATGTCGGCGTCGGCCTCCCATGTTGTACCCTCAACTAGGTGATTCTTCCATAATACCTTTTAGGAAACCATCTCTTTATTCCTTAACTTCTTGACTTGCCTATCAAGAATTTGAACCGGAACTTCCTCATAAGAGAGGTTATCCTTGACACCAAGACCCACAATATGAAGAATGGTCTCGGGATCACCGATACACTTCTTCAACATAGATTCACGGATAACCAGATGAACTTAATTTAATTCACTAGTGAGTTCAGTTCATACGCCCCCTTACCAAACCTTTGCAAAATTTCATAGGGACCTACAGAAGGATGACTCAATTTCCCTTTCTTACCAAATCTAACCACCCCTTTCATTGGTGAAATTTTCAAATACCCCTTATCACCCTTTTCAAACTCCAAATCTCTTATTCTATTATCGGTATAAGACTTTTGCCAACTATAGGTCATATGCAACCGGTTACTTATGATATGAACCTTCTCTAAGGTCTAATAAATCAAATCAGGCTCAAGAAACGAAGTCTCACCCACTTTAAACCATACAATAGCAGACCTACACCTTCTATTATACAAGGCTTCATATGGAGCCGTAGAGATAGTTGAATAAAAGCTATTATTATAAGCAACCTCCACCAAAACTATACAATGATTTATGATAATACAATATGAAATTCATAAATTTAGGACAACCTACATACAATACTAACATGCTTCTTACATAATTCAATAACTCTAAGTAAACTACACAAGAAATGAATACAATAGAGCTAGGATCACTTCACCATATTATAGAAAAAATAAGAATTTCATGATTAATGGGTTCATAGAGTTTTTTACTTAGAATTATCAACTTGACATAAACTAAATCATAAATCATTGATTAAAAAATTCTTATGCAAGAACCCATGGCTAGATATCAATTTAAAAATTCAAACCTAAAAAAAATATTGGAAAACCACATTGAAGTTTGTCCCCTTCGAGAAAGAAGATTCAAGGATTAAAAAAATACCTTGATTGATGATTAACAAAGAAATTGAAAAAGAATTTATGGAGAAATCAAGCTCAAATCTTCCACCTTGTTTCAAGCTCTATTGGAATTTTAGAGAGTTCTTCTTTGGGTTTGGGGCTTGATTTTTTAATAATGACTTGACTTGGGCTTCTAGACTAATAAAATTATGTAAAATATATTCCAAAAGACCTTAATTAACCGCCCAAACCATTTTAAGAAGACTAGGTGAAATACCCAACTTACCAATCCTCAGGTCGAGACATCTAGACAAAATCCGGAGGTGCCAATTGACGGAATAGTGTATGGAGCGTAGACCCATCTACGGGCCATACTGGCAACCTTCGATTGGGTCAGAGACTCTTCAAAAATGGGTCTAAGCTTCCAAAACTATGTATGGGGCTACACCTCAAAGCGATGTGTCGTTACCTGATGTACGTTGCATCGACGCATTCCGTAGGTGGAGGTTGATTTTTGGTTGTCTTGACCCACAAGTTGGGTCCTCCTCAAGGATCCTTTGGCTGGTCTTTGGGGAGTTTTTACGAAACTTTTCCTTCCGAAGTACACTCATAAACATGTTAGAGACCTCTAACAAGCACATTTCAAGGCTAAACTTTCGAACATCTTGGACGTTTGACCTCCAAATAATACTAGTCTTTAGACACTTCCTCAAAAAACTATTATATACCATTTTAGGACTTCATAAACTCATGACACAGATGTTAGGATCTAGTTTCACCTAGCTCATTTTAGGGATGTTACACGTTGTAGAATCTATCCAATACTAGAGTGCACAACCTACACGATCAGAATATGTATTAACCGACATAGAATATACTAGATAGGTATAAAATCCTCTGTCATAAGAACACCACACCATGGAAGGAGTTCTACTCTCAAAAGGTAGAACTAGGACTCATCCCATGTTGGCACATGGTTAAGAGATATCAAGGGCTTCTTTGTACTCTAGTCTCATACTTAAGTGGATATACTACGATAGACATATCCACTCGGTGCTTTGCCTAGGTTGTGATAGAGTAATTTCATTCACATAAAGGTATGTGAGAAGGTACCATTTCTTATTCCTACCAACTCATAATGCCCCTACCAAGAATGGGTCCACGAGAGCTGTCACTCAAGGTCTATAAGGATGGATCTTTCTTATCATTCTTTTCACATTCAAGGTTACATATAAGACTTTAACAGAAAGGACATATTCTAGGCCGAACGATCATAGAATTTCATTCATTCTTACATACAATTATACATACATTCACATACATGACAAGAGTGCCTAAGCCTACAAAGTCAAGAGATCAACTTCACAAAGCTTTCGTGTATCAAGCAGAGGGACCTAAGTCTTGTACTCAAGACACTACATTCATCATTTCATGTATTCAATATGATTCAAGTACCAAGTAGGTTCAATTAAGTCTACCAATACAAGATTCCACATCATTCAATAACGACACCTCTTAGTCATTCATTATCACATGTCATAAATTAGAGAAGATTCATAACATTATAGTACCAATACAACATCATATAGACGCATATGGGTACTCCACTTTATACATTCACATTATAAAAGATCACACTTATATCACATCATCCTTCACTTTATACATTCATATAAGCCATAACACCTTATACATAGCCACATTACTTCATATAGCTAACTTCAAATTATACCTTCACATCAACCTTAACATAATACTACTACAATTCACAAAATAATACAAGCAAGGCCATGATCGTAATCATATATAGCACCTAAGCACCGCCACCATAAGTGGACCAGACAAATAAATACCAATTCTATATCAATTCTACATTAGATAAAGAAATTAGGTCAAATTACCTTCTTCCAATAGCCACCATCACCATCCCTTCATTGTCCACAGTTTCACAATAGAATAACATAAATAATAGTAGAATTAAACTATGCAATTATGCTAAACAAGATCCAATAATAAACATAAGACCAAACCACTACTTGACCATTCAAGGCTTAAACCTCATATCATTTAATTAAATACCAATTATTAAAAATTAAACAAAGGTAATACCATATATGAAAAACTCGCACCGATTCAAACACATTTCTCTAACCATTAACTGATAATCATTAGACCTACTTTATGGTGATATTAAGAGAATTTGAGAAGACATGGGTTCACGATATTTCCTTTCTTAAAACCATTAATAATCATCAATATCAACATAAATCATCATTTAAAACCTTTCATGCAAGAACCATGCATAGAATAAAAATTAGGGTTTTAGGGTTTTTAAAAAACTTGAAAATAT
>NC_028644.1:20157963-20217007 GCF_001406875.1 Solanum pennellii
AGATCTTTCTTTGAAAATGCATAGCCTTATGTGTATGTGTGCATACACACATACTTAGTACAAGTGGTGAACTAACCCCTACTATTTACTATTTTGTAGATGCAGGTTAAGGGACAAATTGATGACTTGCAACGGTTTGGACATTAGCATTTTTGCTGACCATTTGGTAGGTCCTCTTTATTTTTAAGATGCTACAGTTTTAGTCGAGCCTTAGTTTTAGACAAAGCTAGTGGATGTTGTCCCTAGCATTTCTTTCATACTTTAATTTTGAAGCTTTTGTAATAAGGTCGTGTTTGGCAAACGTATTTATGATATATTCTTATTCTGTTTTAAATCGATTCTTATGATACATGGTTGTTACATTTATGTTGAGCTTAGTATATGATGAATTCATGAAATAAAAATATGAAGTATGTGTATACTTCATATGTTTAAAAGTTTTAATTTTTCCGCTAAAATTAACTATTTGAATGTGATAAATGCAAGATAAGGCTTGTCTGCGACCTCTGAGAGGTCAACGACGCCGGCTGCAATCTGGATTCCAGAATCCGGGTCATGACATAGGCAAATTTATTAATATATGAGTGTGTGGTTATCATTATAACTTTATGTGTAACTTTTTCCTAGTCTTCTACTCTACTTGTGAATCTAGGTTGTGTTGCTAATTTCATGAGCATGTAAAAGGTTGTGATAAAGTTATATGTACTTGCTGCCATGATGAGTTCCTATAATGTTATATGTGACGTAAAGCTAAGATAGGTTCATAAAGACTAGAGCTTACTATAAGATGTTGTAAGTCTAACAATAAATGAGTTTTGTGCTATGCTATCTATTATATGATTTTGTGTGATATAGCATTCACTAGGATGTCTTGATAGGTGAACTAGTATGGGCAAGGGTATGGAATCCATGTCTATACATTGCACATGTATTCCTTGATAGGATAGTTCCTAGGTTTGTCCTTTATGTACATGCATAGAATTTTATGAACATGTTATGAGTATGACTTATATGCTATGATGTTAAGCATATGATATGAAAAAATATGAATGTTTATAGAGTCTTAATGTGTTAATATGAAAATTAATGCTCACATACTCACACATATAGACTTGTCCATTGATATATGAACATGTATGGGATTTATGTGTTATGTGAAAGGCTTGCTCACATTAAGTATACACACACCCATGTATGAAGATCTAGTGAATAGAGGGGCTTTGAAAGGTGAGTTCAAGTGTATTCTAAACCAATATAGGTGCTTGAATATGCTATAAGCATATGAGGAGTAACTATCCTAAGTGTATGTTTTGTAACATAATATGATAAAGGCTTAATAAAAAGGAAACGTAGCTTAGCACCGACTGAACTTGATATTGAGAATTGTTGGCTCACTTTGGAGGAAGATTCACCATTTGTTCCTTATAGAGTGTTGACTTACCTTCGAGTAATATTAACCTATGGTTCCACATGAGGTGGTGTCTTCCCTTTGCGGAAGGTTCACCCATGTTTTCTCATGAGATGAGGCTCCAAATCTAATGAGCATGTAGAGGGTTATGTATATCTCTAAGTTCCATAAACTATGCTTGCCACATAGGATCTAGCAAGTGAATTCACTTAGTATACTAGGTTATATGTTAATGTTCCACCTTTGCTATGTGAGAACACCTTCCATTGGTGTAAGGATCTACAACACCAGATTCCATGTAGCACCAATGGTCTTAGTGTCGATTAAGGCTATAATTTCCATAAATTAAAATGGACAATAGAATTAAAGTAAGGACCCTAAGTAGGATAACCTAAAGGTAGTTGCTTAGTGTAGGTGGGAGTATGGGACTTCACCTATGCATTGCACAAGTGACTCTTGAGGGATGTCCTAGGACGTTTTCCTAATGCATGTCTCTATGTATGTGTTCCTTATGCTTGACTTCATAGTAATTGACTACTTCTGTGATGGAGTATATGGTATGAGTCCTAATGGATCTGTGTTATGTGGTCTTGTTCTTATAAGCAATATGTTGGTCTTAATGACCATATAATGAAGGGCTTGCTTGACTGGAATGAATTTGTCTTCACTTACTTGTTGGTGTATGAAATAGAGTGTTAAGGCTTCTGGTCTCATGATAGGTTTACTAAGTTATGTACCTTGGTTTCACGATACTTTCAATTCTTTTTTCTTAAAATTGGTGTGTGTCTAGAGACTTTTTATAGTAGTTTTATTATTTTTTATCCTTGTTTTTCACGAAAGGTGTCTAAACCCAAAATGCAGAAGGCAGCTTAGATTTAGTGATGAGGTGACCATTAAAGGATATGGACGGTCCGTCGTTCCATCGACAGACTTTAGATGGTGACCGTCGACTAATAGTTCAAACATTTTGAGAAAATCAAATAAATATAACTAAATATGTGGCTTTGGAAGGATCGACGGTCTATCGATTCGTGTTTTATCGTCATTAAGTTCAAAGATAGACCAAGTACCCGAAGTTGAAGAATGTCTAAGTATGGAACGACTGAAGGGAACAATGAACCATACACGCGATGGACCGTGTTGTTGGTCCGTCGATTGATTCAGAAATATGTCCGGTAAAGGATGAAAAAAGATGCCATGTATGGAATGACGGAGGCAGTCGACGGTCCTTCATTTCATTGACGGACCGTGTGGGGGGGTCGTCGATCATAGCCACATGTTTGGAAAACTTTCCTTATTTTAATTTCATTTAATTTAGGACAATGTTTTCTATAGATAGGGTGTAAAACCTCGTTTTGGGGGTTGGATTCTATTACTATTTTTCTTAGTTTATTTTTGGCGATTGGGTTTTTTGCAACTTTATCGTTAATTCAAATTTTTGAGATTTGGTTTTGAAGTGATTTCTTGTGATTTCAAGTTAAATTTCTATTTTTTTCGAATTGTCAATGTAAGTTCATGATTTATTGTTTACCAACTATGAATTGTGTTCTTATATGCCTGGGTAACTAAATCCACAACTAGGTTTGTGGGAACTGTGTGTAATTAATAAAGTAGACCTAGCTTAATAACAGTTCTCAAATAAGTTAATGCATGTATTGATAAATATTTTGCTTAGAAGTCTTTTTAATGAGTGCATGCGTTAGAACTCGCCTTATTGATACTTGTCGAACTAAGAAGGTAGTTAATAGGAAAAGAATTATTAACATAGATTTAGTGGGATACTATCTAATAGTCTAGTCTCGATTTGTGCGATGTAATAACTAAGACATACATCAAAGGTAATGCTTAATATGAAGTAAAGGTAAGGGTTAGTACCTTGTACACACATAGCCGGAAAGGTGCGGGGTGAAATTCGTTAAATGTCAGACCAAGGATTTAGAGATACCTAGCTTATCACTTTTCATGCAGAACACTAGGGAAATAATTGTTATAGCTGGGAATATGGCGTTATAAACCGATGGAGAACACTTACGCCATAGTTTCTCTCACGACTTGATAAACACCAAAGCTTTACTCCTATTACTTTTTTTACTTAGAGATATTAAAAGACTTTTGTTTCAAACCCCCACCACCACCACCCTTTAATTACCTGTTTTTGGAAAGAACTTGACTAAATAGAAGTAATCGTACATTGAAGTTACGTCTAAACAATTTTCCTCGTGGGATTGACCCCAACTTAATAGTTGAGTTCGTTACTTGATACGACCGCTTAAACTTCTCTAAGGAGGTGCAGTTTGAGCATATCAAATTTTGGCGCCACTACCGGGGAAAGTGGCTTTTAGATTAATCTTTATACTATTACTGTAATTAAGTAAACAATTTCTTGATTTTATTTTTCTTTTGTTTTTGTTTCTATCAAGTCTAGCTCTAGTTTATGCCATGTACATGGAGCCGAGGAGAACCAATACTTCCATTCAATCTATAACTTAATTGTACCCTTCCAAGAATGAATAATCAGTAGAACCCAGCCAATCTAGGTTATGGGATCAATCGTCAGCCTCCACCATCGGTTGAGGTGAACAATTAAGTAGTTATCGAAAAATAGGTTGATGATGCTTTGAGGATGCAACCTCCCATCCAACGCCCTCAATAGTTCTATAGGGCAACGTCAATATCATAGATTCTAATGGGCCTCTTGTCCTACATCCTCTACCCCAGGAGCACATGTTTGTGGTGACTAGTAGTTTTATGCAGATGCTCACCGCGAGGGGTTCATTTTAAGGGCCACCATCAAAGGATCCCCATGCTCACATAGCGAAACTGAGTTATGTATGTAAGAGTTGTGTGGGGAGGCCAGAAAATCAGCGGGTTGAGAGTGTTCCCTCTATCACTGACGGGAGAGGCCGCAATATGGTTTACTTAATTGTCCTAGAATTATATCTATACTTGGGATCAGTTGAGGGATGTGTTCCTAGTATGGTACTACCCGGTGTCCAAATAGATCAACCACAAAGATAGAGTGAACAACTTTGTGGCACTACCTTTGGATTCAGTAAGCAGCTCTTGAGACAGATTAACTGCGTTCGTGAGAGGCATCCCAAACCACCACATTGATGATGAGTCGTTGAAAGAGTACTTCTATTGGGGACAAGATAATATTAATAAAGTAGTACTCGATACTATTGGGGGGTTCTTATGGTTTGTGCACATATGTCGAGATCGCATAGAAGATGGAGAAAATCGCTCGAAATAATAAGGCTTGGAGTAGTAGAAAGTCAGACACTGGGAGAAACACCATTGCAGTGCAAACTACACACTATCCGGCTGCAAATGAGATTTATAAGGACATAGCTCAAATGAGAACTAAGCTTGGGTTAGTATTGAAACATGTCACTAGAGGTGCAGAGAAGGTAAATACGGTGAATTACTTGACTAAACAACCACCGCTAGCAGGTGAGTACTATTATGAAAAGTATACTTATGCAGTGAATTATCAGAAGGGGGATTTCTGCCCATATACCCTAGGCTCCAACCAGGACTATTGGCGTCAAGGTCAAGGAAATCAAGGTCGAAACTATGGGAAATACAATAGAGAGGGACAGTATGTTTGAGATGGAAACTATAACTGCGACAACAACTTTAACCTGGGTAACTATGATAACAGAAATGATCGAAGTGGGACCTATGATCCACCTCAAAATCGGGAAGTTGCTCCTAGGGATAGTAAAGGGAGTATGGCGCGAGTTGAAAATATGTTGTAGAAGATGATAAAGAGGTTTGATGCAAATGATAAGCACTCCAAGTAAATGAGAGGTGATTTAGCTAACATTGGGCAAAAGGTGGATGCACATGTGGTCTCAATTAAGAATCTTGAGTTAGAAATGGAACAATTTTCTACTAGTGTGAACCCACGCCAACCAGGCACTCATCCTAACAATACCATTTAAAATCCTAAAAATGATAGACATTGCATGGTAGTTACTACTCGAGGAGGTAAGCAAACTATTGATCCACCAATACCGTCTGTGGTAGAAGATGAGATGAGAAAAGATTAAGAGGTGGTGGAAACTAGTGGTGAATTGGTCGACAAAATGGCAAAAGAAGCAGTGGTACCCCAGAAAGTTGTCCCCATTCCTAGACCGCCAACACTATTCCCTAAAATATTTGTAAAGAAGACTGAGGATGGTAAATACTGGCGTTTTATCACTTTGTTGAAACAACTTTCCATCAATGTCCCTTTGGTAGAAGCTTTATAGCAAATGTCCAGTTGTGCTAACTTCATGAAGGATATGGTCACAAAGAAGAGATCGGTAATTTTGAGGATGATGACCGCATGAAGCATTGTAGTGCTATTTCTAAAAGGTCTATTGTGTAGAAGAAGGAAGATTCGGGTGCTTTCCCTATTCCATGTACCATCGGATTATTAAACTTTGCTAAAGAACTATGTGAACTAGGTGATAGCATAAATCTCATGCCTATTTTCATCTATAAGAAATTGGGTTGGGTGACCCGAAGCCCACTGCAATGCAGTTACTGATGGCCGATCAAAAAGTGAAGAGGCCCATTGGGATACTCTATGATGTGCTCGTAAAAGTGGAGTCATTTATATTTTTTGGCCGATTTTGTGATTCTTGACTGTGAGGTGTACTTTTAGGTCCCTATTATTCTTGGGTTGTAATTCCTTGCCACTAGTTGCGCCTTTGTTGATATGGAGAAAAGGCATATGAAGTTTACGTTGAACAATAAAGAAGCAACATTTGACATTTGTAGGCCCATGAAGTAGAGTAGTGATCTCCAAACGGTATCTTCTATATCCTACAGGGTTGAGAGTAGATTTGAGGTACAAATTGAAAACCTCCTCGGTGTTCAGGAACTAGCAGCAGTTATCATGAATTTTGAGAGTGATGGTATTGAAGATTATGGGTCTTTGGTTACGGCACTTGAACAAATGGAATAATTGTCCAAATCAAAAAAATTAGAGTTAGATATGAAGCATCGCGAGTCTCCATCAGCGAGACCAACTGTTGAGGAGTATCAAAAATTAGAGCTTAAGGCTCTACCACCTCATCTGAGGTATGTATTAATAGGTAGAGATGACACTTTGCCGGTAATTATTGCATAAGATTTGATTGTGCAATAAGTAGAGTGTCTGGTGGAAGTTTTGAAGAGGTTCAAATTAGCCATTGGTTGGACTATTACAGACATTATTGGGATCCCTCCCAGTATTTGTTCACACAAAATCCAACTCATGCTCGATCACAAGCCATGTATTGAGCACCAGAGAAGGTTGAATCCACCTATGCAATAGGTAGTGAAGAAGGAGATCATTAAGTGGTTGGATGCTGTAATCATATATCCTATTGTAGATAGTAGTTGGGTATGCTTGTTCAATGTGTGCCCAAAAAGTCGGAATGAGAATAGTTCCTAATGAGAGGAACAAGCTTGCTCTAATAAGATCGGTGACCATATTGAGAATTTGTATGGATTACTGGAAGTTGAATGCATGGACTGAGAAGGACCATTTTCCTATGCCCTTCATCGATCAGATGTTAGATAGACTCGGAGGAAAAGGTAGGTACTGTTTTCTTGTTGACTATTTGGATTACAATTAAATCTATATTGCCCCGAAGGATCAAGAGAATATCACCTTTAATTGCCCTTATGGGACGTTCGCATTCAAGAGGATGACGTTTGGGTTATGTAATGCATCGGCCACCTTTGGACGATGTATGATGTAGATATTTTCCGATATCGTGGAGGACACTATTGAGGTGTTTATGGATGAATTTTCAGTTGTTATAAACTCCTTTAATTGGCGTTTGATTCACTTGGCCAAGGTTCTCAAAAGATGTGAAGATTGCAATCTTGTGCTAAATTGGTAAAAATGTCACTGTATGTTTAAAAAGATGGTTAGTATTGGACCATCGCATCTCGGAGAAGGGGAAAGAAGTTGATCGAGCAAAAGTTGAAGTTATAGAGAGACTTTCCCCACCCATGTTTGTAAAGATGTGAGAAGTTTTCTGGGACATGCGCTCTTTTGCCGAAGGTTTATTAAGGATTTCTCAAAAATTGCACATCCTCTAAGCAAATTACATGAGAAGGAATGTAAATTCTATTTTGATGAATCCTGTCTGAAAGCATTTGGAGATTTCAAGGAGAAATTCGTATCTGCATCCATTATTATTTCCCCAGATTGGAGTAAGCCATTTGAGGTGATGTGTGATGCTAGTGGGGTTACTTTTGGTGTGGTATTGGGACAGAGAAGGGATAAAATCCTTCACCCCATCTTTTATGCAAGAAAGGACCTAAATGAAGCACAAAATAACTATATTGTGACTCAACAAGAGCTTCTTGCGGTGGAATTTGCATTCGAAAAATGTTGCTCCTATTAGCTTGGCAAGAGAGTCATAGTGCATACTGACCACTACGCTTTGAGGTACATGATGTCAAAGAAGGATGTAAACCCAAGGTTGATTAAATGAGTGCTATTATTGCAAGAGTTTGATTTCAAGGTAAAAGATAGAAAAGGGACTGAAAAATCAAGTTGCCGATCACTTGTCCAGATTGGAGGATAAAGTTATGCGAGAGTTGGGTGAAAAGGCGGAAATTGATGATACCTTCCCTCATGAGCATGTACTGGCCGCTTCTCATGACTTGATTCCATGGTTCGCCGATTTTGCGAATTATCTGGCCAGTGATATAGTCCCTTCAGACTTGTCCTCCCATAAGAGAAAGAAGTTCATGAATGATGTGAAAAAGTACTTTTGGGATAAGCCTTACTTTTACCGGAGTTGTGTTGATGGTCTTATTCGTCGTTGCATGCATGAAGTTGAAATGTTAAGTGTTTTTGAGGCATGCCACTCCTCGCCTGTGGGTGGGAACCATAGTGGTATCAGGACTGCCCACGAGATTTTGCAGTGTAGGTACTATTGGCCAAGAATTCACCAAGAGACTCATGAGTTCACCAAGTCATGTAATAGGTGTCAATGAGATGGAGGAATTTCGAAGAGGCTAGAGCTCCCTTTAAATCTCATTCTAGTGATTGAGTTATTTATTTTATGGGACATTGATTTTATGGACCCGTTTGTGAGTTCACATGGGATGAAATATTTACTTGTGGCGGTGGACTACGTGTCTAAATGGGTGGAAGCTATAGCGCTTTCTAACAATGAAGGGAAGAGTTGCACCACGTTTTAGAAAAGAACATCTTCTCCAGATTTTGCACACCTAGGGCCATTATTACTAATGGTGTATCTCACTTTTGCAGTAAGATGTTCAAAAGCTATTGGATAAGTATGGGTTTTGCCATAATGTGGCCACTCCTTACCATCCACGGACTAGTGGGCAAGTTGAGGTTTCCAATCAAGAGAAGCAAATACAGTCAAAAACCGTAAATGCTAATATAACGGAATGGTCAAGGAGGCTTTATGATGATCTTTAATCCTACCGGACTGCATACAAGACCCTCATAGGTATGTCTCCATACCAACTTGTATATGGGAAGGCTTGTCACTCGCTAGTTGAGTTAGAGCACAAAGCCATGTGGGCAGTGAAGAAATAGGAGATGGATTGGAATGAAGCAGTAGAACAGGAACTTAATGGGTTAAATTAGCTTGATGAGTTTCGCCTAAAAGCGTATGAAAGTACAGCCATCTACAAAGAGAAGATGAAGAAGTACCACTACCAAAAGATTGAAAAGCGATAACTTGCGATTGGGGACTTGGTGCTTCTATTCAACTCTAGGCTATGTTTGTTTCCTGGCAAACTCATGTCCAAGTGGACGGAACCATTCCTTATCACTTAAGTGTTTCCACATGGAGTGGTTGAGTTGGAGAACAAGGAGGGTGCAAAGTTCATTGTCAACATCAAAGGATTAAGATCTACCTAGGAATGCGGAGAGGGTACATGAAGTGGTTAAGGCATATCACCTTGATGAAGTCTGAGTAATCAAGGATCTTATGTCTTGCCGCGATGTTAAATCAAGCTCTTCTTGGGAGAAAACCGAAAGGTGTCGTCTAGCCAATAATAGGTTTTTATTTTATTTGTAGATATAGTTGCATTCTTATGTTTCGTTTTGTTTTACTCACCCTCATGATTTTTTTTTAATTGTTGGCTAGAGAGTAGCTTAGGGTCAGTGTCTCAAAAGTGTCCAGAAAAAGACAAAAAGTATAGCTTAATGGGTGTGCATTGTTCAATCGACGGTCCACTCGAGGATCTGTCCATTGACTTACGGGTCGTCGATGGGGTTTTGTCAGTCCAAAGAGCCAGTGACCCTACCCGACCCGGCCGGCTATATTAAAAGAAAAACAATTCATTAGCCTCCAAATCATTTCGAATTCTTTTCCCAATCGTTTCCCTTCCTTTATTTCCTTCCTTTCTCATCACTACACCATATTTCTCCCTTCAAAATTCATCAGATTCCCCCAACCTCCAAATTCAAAAAAATTCCCAAAATCCTCTTCTTCACAAAGTCTACTTGGTTCCTATCGCTTTCTCCTGTCGTTGTTCAAGGTCGGGAACGTAGGTTGTTACAAAGATTACCCACCCATTCACTACACTAAGATCTTCAAGTATTTCGATTCCCTTTGCTTGATGAATTATCGTTCATTTACTGTTGTAAATGAAACTTATAATGTGGATCTTCACTTAGGGACAAAACTGTATTCTTGTTATTGTTAAACTGTGTGTAAAATTTCACTTATAATGATAGAAAGTGAATGGGTAGTGATGTAAATTGTTTTAAATGATTTTATAGACTTTTCAACTTAAGGTTTGGTAGCATCTTTGAATCCGAGGTTGAACTTTGCGTAATCAAGACACTAAGAATGAAGAACTGGTCTTTTAATCTTTTTATGTGTTGGGTAAACTTGTGTGGGTCTAAAAGGTGTCAAAAATATGATAATAGAAACAAGGCCTGAAATCTATCTCAGGCCAACAACATGAGACCCCGTCGACGGACCATCGATCGATCGAAAAGTCGTCGATGGGGTCCATCGATTGACGAATCTTCAAATTGTTTAACTTTTAGACGACGGAAGTGGACTACAGTTTGTTGATTGATCCACAGACCATTCTGTTTGTTCGTCATTTCCAACTGAGACCCTGTTTTGAGAAAATTTAAAACTTATTCTAAGTGTTAGACGATGGAAATTGACTACGGTTCGTCGATTTATCGACAAGCCGTTCTGCACATCCGTCGTTTTCAACTGAGAGGTCTATAGAATGAACAATCTAAATGATTCCTAAGTGTCCAACGACGGAGACTATCAAATCGACAGGCTGTTGATAGTGCCCGTCAACCAGTACTGCAGGTCAAAACTGGAATGTGCTTTATGTTTCCTTTCTTTGTTTTGCTGTATTTTTGTGTGTGGTAAGATTCGCTATGAGACTAACAACTAATTTACAGGTGCATATGGCCCCAAACCGAACATCATTTATTCCAAGGGAAGGTCCAAGTCCGTGGCACCATCCCGTCGTATGATGGCACTTCCGACGATGAGCGGGATCCTGAATATGTGACCCCAAGCACCCGTACCCTACACCAGCTGCAAGAGCCACTTCGGGTACCCTTAGAAGGTGGCTTCTGGCGTAGTCATTGCCTCCTAGTCTAATGAGGAGCGCACACTGACCGACACACCTTCTGGGTCTTCCTCGGATTCTGATGGAGCGTCTAGGTCTGAAGTGGCAACAGGTTCAGAGGAGGCCCACTCTACAGGGTCAAATGAAGGCACTGCCTCCAGTTCTACATCATCTGGAACCACTCACCTAGAGGTACCTTCCCTCCAAGTCTCGTCTGATGAGGCTCATAGTTTGGAGTCTGCTCCGACACCCCAGAATGATGTCCCTACAGTGGTTCCTGAGTAGCCAAACCGATGCTGCGTAGATGGTCAGTATCAGGTCTATAGGGATGCTAAGGTTTTGAATTACAAGGGGGTGATGACTTGGTTGTTGACAGTCGAGCGGAGAGTTCTTACAGGGAGCCTTCACACAGTCCCTGATGTGCATAGATTGTTAACCTACCACAGGCTCGAGTGGATGGCTAGGATTCTGGGGTCGTATAGTGAGGAGATTGTTCGAGTGTTCTATGACTCATATGTGGCAACTCTCATAGGTTCTTTGGACAAGCGAGCGAGTTCCTGCCAGACATGACCCACTCACACAGGTTCTAGTTCGAGGCTGCCGGGTGGACATTTCTAATACTATCATTTGTCGCTTCTTGTATGGTATGTCCATTTATGCTATTTGGGACCCAGTTACTCGAAGTTTGATTACATGTAAGATATGGTCAAGATTGTCCAGTTTCAGAGGACCGTAGATCAGAGAGAGACCAGTAAGTTGTGTCTTGCACAACACCTGTCCATTGACGGTGAGGGAGCAGATTGGGTGTTAGACCAAAGAGGACTTATAATTAAAAAAGGTTAACCTCACCTTCACAACCAAGATCTTATGGCTTTTAGTCCGTCACTGCCTATCTCTGACGGCAGCAGATAACATTCTTACAATGGATAGAGAGCTATTGGTAGCAACCTTGGTGGCCGGGTTGGAGATAGACTTCGCAAAATCATTGATCTCAGTGATACATGAAAGTGATTTTAAGAGCTCTACTACTTACCCATTCGCCTGTATGATCTTCCACTTATGCAGAGATGCTAGAGTGCCCATTTTGCACTGTTATGCCCTCTATACTCCGGTCGGGACTGTTGATATAGGTCTCATCAGGGATGAGACCAATGTGACGGCACAGCGGAGAGGTCCTAAAGTTGCGTTGCAGTCGTTGATGAGAATCTGGCGGATACGGTAGAGTTACCTCAAGGGGCTTATCCTTCCACTTTAGAGCCCACTGACGCCACCCCAGCTGATTCTGCCCATAGCACTAGTAGAGCAACCAATTCCTCCCGGTACCTGTTGCATCATATCCATCTTTGAATGTAGAAATCCATTGTCGAGGCTGAGGACCATATTGAGAAGAGGGTGGCTCAGCAGACTGAGCAGAAGATTCAGGCGGTTAACCAGCGCCTCGATTCATTTGAGCTACGGGTTTTTGCACGCCCAGCCCCCACAATTGACTTGAATACTCTTCAGGAGGCTATGTCGAGTTTGCGGGCAGATGTTGACATCATCCTGGAGATGAACGGGCCTGATCCCGAGATTGGAATCGTCGAACTAGCAGAGGACACAATGTTTGCTGCACTATTTACAGGCCCTACTGCACCGGGGCCTGAACCACGTGGTCATGCCAAGAGGTACTGTTCCAGCCACACTACTGAGGGAGAGGATGCCTATGCAAGGAAGAAGGAGCGGACAAACCCTGAGTTTGCGAGGAGATCCTTTTTGATTGATGAGGAGACATGTCAAATGATATCTCGCGAGTTAGTTGGTGGGGTATCTAGTTCAAGACCTAAGGATGTTGAGAGAAGCACCACTGAGGGTGTAGATATTGATGTGGGAACCATTGAGGGTAACACTACTACTGATATTGCTGGTTCCGGGAAACCGGACCCCCCTGCTTGTTGATCATCGGCGCTATGCACCTCAGGTTTGCTTCACCTACCATACTTTCTTTAAATTTCCTATGCATTGAGGAAAATTTCATGCTATTTTTTTGTGGTGGGGTAAATGGAAAGTGAGTGTTAGGGTGATGTCTGAGTAGCCCAACTCACGATCCTCTTTTTGCGGTTTTCTTTCCTGTGTTCTTTTGCCCCACGAGACTGATTACGTTACTGTTGAATCGACAAGTCGTAACTTGTACAAAGTATGAAAGCATGAATTACGAAGCATGATAGCTAGGCATGAATGATATCCCTTTCTAAGAAAATGCCTGCATGAATAGGTATAAAGAAGTTGAATGTGTTGGCTCTAATCATGACATAGAGGTAAACCCACTGCACGAACCTCAAAAAACACTCAAACTAGGTGTCTGACAATCTGATAGGGTAATGAGGTGTCAAGAGAGTGTGAGGAAGTTTGATAATTCAACTGTTGGTACCTAGCTAGAACTTGCCCGGTTGGTCCTGCAAAAGGAAACTGTGTTAGATGACTAGGAAAGGATCATAGCCCTTTGTTCGAACTAGCAAACATCTAGCCTAAAAGAAAGTGAAACAAAAGAAATTGTTATCCCTTTTTTATCCAAATATTTTCAGACTATAATAGACCTTTATTTTCTCCACCAAATCACCTTCCCTGGGTATAATGTGTTGTCCCTGGTCCCTCCTTGGACATGTGCAACTCAACATAGGTCAAAAACATAAGTTGAGGATGGCTAATGCATAAACTGACCTTATCTTGTCCCTAACCCAACCTTGGGTAATGTATACTCGACTCATGGCAAAGACATAAGTTGAGGGTGGCTATTATGAGTGATGACCGAAAAAGTGGGTATGAAAAGAGTAATGTGGAAAAGAAAAGAAGAAAGTGATTAGAAGAGGTTATTCAATCAAAATTATCAATTGAACAAAAAGAAGTAAGTGTCACTTCCACAAATAACAAAGGGGAAAGCAAGGTAAAGATGAAAAGAAAAGAAAAATAGCATAAGAGATAACTAAAGAGGTAGGACGCTTAGTTAGAATGTCAAAGAGGGCAAAAAGTCACTAAAGTGTATCCATATGTACCATACCTAACCCTGAGCCTACGTTACATGCCAAGAAAGTCCTATCGTGATCCTAGAGTCCAATGTGGTGAACTTAAGCAGTGAAAATAAGGGAAATCCTATGGCAACTTGTACTAACTAGGTGTGAATTTGTTTTGAGCGTGAGTGTTGAATAATGATCCTTGTACCGAAAGTTCAAATCACTGTGCGAAAAAAGAGGATTTCTTTTAAAGTGAGGGCACTAATTGCAATATCATAAAGTTGGTACCTTTGTGAGAGGTAAAAGAGTAGAGGTGTCGGTGCATCGTGAGTTTATGTCATGATCTGATCCACATGAGTTAGCTTATCGAACCTAAAATTTGAAGCATACACTACAGCAAAGAAAAAATTGGGATTGATAGCCATGTGATTGCGAAGGCTAAAAAGAGTATATTTTTGTAGAGAGTGTTGTGTTGAGTCATATTGTGTCACTTGAGGACAAAGAACAAATTTAAGTTGAGGGTGTTGATGTACCATGGTTTCATGGTACTTTCATTACCTTTTCCTTAAGATTGGTGTGTGTCTAGAGCCTTTTTGTAGTAGTTTTAACACGTTTTTAACTTAGATTTGCAGGAAAGGAGTCCAAACACAAAATGCAAAAGGCAGCTGAGAGTTAGTTCATAGGTGACCCACGAAGTTCATCGATGGTCCGTCGTTCCATCCAAAGACCGTAGATGGTCAACATCGACTGATAGTACAACCATTTGGTGAAACTCGGAATAATTTGACCAAGTGTGGGGCTACATAAGGATTGATGTTGACGGACAATCCTCTTGAATTATCGTTAAGTTCAGAGATAGTCCTAGTACCCGAAGTTGAAGAAAGACTAAGTATGGAATGACGGAAAGCATTGACGAATCGTAGATGCATTGACGAACCGTATTGTTTGTTGCCAATTGAAGGATGAGAAAAGGTGCTAAGTCTCGACTAACGGAGGCAGTCAATAGTTCGTCGTTTCATCGTCGGAGTTTCTGTGGGTGTCCCCGATTACTGCCGCGTTTTTGGACAACTAAATCAACAACTAGGGTTGTGAGAACCATGGGTTTAACAATGTAGACCTAGCTTAATAACAATTGTCAAATAGGTTGTTGCATTTATTGATAATTCATTCGCTTAGAAGTCTTTTTAACGAATGCATGTGTTAGAACTCGCCTTATTGCTATATTCCGGACCAAGGAGGTAGTTGATAGGAAAAAAATTATTAACATATATTTAGTGGAATATTATCTAATAGGCTAATCTCGGTTGGTGCGAAGTATTAACTAAGCCATACATCATAGGTATTGCTTATTATGAAGTAAAGGTAACGGTTAGTAGCTTATACACACGTAGTCGGACCAAGGTGCGGAGTGAAATTCTCTGAATGCCGGACCAAGTATTTAGATATACCTACCTTATCACTTTGCATGCAAACACTAGGGAAGAATTGTTATAGCTAGGAATACGGCATGATGAACCTATGGGAAACACTTACACCCTAGTTTCTCTCACAACTTGATAAACACCAAAGCCTTACTCTTGTTACTTGTTTTACTTAGAGATATTAAAAGACTTTTGTTTCACAACCCCCCCCCTTTAATTACCCTTTCTTGGTAAGAACTTGACTAAATAGAAGTAATTGTACATTGAAAATAAGTCTAAACCATTTTCCTCGTAGGATCGACCCCAACCTAATAGTTGGGTTCTTTACATAATACAACTGTTTATACTTCTTTAGGGAGGTGTAATTTGGGAGTATCACTAAGTATGTGTGAGGTTATGGGGCTTCACATATACATTTCACTGGTAGACTTAAAGTAGGTCATAGTAAGGTCTTTTAATGATTTATGTGAAGTGAAGTGAACAGATGTGCAAGTTGATGTAGCTTACTGTAGAACCAATAGAGTCTTGACCTAAATGTGTCTATGATGTATTATGTTTATATCATGATATGTGTTTGCTTATGTAGGTTGTATGTATGCTTTCTTTGTGGCCCTAAGGTGATGTATTACACCAAGTATCACTGGAAGGTTACTTAGAAGTTTAAGGAACTAAAAGAAAAGATGTTCACTGTCAAAAGGGAATTAGTCAATGTAAAGGAAAATAACTCACTGTAAATTGACCCCAAATGTGGATTAAACTATATGTGTGATTTTATATGATGTTTGGCATTTGAATATGTCTATATGAAGTATGTTATGATATAAATGCTTTTGTGTCAAGGTTTTATGAAGTTTTCACAAAAAGGCATGAAGTATGATTTCAAGATAAATGTCCCTTTTAATACATATTTTTGCATTGTTGTCATACTTAGTGCATTCTTGTACTAACACCATTGTTATCTACTTTTAACACAAAGTGTAGGTTTGGATGCTTAAGGGAGGTCTTTAAAAGATGAAGGTCTTGATATGTGATTCCCAAGATCAAGGAAAGGAATCCTTAAGTCCAAAGATCTCCTAAATCATGGTTCTACTGTAAAGTATAGTATTATTATACTTATGTACTATGTTGTAAGGGTTGTGTTCCTAAAGTAGTCTTATGATGTTGAGTCTAGGATGGAAAAACGAGACTAGAGTCTAAATATTTACTTATGATATTATAGATATATATATATATATATATATATATACACATACAAAGTGAATTTTCTACCATATGATGTGCTATGAAAAATTTTAAAATTTCCGCAAATTTACCTATGACAATGCAATAAATGATAGCTATGGGCTTGTAGAAGACGTCCGAGAGGTCAAGTACACCATGTTACTTCTATGGGTTCTCCCCGGATGTGAGTTGTGGAGTGTGACTTATATGTGTAGTTGGTGTTTAATGTGGTTCTTATACTTACGTTATGCAGTTTTCTTCAAAAAGAGCATTCTTTATACAAATGTATTTTTATCATGATTTAATGCACATACTTAGTTCATTCTAATGTACTAATTCCATATATTTTATCTTATCTATAAAAGTGTCGGTTGCAATTCAGAGGAGTTCTTGGAGTGAAGCTTGGACATTAGTATCAAGTCAAGCAAAGTTGGGGTAATTCCTCAATTGTTCCGAGGACATCACTATGTTTAGATTTCTTTGACAAACTTATTGTAAGAGACTTAGATATATCTATATTGTATTTATGGGCCCTGCCCAAGATATTCATGTGTCTAAGGTAGCTACTTGAGACTTAGCCTTTCCTTATGATTTTCTATGAAAGATATATTGAAGTACTATTCGATTGTGAGAAAAGTTTAAATTCCGCACTTCTTTTCATACATGTATACAATAAATGATGTCAAAAGGGATTTTACAAGACCTCTGAGAGGATGGAGTTCCAATTTCTTCATCACTCTTGTGTTGTGCCACTGAGTTAAAAGTTAGGCGTATCCTTCTTAATGAATTTCCTTGTGTTTATAGGATATGACTACAAGAAGGATGGTCGCTAGAAAAGTTAAAGAGGAGAGAATGAATGAGGGAGTTCCTCCCCAAGTTGAACAAGTTCTCCAAGGTGGAAAATCTCCACAAGGTGTTCAAGCTCTTTAAGTTGATCAAGTCCCTATTGTGGATCAAGGGAATGAGGTTTTGGTTGTTATCCCAAAAATTATTAATAGGGAGATTAGAGAGGCTCTTCTTACCCTAGCTTGAGCAATGACAACTCATATGACTAGAGACGTTGGTCCTAGGTTGAATTCTATATGTACCATGACCTCTAGGTTGAGAGACTTTGTGAGGATGAATCCTCCTATATTTATTGGCTCTAAAGTTGTAGAGGATTCCCAAGAATTTCTTGATGGTGTTTATAAGGTGTTGAGCGCCACAGGGTGAATTCTAGGGAGAAGGAGGAGTAAGCTTCTTACCAATTGAGGAAGGTTGCTCAAGTATGGTATACTCAATGGAAAGATAAAATATCGGTTGAGTCGGGTCCTATAGAGTGGGAAGAGTTTAAGGAAGCCTTCTTATGAAAGTACATTCTCCATGAGAGATGGGAGGTGAAGGTTGAAGAGTTCATTAACCTAAGAAAAGGGAACATGAGTGTTTAACGGTATTCTTTGAAGTTTACCATGTTGTCTAGGTAGGGTCCATCCTTGGTGTCTAACCCTAGAGTGGTGGATCCAATGAGCAAATGTGACCTAGTTTTAAGAAGAGGGATCCAAATCAAGAAGATTCTAGTGCTCATAAGGCCAAGAATGAGGGTGGTAGTGGTTCTATAGGTGGCAAGCCCACTTGTTTACTTGTGGGAAAAAGCACTTTGGGAGTTGGCTAGTCGGTACCGGTGGTTGAGTTAATTGTGGTAAGGGTGGTCATAAGGTGAGGAATTGTCCTACTATAGAGGCTAGAGGAAGAGAGGCCAAGAAAGTTCCTTCAAGTTCTCCGGAAGATGATGTTCCAAGGATGAATTAATTCTATGCTCTCCGAGAAGGAGGAACAAAGTCGGATGATGATGATGACGGTAAGTTATAGTTTTCTCTCTTGTGTTGTGATGGGTTCCTTAAAAGTGGGGGAGTATAGTGAGTAGTAGAGTTGTGATTTGTTGTCTCTTCAATTCTTCTATTCAAGCTTGAGATATAGAATGTCATAGTAGCATGTTGCATGTTGCATTTTGTTTAGAAGTCTTGTTGAAATTAATGTCATTGATCTCCTTGATATGTGCATATTATGAGCTTATTATTATGTTGTAAAATGATTTTATATGGTTTTTTCGCTCATATTTTCATGCTTCCATCATAAATTTCTTAAGAGTTACATTATTAAATGTTTAAGCATGTTTCACTATAAGGTTTAGCACTTCACTGTTAAGAATTAGAAATTTTTACTAAATTGTTATTTATGAAAAATTGTTATAATGTTCCTAGTGTTGATGTATATGACCATGAAAATGTGTAAAAAAGGAGTTCCTCCTATATGAAATGAAGAATATGAGTCTTATTGAATGATGAGTTGTAGATTAGTTTCTATCTTCTTGTTGTGTTTTGACTCTCTTGATTATGTTAAATTGTTGTTCCTCCTATATATGTGTATTGTGTAATGTGTGATATGGTTATGTGCTTCTAATCTCGAGTTTCTTTTCTCTTGAAAGTGCCAAAAGTATAGCAAGTGTCGTTCGAGGACGAATGTTGTTCTAGTAGGGGAGACTATAATATCCCTATAACAAACTAGGTCAAGTTAGAGCCTAACATTTGTGTCATGAGGGTTTTAAAATCTTAAAATGGTTAATTATAATTTTTAGAGGCAGTGTCTAAAATTTGGAAGTGTTTGGAGGTCAAACCTCCAAGAACTTCCAAGATGTTCGAAAGATAGCCTAGAGAAGTGCTTGTATGTGTCTATGTGGTGTATTGTAGTTAAATGCCTTGTTTAAATGATTTTAATGAGTCAACGTCAAGGCACGTGATAGACTCAAGGATAAAATTACCCTAATTGATGGTGGTGGAAGGGGTTTGACAAGGAGCCAAGCCAAAAGGGACAAGCCTTAGCCAAAAGCCAAGACTGTCCAAAGTTGGCAGCTCACTGCCTCAAAGTTCATGGAACCCTTCACGGACAATAGACTTGACCACAGTCCGTTAAGGAGTCACTATACATCACTTAGCCTCATGGAGGCTTGACAAGGGAAGGGAGCTACTTCCCCAAGGACCAAGGACCGTCAAAGGGGTCATAAACCACCTTCAAAGACCATGAAGGTGGACCTGGTCCATGTGCAGGCTGCCCAAATTTGATTTTCGAAATAATTTCTATTTTAGTTTGTATTAAGTAGGGTTAGTTTTAAAAGGTTATATAATTAATATAAATAGTTTCAAGTCTTAAAACCTTCCTTTAAATCATTTTTTCAAAACCCCAAATCGAAACCCTAATGTTCTCTCTAGTCAATTCCTCCGTTGTTGAAACCTCGAGCTTCAAGAAAGAGGACCAATTTCTCAATGTTTCCAACAAAATTTCTTGGCTAAATTTCAATAAAGGTATGGTGTTTCATCCTTGAACTCTTTTTCTTCAAGGAGACAAACTTCAAAATGGGTTTTCCAAGACTTTCAAAACATGAGATCTTCTTAATTGAATTCTAGCCATAGGTTCTTGCATAAAACCTTTTGAATCATTGATTTATGATTGAATTGATGTTAATTTGATGGTTCTATGTTATAAATTCTATGAACTCATGCAAAACATGAAATCCTTATTTTGCGTATGTTATGGGTGATGTGATCCTAGCTCTATTGTATTGAATTCTTGTGTAGTTTACTTTGGGCTATTGAGTTATGTAAGAAGCATGTAAGAATTGTGTATAGACTTTCCTAATTGGATAAATATCATATTGTATTATGTTAATTAAATGTTTAGTTTGATTATTTGTTTGAATTTGTGATTATGTCTATTGTGAGAGCCTTTGTGTATTGGATTTGTTGAATTTTTTATGCATTGGAGATGTTGATATTGGAATGGTGGTATGTTGACCTAACTTCTTCTATATTGTGTAGTACAGGTCTTGAATTGTGATGTTTGGTGTGGTCCACTTATGGTGGCGGTGCTTATGTGCTATACTTGTGAAGAATGTGATCTTGTAAACATTACTTTCATGAGTGTTATTATCATGTTGTGACTTGCGATGATAATCAAGTGAAGTATGATTTTGATTATGTGTATGTCTAAATTGAAAGTATGTGTTCTACTATTTGATTAAAGGTGAGCATGATCGATTATAGTTGATGTCTTTAGGTGTGTATACTTGATGTTGAAGTATGATGCTTCCTAATAAACTATATGAGTCTTGTGATGAAGAATGTTAAGGTTTTTATAGTAGTGAATAGGGTGACCTATAGTTGACTAGGTTGTTCCTATATGCTTGTTGAATATTATGCTATATGTTATAATGTGAAGTATGTATTTCTTGTTTTGGTAGACTTATGTCCCTCTACTTGTTATTTGAAATATAGATGTCACAACCAGACAGTACACCCCAGATGTGACCGGTGTCATCGTCCTCTCGGAGGATTCAAAAAAGCTCTTAGCATTCTCATAACATGTCATCAGTTAAAATTGCGGAAAATCAAAAACTGTTAATACTATATGATGCATACTTAGACTTCATACATACATTCATGAAAAACATATGTAATAATATTCTAAAAGGTATCTCATATAAAAATCATCTAAAGAGTGTTAGCCAACAAATAGTCAATACACGATATAGGCCTTCATACAAAAGAATCCAAAAAACATAAATCGAAATACGAGTATTATTTAAATCTATTGAAGTCTTTGTAAGTTAGAATAATGAAAAGATAGCATCCTGAACATGAGGAGTACTAACACTTGAAGAAAGAGTTCCAAGCCTCTTCAATCGACCTTCTTAATATTCAATGGCAGGACCCTACATTTGTAGTAATATAAAGTACGCCACATGTATTAAGTATGGGTATATGCACATAACATTTAAGGACATGCATGAACAAGGACCATTTATCATTTCTTTGGAAAGCATGCTAAGTCATATGAATGTCTTCAATGCACATACCTTAGAACATGTACAAGTTAAGGATTCTATCAACATAAAGCATGATCATAATCAAAGATATATTATCATCGAATCATGTTAACAATTCATATTCAAAAGATCATATAAACATAACATAAAAAATACTTACCAATGATCTTATCCCCAACCTACGAGTGCAATGGTCATGTGAAGCCCCATAACTCGACACAACCAAGTAGATAAGATAGGAGTCCATAAGTAAATTTTTGCTTCATATAACTTGTAATATAAGTAGTCATCACCTCATAAAGCAATATAGACCAATAGCATGCTCATAAACATAACCAATTTCATATTAGATTAATAACATGTATTGTAAGCGTCATACCTTTAATATTATCATATTACATAAGAACAATTTCCTAGGACTTCCCCTAGAGTCGACTTGTGCAATTTGTAGGTAGAGCCTCATACCCCTACCTATACTAAGTAGACTCTTCGAGTCACCCTAGTCAATGTTAATTTACATATCTTTCATTTTACATGAGGAAAAATTTATCTTAACCGACATTAGACCATGTGAGATAATCATGTAATCTTGTGTCATTAAACCCCACACCGAAAGAAGGTGGTGTACCGGCCAAAGTAGAATCAAACATGACATAGCTTTTTAGGTGGATCCACTAGCTAGTATCCTATGGTGGCAACATAGTTCAAGAACTAGGAGATATATGACAGTCATAGTTCCACATTACATGGCAGACTCTATCTCATGAGAGTTATTGTGAACCTACCTTCCAATTAGGGAATGGAAACTTCACATATCTAGTCCATCGGTGCTAAGCTTAAGTCCCTTTTTGAATAATCTTTAAATCATAAATTATTCATAATTCTTATTATAAGTCATAGGAGATTTACTCCTTTTATAAGCATGATCATGACATATTTAGATTTAGATGAGAATTTTCTTTCATCAAAACCCTTCATTTATAAGATTAACATATCATATTCATCTTGTGTAAAGCATACAACATAATATCATAAACTTGCATTATCGTATTATTATTATGATCTCACAATTATCATATTCATAGACCAACACATATGTATAGCATCATCATACATCATTAACTAGCATGGTAACTTCGTTTATAGGCTACGATAAACTTCATAGAGTTATCACAACTTTAGAAGACTTACCTCTTGCTTCCAAATTCTTATTCAAGAACATATGTTCAACTTACAACAATCATAACAACAACATAGTGAAATACTCAATAACATAATCAATACTAACTCTTCAACTCATAAAAAAGGCTAATTCGTAAATTAGAATTAGGGAAAGGGTCATTTAGGAGTTCATTCAGTTATAGTTCCAATCCCTACAATTATATGTTGTCAAATAGTAGGTATACCTCATTCGAAACCATAAATTTTTTAGGGGACGTGCTTCACATGAAATTCAAGCATTAGAAGTCATATACCCACCAATACATACATAATTAGCCATAGAAAATCATTATCTTTTGACAATACTGATAGATCTAGAGTTAGGAGGAAAACCCATTTTGTAGAGTAAAAACCCTAGGAGTTTGAATTCTTGAAAACCATATTTGAAAGGACCTATTGGGGAAAGGAATCCCTAGAGTGAAGAACTCATACGTTATTGACGAATAATCCACAAATTTAGGAATAAAGTCTTGAAGTCTTCATCTTCTTCCTTAAGCTTTTCTTGTTCTTCAATGGAGTTTGGAAAAGAGTGTTCTTAAGAGAGATGAGAGAAAATTTGTTCAATTTGATTTGATGCGTGTCAAAGTGGTCTAAAACTGACCTGTAATCAATATATAGTCGTCCTATAAAATAACCAAAAGACTCTTCACTTAAATGGGTCTTTTTGTGAAGTTAAATTACCAAAAATATGATTTAAACGAATCTGGGAAGTGGTTGCACGTCGCGGGGCCAATTCCCAGTATTTTTCTGAATTTTTTGGTCGAGGCAGTGAGCCTCGTGTGAGCCTCGCGTTGTGAGGATGCCTCCCATTTCTTGAGGCAGTGATCCTCGTGTTGGCTGTGTGTCGCGCAACAGCTCCACAAACCTGCCTGCTCTCCCAAGTTTGGGTCCTCCCCAAGGACCCTTCGGGTGGTCCTTGGGGTGTCGTTACTGAACGTTTGGACCCTTCATACTAAATAATACCTATCCATAGTATTTTTACACATTTTAACTTCATTTGACACTTCGAAACCTTCACCAAACATAGGGACGTCAACTAGTTAAATTTAGCTAGTTTCCGGACGCCAAGGTCTTTCATTGTCGTTTTGACTCTTACCTTTTCTAAATTAACTTATTATATTAATATAGTTGTGGAAAGATCATTTTAAACATTATTCCATAGATTAATCTCTAGGCTAAGTCATGGAATGTCCGGAGTGTTACATTCCCGCCCCCCCCCCCCTTTTTAAGAACATTCGTCCCTGAATGATACTAAAATCTTTTGAGGGTAAGAATAGACTCAATACTAGCAGCCCAACCAACACCAACATAAAATCTTAAAATGTCACAGCTCATAGTACTACACATCTCCTTTCACCACATATCACAACATTACACATAATACTCAATTCATAATGCACAACATATAAGAGCTCCATATTCGTAACACTTAGTGAGGAACTTCCTTCTCAGCATTATCATGACCTCAAAATACATCAAGGAGTTACCAGCTTATCATTCTTCTCTAGATAATAACAGAACATCAAAATCTCATGAATACAACATGCATACATATTTCATATAAGCGCAACAATAGAGTATATAGGCATTTTCTTAAAACTCTAGTTCGTATAACTTTTACCAGAACATGCACCTATGTAGAAAGCAAGACATTTTCATATTTATTCATTAAATTTATTTATTAAGAGGAATATCTAACCTCAAGGAGTAAAAAAATGAGGGTACTGGGAGTTCATGTCGGCTTTAGCCTCCCATGTTGCACCCTCAAAAAGATCGTCCCTCCAAAGAACCTTTACAGAGGCAACCTCCTTGTTCCTCAACTTCTTGACTTGGCAATCTAGGATCTCAATAGGAACCTCTTCATAAGAGAGGTTCTCATCCAACCCTAAACCTTCCATGGCTAGAATAGATACCGGGTCTCCAATGCATTTCATTAGCATAGAAACATGAAACAGCCGATGAACTGAAGCTAGTTCACTAGGTAGTTTCAACTCATAGGAAACCTTTCCAACCCGTTGTAAAACCACATGAGGACCAACATAGCAGGGACATAACTTCCTCTTTCTACAAAATCTCATCACCCCTTTCATAGGTGAAATCTTAAAGTAGGCATGATCACCTATTTAAAATTCAAGATCTCATCTCCTATTGTCGGCATAAGACTTCTGCCGACTATAGGCTTTCTTCAGTCTATTTCTTATTATTCAAACCTTATCTATATCCTCATAGATAATCTTTGGACCAAAGAGAAAGGACTCATCAACCTCAAACCATCCAACCGGAGATCTACACCTTCTACCATAAAGAGATTCAAAAGGTAACATGGAGATGCTCGAGTGATAGCTATTATTGTAAGAAAACTCGACCACAGGTAGATGATCATCCTAGTTTCCTTTGAAATCAATAACACAGGCTCTTAACATGTCTTCAAGGGTCTGAATAGTACGTTCTGCTTGACCATTTGTCAGAGGATGAAAAGTGGTGCTAAGTATTACTTGCGTACCTACACCCTTTTGGAAAGATTTCTAAAAATAAGAAGTGAATTGGGCACCTCTATCCGAATGATGGAAAAAGGAATCCCATGAAGACTCACAATCTCATTAATGTAGATTCTTGCATAATCTTCGGGAGTATAAGTAGACTTAACAAGAATAAAATAGGAAGATTTGGTCAACCTATCCACAATAACCCATATGGAATCATTTTGCTTCCGGGTTCCCGGCAACCCAACAACAAAATCCATATTGATGGCTTCCCGCTTCCAGGTAGGAACATCCATGATTTGGGTTAAACTACCCAGTTTAAGGTTCTCAGCTTTAACGTGTTGTTAATTTGGACACTTAGCAACAAACTCTGCTATGTCCCTTTTTAAACCATCCCGCAAATAGACCTCTCTAAGGTCATGATACATTTTAGTGGCACTCAGATGTATAGAATAACGAGAACCATGGGCTTCTTCTAGAATTCGATTTTTCAAATCCTCAACATCTGGTACACAAAATCTCCCTTGGTACCTAAGAACACCATCCCCCATAGAGAGAATGACTCATTGAGCTTACCAAGTGTCGATTTATTCAACTCCATCAATAGAGAATCAAGGTGTTACTTAGACTAGAGGATCAAGGTGTTACTTAGTCTTCACCTCAACCACTAATGATGAGTTAGAGTTATGATGGACCATAAATCCATCATTTGGAGAATCTTCTAACCGCACACCTAAATGATCAAACCCATGAACATCTTACACAAGTTATTTTTTCTCCTCTTCCACATGAGACACACTACCCATAGTCATACGACTCAAAGCATCCGCAACCGCATTGGCCTTTCCATGGTGGCAAAGCACTCTCGTGTCATAATCGGTCAACAATTTCAACCATCTTCTTTGTCGGAGATTTAACTCCTTTTGTGTAAACACATATTGAATAGTTTTATGGTCAGTAAACACATCAACATGCACACCATACAAGTAGTGTCTCCATATTTCCAAGGCAAAAACTATAGTAGTTAACTCAACATCATGAGTTGGATAATTCTTCCAATGAATTTTTAGTTGCCTAGAAGCATAAGCAATCACCTTGCCATGTTGCATAAGGACACATACCAAGCCCACTCGGGAAGCATCACAATATACTAAAAAAACCCCATAACCCTCTGGTAAGGTCAACACCGGAGCGGAGGTATGCTTATCTTTCAAATCTTGAAAACCTCTCTCACAAGCTTCCGACCTTTCAAACTTCACCTTTTTTTAGGTCAAAGCTATCATAGGAGAAGCAATGGACGAAAATCCATCAACAAACCTTTTATAACACCTGGGTAGACCCAAGAAACTTCTTATGTATGTGGGTGTCAGAGGTCAAGGTCAATTTTTGACTGTATTCGTCTTCTTCGGATCAACCTCTACACCCTCACCTTAGATAATATGGCCAAGAAAAGCAAATGACCTCAAAAAAAATTCAAACTTACTAAATTTTGCATAAAGTTGGTGTTCTTTGAGGACTTGCAAGGACAACCTCTAGTGACTCTCATGCTCATTTTCATGCTTGGATTATATCAAAATATCGTCAATGAACACAATCACAAATGAGTCAAGGTAATCTCAAAAACTCTATTCATTAGGTCCATTAACCCGGCGGGGAATTTGTTAACCCAAAAGACATAACTAGAAATTCATAGTGACCATATCTAGTTCGGAAAGTTGTTTTGGGAGCAACTTCACCTCTCACCCTAAGTTGGTGATATCCCGACCTTAAGTCAATCTTGGAAAAGTAGCTAGCACCTTGGAGTTGATCAAATAGGTCATCAATCTGAGGGAGAGGACACTTGTTCTTTATGGTGACCTTATTGTGTTGGCGATAATCAATGCACATTCTAAGAGACCCATGGAGAAATACAAGGCTGAATAAATCCCTTGTCTACTACATCTTTGATTTGGAGCTTAAACTCTTTCAATTCAGCCGGAGCCATCCTATATAGAGGAATAGAAATGGAATTCGTGTTCGGTAACAAATAAATGCCAAATTCAATTTCCCGTTAGGGAGGAATTCTTGGAAGGTCATTAGGAAAAACCTGTGGGAATTCCCTTACTACATGGACTGGCTCAATAGAATAAGTTTCACATTCTAGATATTTAACCCTCACCACATGATATAAACAACCCTTGGATATCATCTTACAAGCCTTCAAGCAAAAAATGATTTGACCCCTTGGCATAGAATTTTCCCCCTTCCACTCTAGAATGGGTGCATTTGGGAATTGAAACATCACTGCCCTCATTCTACAATCTATAGAAGCAAAACATGCATGAAGCCAATCCATACCCAAGATGATATCAAAGTAAAACATGTCAAGTTCTACCAAATTAACAAGACTAAATTTATTGGGAAGCATTACAGGGGTTTTCCTATAAACTCTTTTTGCAACTATAGAGTCACATATTGGATTACAAACTGAAAAGGGTTCAATCAAAACATCGGGAAGTACATCAAACTTCTTAGCTACCAAAGGTGTAACAAAAGAAAGGGTAAAACTTTGATAAATCAAAGAATAAATATTAATAGAGAAAACTTGTAACATACTCGTCACAACGCCAGGAGAGCATTCTTGTTCACCCCTAGCCTTGAGTGCATAGAAACGTTTTCTTTTTGGAGCTTCAAAATTAGGACAATTGGTTGAGTTTGGCCATTCCCCTTACCATTATTTCTCACATTAGGACATTCTTTCACCATATGTCCACCTTTGGCATAAACCATAGCAACTATAGTTCCAACAAGGCATTCACCCACATGTTTCTTACCACACTTACAAAGAGTTAGTCTTTCTCTTGGTGGATCAACATTTCTCCCCTCTTGAGTTTTAGGATTAGAACCTCTATCATTGTGATTCTTGGAGAATTTGAAGGGACTGGTTTTGAAAACCTCTTCTTGAACATAGGCTTGTATTAAACATCAAGCCTACTCTTAGAAAAAGCATTTTCAAAAGAATATTCCTTCTTAACTTCCCTATTTCTCTTCCTTAGATGACTCTCCTCAACCTGTTGAGCATAAACCATCAACCTAGAGAGATCTATATTGTCATGAAGCATGGCTGCAGGACTTTTGTCTTCAAACTCTTTCGACATGCCCGTTACATAACGGATCATATCATTGAAAGAAGAAGAATATTTGGATAGCTTAATGAACTTTGAGGAGTATTCCTTAACACTCATACCTCCTTGACAAAGGTTGATGAACTCCTCTACCTTAGCTTCTCTTTGCTCCCTTGGAAGAATCTGTAAAGAAAGGCCTTCCTAATCATCACATAGCCTCTCATCCACAATTGTGGTATGCTTCAAAACTATGAACAAGACACTAGGTAATGTGGTTAGTGAGGCATTGATCCGAAGCATATTTAACATCATGCTCCTATACAAAGTTTTTCACACCCGGAGAGTACACCCCAGATGCGATCGGCGGCGTCATCCTCTCAGAGGACTCAGACAAGATATTAGCATTCGTCATAACAAGTCATCAGTTAAAATTGCGTAAAATTAAAAACTTTTAATACTATGTGTAGTATACTTAGACTTCATATATACCAATCATGAAAACATACGTAATAATATTCTAAAAGTTATCTCATATAAAAACCATCTAGAGAGTGTGAATCTGTACTTAGCCAATACATAGTCAATACGCCATAGAGGCCTTAATACAAAAGAATCCAAAAAACATAAATCGAAATACGAGTATTATTAAAATCTATTGAAGTCTTTGTAAGCTAGAATAATGAAAAGATAGCATCCCGAACATGAGGAGTACTAACACTTGGAGAAAGAGTTCCAAGCCTCTTCAATCAACCTTCTTAATCATCAGTGGACCGACCCTACATTTTTAGTAATATAAAGTAATACGGTTAGTACGCCACATGTACTAAGTATAGGTGTATGCACATAACATTTGAGGAAATGCATGAAAAAGGACCATGTATCACATTTTTGGAAATCATGCTAAGTCATATGAATGTCTTCAATGCACTTACCATATAATATGTACAAGTTAAGGATTCCATCAACATAAAGCATAATCATATTAAAAAAAATATTATCATGTAGTCATGTTAACAATTCATATTCAAAAGATCATATACACATAACATACAAAACACTTAACAATGATCTCATCCCCAACCTAAGAGTGCAATGGTCATGTGAAGCCCTATAACTCCACACAACCAAGTAGATAAGATAGGAGACCATAAGTAAAGTTTAGCTTCATATAACTTGTCACATAAGTAGTCATCACCTCATAAAGCAATATAGACCAATAACATTTTCATCAACGTTACTAGTTTCATATAAGAGTAATAACATGTATTATAAGCATCATACCTCATGTAATCATATTACATAGAACAATCTTCTAGGACTTCCCTTAGAGTCGACTTGTGCAATGTCTAGGTAAAGTCCCATACCCCTACATATACTAAGTAGACTCTTTGAGTCGCCTAAGTAAACATTCCTATACTTGTCTTTCATTTTACATGAGGTCACATTCTCCTTAACCGACATTAGACCATGTGAGCTAAAAATGAAATCTAATTTCATAAAACCCCACACTGAAAGAAGGTAATCTACCGGCCAAAGAAGAACAAAATATGACATAGCTTTCTAGGTGGATACACTAGCTAGTATCCTATTGTGGCAACATAGTTCAAGAACTAGGAGATATATTAGAGAACCATAGTTCCACATTACATGGAAGACTCTATCTCATGAGAGTCCTTGTGAACCTACCTTCTAATAGGGAAGGGACACTTCTCATATGTAGTCCATCGGTGCTAAGCTTTAGTCCCTTTTTGAATAATCTTTAAATCATCATTTATTCATAATTCTTATTATAAGTCATAGGAGATTTACTCCTTTTATAAACATCATCATGATATCTTTAGGTTTAGATGAGAATTTGCTTTCATCATAACCCTTCATTTATGAGATTAAAATATCATAATGATCATGTGTAAATCATACAAGAGAATATCATAAACTTGCATTATCGTATTCTTATTATGATCTCACAAATATCATATTCATATCCCAACATATATGAGTAGCGTCATATTCATCCATAATTAGCATGGTAACATCATTTATAGGCTACAATAAACTTCATAGAGTAATCACGACATTAGAAGATTTACCTCTTGCTTATAAGTACCTTATTCAAGAACTTATGTTACACTTACTACAATCATAACAACAACATAGTGAAATACTCAATAGTATAATCAATACTTACTCTTCAACTCATAAACAATACTGATTCATAAAGTGGAATAAGGGAAAGGGTCATTTAGGAGTTCATTCAAGTCATATTTCCAATACCAACAATTACATGTAATAAAATAATAGGTATACCACATTCGAAACCATAAATTTGATAGGGGAAATACTTCACACAAAATTCAAGCATTTGAAGTCAAATACCCAACAATATATACATAATTAGCCATATAAAATCTTTATTTTTAGCTAATAGTCATAGATCTAGAATTAGGAAGAAAACCCGTTTTGTAGAGTAAATAGCATAGGAGTTTAAATTCTTGAAACAAACTTTGAAAGGAAATCTTAGGGAAAAGGATCCCAATACTGAAGAACCTAAACCTTATTGACGAATAATCCATGAATTTTGGAAGAAAATCTTGAAGTCTTCGTCTTCTTCCTTAAGTTTTGTTGTTCTTCAATGGAATTCGAAAAAGAGAGCGTTCTTGAGAGAGATGACAGAAAATTTGTTTGATTTGATTTGGTGCGTGTAAAAGTCTAAAACTGACCTATAATCCTATATAGTCGTCCTATGAAATACCCCAAAGACCCTTCACTTAAATGGGTCTTTTTATGATGTTAAATTACATAAAATACAACTTAAAAAAATCTGGGAAGTGGCTGCTCATCGCGGGGCCATTCCCCATTATTTTATTTTGAATTTTTGGGTCGAGGAAGTGAGCCTCGTGTCCACCTCACGTGAGCCTCGCGACGCGAGGCTGCTTCCCATTTCTTGAGGTAGTGAGCCTCGTGTGCGTCATGTGTTGCGCAGCAGTCCCACAAACCTGCTTGCTCCCCCATGTTTAGGTCCTCCCTTAGGATCCATCAGGTGGTCCATAGGGTGTCGTTACAAGACGTTTGTATCTTTTGTACTACATACCACCTATTCAAGGTCTTTTTACACATTTTAAACTTCACTTGACACTTCGAGACCTTTACCAAACATAGGGACGTCAACTTGTTCAACTTAGCTAGTTTACTGACGTCAAGATCTTTCTTTGTCATTTTGGATCTAACCTTTTCTAAATGAACTTATTAAATTGATATAGTGCTGGAAACATTATTTGAAATATTATTCCATTGATTAAGATCTAGTCTAGATCATGGTATTTCTGCAGTGTTACAATGGATATGACTCTTAACTTAGTAGGCCAAAGGACCTTTGTCATGAATGTTTATATGTGTGATCAAAATATGACCTTGAACATAGCTAAGAGGATCATTTATGTGGAGCCTTCAACCAAGATAGAAGGTAATGATATCCTTGATGTTGAAACTAGTAATGGTATCCTTCTTGTGTGAATTATGGAATTAGGGGTTAGTTGGCTGGAACGGCATGAATCCATCTTTAGGAAGTCATAAAACTATCTTAGTGACCATTGTATGGCATCACCAGTGAACCCTGTTTGGTAAGGTGTATTATGATTTTGTTATGACTACTATAAGGTACCTCTTCAGATGCTCCTTGATTGAATTACTCTACGAGAACAAAGGATACCACCGAGTGAGTATGCTAGGGGAGTGGCTCTACTTATGTTGAGACTAGAGTACAAATAAACCCCTGACATTCGTTTACCATTTGCCTACATGGGATGTGTCCTAGTTCTACCATTGGCAAGTAGAACACCATCCATCGGAGTAGGGTAGACTCTGGATTCCATGCGTGGCTAGTACGTTCTATGTTAGTTATTTCCTATTCTCATTATGTGGGATGCATGATAGTGTTGGATAAGTACTATGAAGTTTAGGTAGTGGAATGGGACACTATCTAGACATTGCACGAGTAGGCTTTGAAAATGTTAGTATGTAGGTTCCATAGGTCTTCCCCAAGACCTTTATGTGAAATTCCTTACTTGTTGAATATATATTAAATGGTTTAATGAACATAGTGACTTAAGTTAGAAACATGTTAATGAAAAGGTATTTATCTAGAGTAGCTTTAGGGATTGCTTAGGTAGGCTTGGAGAAGGTGTATCGGTGGTCTCTTCATGTCTTATTTAGGTGATTATTAGAGTAATTCTTGGTAGGTAATTTAATAGATGAAATGGGAATTATCTTATCTTAGGTAGTCTAAAGGACCATTGTGGTGTGTATGAAGGGGTTGTATGGGCGATCGTTTTGTAACTCACTAAAGTGAGCCTTAGAATAACATTTGGTAGGAGAGTCTCACGTTTATATGTATTGAAGTGATCTTGATACTATATTGTGGAGTGTAACTTATATGTGTAAGGTGTGTTAAATGTGGTTCTTACACTTACATTATGAATTTTTCTTTAAAAAGAGCATTCTTCATACAAATGTCCTTTTATCATGATTTTATGCACATACTTAGTGCATTCTAATGTATCAATTCCATATACGTTATCTAATATGTAAGAGTGTAGGTGGAAACTGAGAGGTGTTCTTGAAGTGAAGCTTGGACATTAGTAGTCATTCAAGCAAAGTTGGGGTATGTCCTCAATTGTTCCGAGGACATCACTATGTTTATATTTCTTTGATAAAAGTATTGTAATAGACTTTAATACTTCTACATTGTATTGTATGGGCCCTGTCCCGAGATATTCGTCTGTCTAAGATGGAGACATGAGACTTAGCCTTTCCTTATTATATTCTATGAAAAATATTTTGAAGTACTATTTGACTGTGTGAAAAGTTTTAACTCCGCACTACTTTTCACACATTTATGCAATGAATGATGTCAAAAGGGCTTGTACAAGACCTCAAAGATGTCGAGTACATCGTGCGACAACTCCAAGGATGCCACTTCTTCTAGGTGTACTTACGAGTCGTGACAGGCTAGATAGTATATCGTTATTCTTTTGGCTTGTCTACCATTGTTTTTATGGTTTGTTCTCTTTTAGGTCATGACCTTCAGGGTCTAGGCTTCACTTTTTTGAGTTTCTTCTGCCCAATCTTTTTGTCTCAGTGTTTTTTTAGCTAGTATGTATTAGTGGTAACTTAGTTTTATAGGGTATCGAGTGCAAGTTACTACCCCTTTTTCGGGATGTGATGAAAATTAAGCCTCAAATGAGTCAAAATCCCTGACTAATCACTCAACTAGTTTTGTGCATGACATCAGTAATTCATGTCCATCGCAATTCAATACAACATCTATTAATAATTGGGAGGCTAGGCCAGCGTAGATCAATCATAATATATTTTTTGTCTCTAATGACTATTTTATGACATCTCATTTCAGTCTCACAGATGTGATTCAAAAAAATACCCCCACGGCCTTAATTTAGATTTCCTTTCGAACAAGCCTTGCACTAAACATTGAAACCATGAACTTTCTCCTTTTGGTCTCAAATTCAAGATTAAAAGCTAAAATGAAATTATTGATCTAATTATACACTTCACGGATTATATTTTCAAGCAACACAGAATGAAAGTAAGTTAGAATTGAGCGTGAAACCTCAACCCATAAATCAAAATATAAAAATATCATTGAAACTATTATATTAAATCATTCATGGAAACAAGGAATTATAAAAACAATAGATCAATAAATCAAATACCTAAATGGCTTTATCTACGTAAGACCCCGAAAATGACATAGGTTAACTAGAGCCTAACATGTTGGTCTTTATAGTATAAGGACCTAAATATGTCTAATATATGGTATAGAGGCAGTGGCTGTGACGCCCCGTCAAGGCAGGCGCCTAGAGGCTATCTCCTACGCGCAGAGTTGCTGTCAACTTACCAATTCACCCCACTTCTAAATTAAGTCATTGCTGGTTTATTAATGGTCTTTTGGGTATTTTAATTAAGTATATAAAGGGTAAACACCTTAAAGAATTCATTCTTCCAAATTGATAACCCAAAAACTCTTAGAAAAATCCCAAATACTCCATTTGAAGTCCAAATTGCAGAAGCTGCTTAGTGTGGGGGTTTATAGTGGAAATTCTTCATAAAAGTGAAGAATTATCATCCTTTAGGTATTTATTTTTATCCTTGAAACTTGTTTCTCGAAGGATCCCAACTATCAAGATGTTTTTCAAAGTTTTCTAAAGTGAATTCTCCAATTTCGGGATTCTACCATGGGTTCTTGCATAAATGATTTCTAAATATTGAATTATGATCTAATTGATATTGTATTGATTATTTCAACCTAAATTACCTATGAATACATGTAAATTAATGAACCCTAGTTTTAACTACTTCTTGGGTTACTTGATATTAAGCTAATATTGTTGAATTGTTATGTAGTTTCTTATGGATTTTCTAATGATATAGGAATTGTATTCAATTGATATCTAATTGATCTAATATTTTTGAACTTATATTGTATTGATTTAGATTCAGTGAGTTTTATGGTTATTGATTTGAATTATTGTTCATGGCCATGGGTAAGGGCCTTGTGATGTTGAATTGGTTGATTTGGCATTGAATTGAAGTGTGGAAGAGGGAATGAAAGTATGCTGCCCCATTTTGTTTAATTTGATCTTAATTATACTTTGATTCTATCTTGATTCCACTTATAGTGACGGTGTTATGTGTTTTACTTGCAAATGACATGGCCTTGTCGGCGTTACTTCATGCATTATGATGAGCATGGCCTTATTGGAAACTACTTTAAGTAATGTGCCTATTTGTGTAGTTGATTATGTGAAGAATGACATTATCTATCTACATTTGAAGTCATATGTGTGTTCTTCTACTTATGTTGCCTTAAGTGATCATGTTAGACTATGACATTGACATTATGAGTATAGCGTTGAGGTTAAGTCTTGGTTATGCCTACTTGGCTTTGTGAGTCTATGTGGAGTACATTAATTATGTCATGATGATATATAGGATGAATTGAAGATATTATATTGTTTCTAGGTGTTTCTAGAATGACTTGCATTATGAGTTCAAGTGAAGTATGTGATGTCTTGTCTTGGCTGACTTGTATATCTTGCTTGATGTATATATGATTATGAATATGTGATGTCTTTATTTAGAGTGTTATAAATATTAGTCTTGCATATATGAATGATATAAGAACTTAAATAATGACATGAGAGTCTTTTATGTGAAAACCTTGACTTAAGGGTAAGGTTAAGATTGTTAAAGTGTAATCCGTAATGGTATCCTTCAAAGTAAAGGAATGATGGAATTAAGGTTCGTTATATGGTAAGTCATCACAATAATCCTTAGAAAGTCATCATGAGCTTCTTTTTGCCATTGTGAGGTAGCCCTAATGAACCTTCCTTTGTAGGGTAAATGTGATAGGGTTACGAACTTGTTATGGAACCCTTTTATGTGAGCCTAATGTATGAGTTACTATATGAGAATGAAGGATAGCATCGAGTTAGTATGGTAAGGGAAAGTAGTTCTAGCTAAGTAGAGACTAGATTACAAAGCATACCCTTCATATTCCTTAACCATGTGCCTACATGGGATGTGTCTAAGTTCTAACATTCGCAAGTAGAACAACCTCATCGGAGTAGGATAGAACTCCGGATTCCATGTCTATCTATCATGTTTTATGTCAGTTATTGCCTATTCTCATCATATGGGACGCTATCTAGACATTGCACAATCGACTTAGAAGGTGTTATGTGGAGTTCCTAGGTCTTGTCCAAGACTATTATTTGAATGTCCTTTATGTGATGTATGAGTCTTAATGAACTAAAAAACTAATTACTTATGTTAAGGATTATGTAAATAAATGAATAGCTAATCTAAAGTGCCTTAATGATTCCTTAGCTAAAGTGTGAAGAGGGCATAAGGGATGATCTCTTCATGTCTTATCTTTGGAAGTCTTGAGGATGACTCTAATTAGGGAAGTTGGTTGATTTTGTGGACATGATCTAAGACTTAGGTAGTCTTAAGGATTATTTAGGTGATGTTGAAGAGGTCACTATGGACCTTATCTTCTTGATTTACATAAGTAGGTCTTTTGATAGCCTTTTGGAAGAGAATGTCATATCATCTGTGTTGGTGATTAGTGAGAATGATTCTATCCTAGGGAGTCCATAGGATCTCTTGAGTGTGTGTGTAAGGGATTTTATGGGCGGTCGCTTCACAACTCACTCAAGTGACACTTAGGGTTCACCTTTGGTGGTAGAACCTCGCCTTGATGTTCATGATACTTTTTAAGTGTGTATGTGACTCATTATAAGTAATCTTAAGGGTTGTTTAGGCACATATAGAGAGGATGTATGGGAGGTCTCTCTTTGTGTGACTTAAGTGAAAGCTTTATGTGAGGAAATTACATGCTAGAAGTTGGTTATTAAAGGGGTTAGTAAGTCACTGAAACGGTGAAGTCAATTCAATGTAAAGTGAATTCAACTTACTGTAATGTGATGCCTAAATTTGATATTGTTGATTAATTATTATATTATATGTTTCTAAAATGATTAATGATGTTATTGGAATTAAAATATTATTTGAAAAATTAAAAGATGCATATTTCCAATAAAAGTCCATTTTCTTGATTTTTATGCATAAAGCAAGACTTAGTACATGTGGTTGTACTAACTCCATTCTTTTATTTTAGTAAATGTTGTTGTACTATATATATAGTTCTTGGCATGTGAGGAGCTTTGAGAAGTGAAGACATGGGACTTAGAAGATCGTTCAAGAGAAGTTGAAGTATGTCCTCACTTGACTCGAGGGCATATATGTCTTTTATGTTTTCATTCAAAGTATTGTAATAGACTAAGTATTTCTATATTCGTATTTTGAACTATGGGTCGTGTCCCAAGTACTCTTGTGTCTTAAGATGATGAGATTAAGACTTACTATTTCCTATTACTTTTATATGAAAAAGATTTTGAAGACTATATTATGTTTTGTGAAAAAATTTAATTTGGCACTACTTTTCACTATGTTTATTCAACGAATGATATGAATGGGCTTGTATAAGACCTCTGAGAGGTCAAGCACACCGGTTAAAATCCGAGATTGTACCCTAAACTTCTAGGATGTATTCTTGGGATGTGACAGTCTATTTCTAGCACAAAAGCCTTAACTTCACACACAAAATAACACCCACGTTTCTAGCAATTAAGAACAAGGTCATTAATAAAGGTAATAGAAATTTACGAATGTCGAACACAATCTACAAGTCCACAACTAAAATGTGAGGAACCTTGCATTCATTTTCTCAATCCCAAATTAAGAAAAATCTAAAATCTACACTTATATGAGTTCTTCTCTCTACAATATTCCCTTTTCAACTCTTCTTGAATGATTTTATAAGGGATTCTTCTAGCCCTATTTCTTGAATATGGGTCTATTGCTTTTGAAATTCACATTTTACCCATTTCTGATTAGGTGGACTCTGCATAACCGCTTGGGAGTTTGCAGAAGCACATGTCGTAAAAGCGAACATTCTATTGCTTCACCAAACTTGCGTCGCTTAAGAAAACTCCACCTTACTTGACCACTTTGCCATAGCAAACCCCTCTTCATCAATTAAGAGATTAGTTGACCTTGGTTGACTCTTTCACAAAATCGAACACCAGCTTGCAGGTGCAAGATCTGAGACTCAATTATTTCTAGGTTTAGCTCTTTTTTCCTTTGTTCAATCATTTTTACTCCCAACAAGAAACACCTAGAATTAGCACAATTCCAAGGACAATTAGCCTCTTTCTCTACTTGAGTGGAAAAAAATCGGAAGAAAAGCACTATAAATGAGTGTGAATCCACATCTTATAACTAGGTGATACCTTAAACGATTGTTGATTAAATCATAGAAGAGACTTGTAGTGCTGGTAAGAGGAAAAACTGATTCTTGATTAGGAAAAGTGTCAAATCATGGTCGAAGAAGGCATAGTGTTGGGCCACAAGATTTCTGAAGAAGGTTTACAGGTGGATAAAGAAAATATTGAGGTCATTGAGAGTCTACACCCAACTATTTACATAAAAGGAATTCATAGCTTCTTGGGGCACACAGGGTTTTATCAGTGGTTTATCAAGGACTTCTCAAAGTTTACACACCTTTTGTGCAAGATGTTGGAGAAGGAGATAGAGTTCACATTTGATGAGGCATGTATGAAATGGTCAGAATGCCTGAAGAAAAAGTTAATTGTAACTCTATATATTATATCTCATGGTTGGTATAATTAGTTTGAAGTAATATGTTATGATAATGGTTTTGCCTTGGGTTTTTGTTGGGCAAAACGCAATATAAGATCATTCACTCAATATACTATTCAAGTAAGACATTGGATGAAGCGTAGAATAATTATACTTTCACAGAACAAGAATTGTTGGAAGTTGTATATGACTGAGAGAAAATTGTAGTGTACCTTTTGGGGACAAAATTAATAGTGCACACCAACCACTAAGCATGAATATATCTAATGGTGAAGAAAGAATCAACGCCAAGGTTGATTAGATAGGTACTCTTCATAAAAGAGTTTGACTTTAAGTTGAAGATTGAATGGCTTGTGAAAACCAAGTAGCGTACAACTAGTCTCATTTATAAGCAGACAACAAAGAGCAAGTTGAACAAGAAAACAATGACACATTCCCAGATGAGCAAGGATTAACTAATACTCTTGATCTTATTTCTTGGTTTGTTGAGTTTGAAAATTATATTATTGTTGAATTGATCCTTAGGATTTGACTTTTAAACAAATATGAAGTTCTTTAATAATGTGGTAATATAATTTTGGGATGATCCCTACTTGTACAGGGTATTTGTTCATAATGTATTCGCTTAATGTGTGCCTAAAGCGAAAATGTTGAATATTCTTGAAGAATGCAACTCTTCCCAACTTAGTGGGCACCATGGAGGATATTGCATATTTCATAGGTGTTCCAATGTGGTTATTATGATCCCACTACTTATAAATATGCATTCAATCTTGTGACAGTTTAGATAAGTATCAAAGGTAGGGAGCCATATATAAACGTCATGTGTTGCCTATGACTCCTATCTTGGAAGTAGAGTTGGGGCATCAATTTTATGGGGTCGTTTGTGAGTTTTTATTGGTATGTATACATCTTTCTAGTCGTAGATTGCGTCTCTAAATGGGTAGAAGCTATTGCATTAGAAGATTATGATAGGGAAAATGTTGATTATTTCTAAAAGAAAAATATGTTATCTTGGTCTAGCATATCATGGGTAACTATTAGAAATTAAGGATTACATTTCTGTAACAAAGTGTTCAGCACACTACTAGATAAATTCGGTTTGAATTAGCATTAAGTGGCGACCACATACCATCCGCATTTGAGTGGGAAAGTAGAGGTGTCGAATCAAGAAATTAAGTCCATATTAGAGAGGACTGTAAATGCCAACAGAACTTAGTGGGAAATTATTTATATGATGCAATATGGGCATACTGTACAACTTTCAAGACACCCATTGGTATATCACCATACAGTTCCTGTATGAAAAGGCCTAAAACTTATGTGTAGAATTAGAGCATAAAGGCTTATGGGTTCTAAAGAAACTAAATTTGAGTTGAAGTGAGACAACTAGGATAAGGTTGCGGCAGATAAACGAGATGGATTAGTTTCAACTAAGAATCTATGAGAGGTCTAGTTTATACTAAGAGAGGATGAGGTTGTACTACAAAAAACACATTGAGAGAGGAAAATTTTAGTAGTAGAAATTTAGTGCTACTATTCAATCCATGGCTCAAATTGTTGAGGTCCAAGTGGTCATGACCATTGCAAGTTACACATGTATTACAGTATTTAGCTTTATAGATTTGAAATGAAAAAGGTGAGTGATTCAAAGTAATTTCCCATAGGGAGAATAACTATATTTGAGTCCTAGAGGATGTGAAAGCAACAAAATATGTGTACGTTGATGAAATCCGCATATTTAAAGTATTTGAGTCTGTTTGCGGTGTTAAATAATGCATTCTTTTGGAAACAACCAAAAATCATGTATAAATCATGTAATATAGTAACCTAGTATTTTTAGATACATTAATAGGTGTTAAGTATACAAGAGTAGGACTGAATCATAAATGCAAGTGCATGCAGGTCTGACGGACTGTCAAGCACTTGGCAGGGCTTCAGGTCCAGGGTCAGATGCAAATTTTAAATTATACTTCTAGCTATAGTTGATCGAAGGTGTTAATGGAACATAAAGCACTTGACAGGTCGTCACCCACATGACTTAAAGCCCAGATATGTGTTTCTAATTTTTAAAACGCTATCAAAACAACATCCCACACAATTCGATCTACCTCAACCTTTCAGGCCTTATTTGACCCCTTTCCTTCATTTAAATTGGGGGAATTTCAATTCCCCATATCAAGTAAATAAAAGAATGGTCCAACTTCTCCTCTCACCCACAATCATATTTCCCTTGCCCAGTGATTAACCTCGTTTCCCTTCTCTAAAATTTCATATATTCATCATTTCTTTTCTCACAACCAAGACCCGGCACCAATACTTTAACCTCTAATCATTAAGCACGAAGGAGGGACACAAAATAATAGTCCATTGTTACCATCCAACTTTCTCTCAAAAGCAAGGTATGTTCCAAGTTTAATGCGCCAATTGATTTCATTGTGATACAAGTAACTTAAATTACGTATGTGGTTGAATTCTAAATGAACTAATAATCGTGTGTGCTTAGGTTTGTTCTAAATGATAACACTCAAATTTCCTCCTTAAAACCAATTAATAGGGACAACGATCGTAGTTTATATAACACAACAAAGAGTCGAGATTGAATCCCAAAGGGAATGGTATATCATAGAGTACTCCTATCCAGAAATTTAGGTTGTAAAATTTCTCATTTTTTGTAGTAAGAACAAGTGGGTGGAAAATTCCACCAATTTTTAATAAAATTCTTTGGTTATCGCTTATCATAATTAGCCTAGAATCTAGGATAATTTAAGATTAACAAGCAATCTAGGGGTGCGGGGATTTGAAATTGATTGATGTCACATATGTAAGACCCCAAAATGAGAAAGGGTGTCTTGGTACTAACATGTTTTTATTAAGTTTATAAGGTCCTAAAATGACTTATAATATGGTTTATATTAAGTGTGTAAACATTGAGGTGATTTGAAAGTCGAACGTCAAGGGACAACCAAAACGTTCGACGACTAGTCGCCTATGTGCCTCATTTGTCTATGCATACTTATACTTGTGTGTCATGATATTATGAAGTATTTAAATGATTTAAAATGATTTATAATGGTGGTATATGTAAATTAGAGAATTTTGGAGGTCAAACGACCAAGAACGTCCAAGGCGTTAGGAAGATAGCCTTTAAGACGCTCAAAGTGTGTCTTGATGGGGTTTAGCCTGTTTTGACGAGTTGCAGGTGTTTGTTTAAGGTGAAACATATGTGGAAGTTCTAAAACTTGTTATTGGTTGTATTCACGTTGTATAAGTCCGGGTACGACTTCGAAAGGGCCCCGCAAAAGGCCCCAAAAGAAGGCCCCAAGGATGGTCGAGACACTGCCTTAGCAGTGTCAATCGATGGACCAAAGGACGGCTCGGTTGTCAACCAACGGCCCGTAGGTGAGGTCTCATCAACTTTCACTTAACTTAGGCACGTATCAATCAAAAAATTGGCTAATTACCCAACGACAGAAGGCAGGCATGACCCATCAACTGACCTACGGCCAGTAGGTTGGTTCGTCGATGCTGGCCTGTGAACTGAAGCTTGCGTACTTTTTCATTAAAGGGGTGAATGGGAAATTCACCCCACGTCCTAACCTGACCCTAGTAGGTTTATTTAGTTATTTTTGGGTGTATATAAGTCATTAAAAACGTGATCACCCCATTCTAGGCTCCTCTCCCCATTCTAGGATCCTCTCACACGATTGAAGTCGTTCCCTCCAAAAATATTTCCCTTCAAACAACCATTGTTGGTGAAGCTCAAGAACTGATTGGAGCTGGGTTTTCCATGGATGATTCAAATAATTTTATAGGTTTTCAACTAGACAAAGGTATGGTGATCTTCATCTCTAGTTATATTTTCATCTAGTGCGCCATTCTCAAAAAATTCAAAAGAGAAAAATATGATCAAACACTTTCTTCTTAAATCTAGCCATGGATTCATTCTAAAAACATTTTGAATGATTAAATAATGATTAATTGAAGTTAATACAGTGGTTTGAATGTATTTCACTCCAATTGCATGATAAACCCATGTTCCTTCCTCAAACCAATTTAGCCTTGCATGGGCTTTATGATCTTGATTTGTTATTGATTGAGTTATAATTCTATTACGTTGAAGTGGTTGTATCTAATTTTATTTACATGAATTGCTCATGATTTTATGATGAAGCATCCATGTGGATCCATGTATGAAGAATTTAACATGCTTAGCTTAGTTTTCTAGGAATTTACTGTAACATGACCCTTTTTAAGATTAAATGTTGAACTCGATTATCGTGTGGTTATTGTAGCTACTGTTTTAGGTCAATATAATGGTTGAATTTTGGATATAAATCTTTTATGATCAAAATTAAGAAGTCTTGGTTTGCATTAATCTAGGTTCTTGTAGTCTATGGAGTTGTAACTTGTGATCTTGACGTTAGGTTAGTTGTTATATGAATTGATCATGGTTAATGTCTATAGCTGCTACCTATAGCGAAATATGAGGATGAATTATACGTAATGAATACAATATGGGTCAATTCATTATTGTTTGAATAGGATTAATCATTGTAAAGTTACCTTCCATGAACTCCTTATATGAAGCATGCTTATGTCGACTTAATGGAAATTGTAGTAGTGTCTCATCTAGACTATGATTTGATTAGCTACTGCCTAGAATTTACTTTTATTGTTAAAATATGATTTATGATCAATAATTTGGTAAATTGCCTACGATAGTATCTTGATCTTGAAGTACTTAAGCATGTTTTCATTGTGACTAAGTGTAGGATTAGCTACTGCCTTAGAGTGATATGATTCATGAAATATGATATATAATCCATATAAAAGGAATTGGATAATGGTCTATGTTCTTCTACTTCTTAATACATGTGAAATGCCTTGTATTATATTATAGTATGATCTTGTAGAGACTTGTACATGGTTTCTTCTATGATTAAAGTACATTTAGATACTTCCCTATAGATGAATTGTTGATGAAAAGCTGTATTGATCAATGATGATCAAAGGGTGAGAAATTGGTAAGTATGTTTATCTCTTCTAATTTCTCTATAGTATGGTAATTGATGAAGCCTTGTATGGTACACTTATGGTGGCGGTGTTTACTTTATTTTCAATCTATATATGTTTTGACCATGTCCATGAAGGCAAGTTGACGAATATATGAGCATGTGCTTATAATGATACTATGTGAAGCTTATGCCTGCTTTCCTATTCTAGCTGGGATTTAGGTTGTATGGCTATTATATAAGCATGTGTATATCCATATTAGGTTAAAGTATAGATGCTGCCATTGATGAATTAAAAACAGTTACTAATCCCTTACCTATGTACCCCTATGTGAATGCATGAATAGAACAAGTTAGAAGTCTAAGTGTAACATAAAGTTGGCTTGTATCCTATGCTATTGTGTGTTGTGTGGTTTATGCTTGAAGGTATATTATGGTATAAGAGAGTGGCTGCCTCAATATGTTGTTCATAGCCATTATGTGATCATGTTTACCAATGTACACACACTCACTTTACATGCATGTTACTAGTAGTATAGGTCATGATGTCTAAATTAAATGTAGTTCTCTATTCACTAGTGTCTACAACTATACATGTTAACATGATGTTTATGAAAGAATGATATGTGTTTCCTTAGCTAGGATTACTTTATATGTGTAATAGTATGATCAAGGGTATGGGACTTTATGCACATGTATACTTTGATAGGATAGTTCTAGTTTTGGTTTCTATATGTATGAATATTTATGTATGAACATGTGTGTCTTCATGTGTTATGTGAAAGGTTTGCTCATGTATATGTATACACACACATGTATAAAGATCTAGTCAAGAGAGGGGCCTCGAATGGTGTGTTCATGTGTACCCTAAACTAGATGATAATTTACATATATTATGTTCATGTGAAGGGATTCTTTATATGATTTAGGTTGATGAACTTTCATATATGACCTATGAGTTAAGCATATGAGGGGGTGACTCTCCTAAACCTATGTTTTATAAAGTGAAAATATAATAAAGGTTTTCAATAAAGGGAACTTAGCTTAGCACTGAGTGAACTTGTAGATGATGGGGTGACACTTTCCCACATGTGGAAGGTAGGGTTCACTATGGTCCTCACGGGGTTGATAGCCTCATGACCCAACATAGGGTGTAGAGTTGATATTTCCATGATTCCCCCAAGTTCCATAAACTATGTTGCTACCATAGGATACTAGCTACTGGATCCACCTAGAAAGCTATGTTATGTTTGGTTCTACTTTGGCCGGTAGACCACCCTTTATTGGTGTGGGGTTTTATGGCACCAGATTCCATGTTTAGCATCACATGGTCTACGTCGGTTAAGGCTATAGTTTTCCAAAAGTAAAATGGACAATGGAAGTAAATGACTAGGACCCTAAATAGAATGACTTAAGGGAGGTTACTTAGGATAGGTGGAAGTAATGAACCCATCTAGTCATTGCACAAGTAGCTCCTTAGGAAGTTCTAGGAAGGCGTTCTAATGCATGTCACTATGTATGTGTTCGTTATGCATGACATTTTAGTATCTGTCTAATTGGTATGAACATGTACATCATATGAGTCTTTATGCATGATGTTGATCTTGTTGACCATTTGATGAAGGTCTTGACTTAACTATGTCAATGTTGTATTATACTTCTATGATGGTATGTGTTGTCTTTTGTAGATGATATGTAGGGTATTCCTTGTGATCCTAAGGTGATACATTGCACCAAGTATCCCTATAGGGTTACTTGGGAGGCAAATGAATTAAAAGAAAGAGTTCATTGTTAAAAAGATTGAGCTCACTCTAAAGTGACCTCTAATGGGACTTAAATTCTATATGTGATTTTCTATGATGTTTGGCCTTTGATTGTATTTGTATGAAGTAATAAAATGATATAAATGCTATTGTCTAAAGATTTTATAAGGATTTACTCAAAAAGGCATGAAGTATGATTTCAAGAAAAGGTCCCCTTTAAAATGCATATTTTTGCATGTTTGCCATACTTAGTGCATTCTTGTACTAATTCCATTATTCTCTACTTTTTACACAAAGTGTAGTTTATGGATTCTCAAAGGATGTCTTTAATGTTGAAGAACTTTATAGGTGATTTCCCAAGCTCAAGGAAAGGAATCCTTAAGTTTAAGGATCTCCTACTTATGCATTTATTGTAAATTCTTTAAATATAGTTATGTGATGTATCTAATGGGCCGTGTACCTAATGTATTTTAATGTTGTTGAGTCTAAGATGGCAAATAGACTTAGAGTCTATATATGTATTATGGCTTATATTTTATATGTATATGAAGTAAAGTTTCTAGCGTATGAGGTTCTATGAATAGTTTTAAATTTGCTACTAAATTTACTATGTCAATGCGATGAATGATAATTATGGGCTTGTATAGGACCTCTGAGAGGTCAAGTATGCCATGTTTCCTCTAGGGGGTGCTCCCAGATGTGAAAAACGTGGTATGAGAGCACGAGGTTTTTAAAAGTTTTTTAGGGTCCAAGAAGTCTCATATCGCAACGTCTAGTAGAGTCTTGTATCATTGGTGATGAGTTGTGACAATCAAATGGTACAAGAGGCTATCGGACGATAGATTTTTTCTTCTTCATCATTCTCATATCGTTCCATAAAACTTAATGCTATAAGATCTCTCTGTTATGTTTTATTGTCCGATAGTCTTTTTAGATATGATTGCTTGGATGAGATTATCTCTATGCTTGAGGGAGAAAAGGTGAGTTTAAATGGTTATCCTGGTTTTATGGTTTGAATGAGTATGTGTGAAGGTGAATTTTGGCATGTTTTGATGATGTGATGCCAATTATGGCTATATATGAAAACTATGTGAAATAGCATGTTATGTTGAAAAAATATATGTCATGATATAGTTAAAGTATGTTAGAGGTTATTATGGTTAAAATGAGTTCTTTTTGAATGAAGAATAAGAGTCTTATGGCATGATGAGTTGTAGGATTGTTTCTAACTTATTATTGTGTTGTGAGTCCCTTAATGTTGTTGAATTGGTGTTTCCCTAGAGTTGAGGGTAGTACTCTTATATTTGTAGGGTGATGATGTGGGTTAGTTTGACCTAGAAGTTACCTTACATAAATGGTGAAAGAAAAGAAAGAGTCCTTGAGACTAAGTCTCCTATATTGTTTCCCCTAATGATGTATGACCTTGGTGATTATTGTATTATGTGTTTGAATGTGATTGACCTAACTTGATAATTGGTGATAAATTGCCTAGATGATAAGTTTTATAATACCTTGGTGTTCGTATGATAACTTACTGTAAATTCTTCTAAAGTTGTAATCACTTTTAAGTGATGAGAACGAAGGTTGTTTAGTTAAGATCCTCTTAAGTTTTGGTTAAGTTGATCTTAATTGGGTTTACCCTAAGTGGGGGGATGGTGATTTAGTAGTAAGGTTGTAGATATTTTCTACCTTGTCCTTCTATTTTTACTTGAACATGAATCTATTGAAATTTTAGTAAGCTTGTTCATGAATAGAGTTTTGCATAAAGTATGAATTGCATGACCTTATACGTTTTGCATGTATTGATTGACATTACCTTGAAGATATTATGAATGTTCCAAAGTGTATCAAAGAAATTTTTTGATAAAATCCATGTTTTCTCAGGTTAAATTGCATCTTGATATGCTAGTTTTGCATTTTACTTCATGAGGTAAGATAAGAAACATAGTAGAAGTCACTTGTGAGGTGTAATGTTTAGCCTTATAATGGAAAGTTGAGTCTCCTTAAAATTAAATGTGTTGAGTCTCTTTACAAAATATGTGACTTTTATGACTTGGAATACATAATTGTAGGCTCATTCTTGAAAAAAGTGAAAGCATGTTTAGCTAAGTGTTAATGTGTGTGCCAGTAAGTTGCATCGTTTTTCCCAAATGAACTTAGTGTAAAGGTGAGTACTATGTTAGAAAATGATATTTTGTGAAATTACTTCCTAATTGTCGTGATGTGCTTGGTGCGACTTACCACTTAGACTTCACTAAGAAAGAAACTAAGCATGTCTTGGTTTAAAAGTTGAGAATTTCTCATTTTAAGAGGAAATTGACCGTGTACCTTGCTTAGGTGTGAACTCATGGTACATGTAAGTTTGTTGAGGAGAAGGATATTCCTCCATGGAAACCACTAAGCATGGTATGATTGAGTATGGACTTCATGGCACTAGGTCTAACTATGAAGATCTTTGTTAATCCATTAACTCAAGTCTATGTGCATTTAAGTATCAGTGCCTAAATTGCTTCTTCAGTGTTGTTGAAATATTCCTATGTGTGACTTAAAGAATAGTTGCAAAGATGATCTCTTAATGTATTAAGGTGAAATGACCATGTTGTGATTAGGAGGAAGATGTTCCTCCTATGAACATTATAAGAGTCTATGTGTTTGATGCATTAAAGAGTGAGTGACTAATGGTTTTGCTTGGTTGTGTGCATTGAGTGCTAAAATGATTTTATGTTTTTATAAATTTTATGAAGTTCTCTATGATGCATTGAAATCCTTGTTGCGATTAAAGAGCCCTAAGTGTCATTCGAGGACGAATGTTCCCAAGTGGAGATATTGTAAGACCCCAAAATGAGATAGGGTGTATAGATACTAACATGTTTGTATTAAGTTTATAAGGTCCTAAAATGACTTATAATATGTTTTAGAGGCAGTGTGTAAAGTTTGAGATGATTTGGAAGTCGAACGTCAAGGGACGACCAAAACGTTCGACGACTAGTCGCATATGTTCCTCATTTGTCTATGCATGCTTATACTTGTATGTCATGATATTATAAAGTATTTAAATGATTTATAATTATTTTTAATGGTTTTATATATAATTTCAAGATCTTTGGAGGTCAAACGACCAAGAACGTCCAAGGTGTTTGAAAGATAGACCTTAAGACGCTCAACGTGTGTCTTGATGGGGCTTAGCCTGTTTGGACGAGTTTCAGGTGGTTGTTTCGGGTGAAACTTATGTGGAAGGTCTAAAACTTATTAAGATTTGTATTCAAATTGTAAACATTCGGGTATGACTTCTAAAGGGTCCCGCAAAAGGCCCCACAAGAAGGCCCCAAGTCTTGTCGAGACACTGCCTTGGTAGTGTCAATTGACGGACCAAAGGACAGCTCGTTGGTCAACCAACGGCCCGTTGGTGAGGCCTCGTCGACTGGCACTTACCTTAGGCAGGTATCAAGCCAAAAATTGGCTAATTACCCAATGACAGAAGCCAGGCACGGACCGTTGAATGACCTACGGCCAGTAGGCTGGTCAGTCGATGCTGGCCTGTGAACTGAAGCCTGCTACTGTTTCATTAATGGGGTGAACGGGAAATTCACCCCACGTCCTAACCTGACCCTAGTAGGTTTATTAAGTTATTTTTGGGTTTATATAAGTCATCAAAAACGTTATCACCCCATTCTAGAATCCTCTCACATGATTGAAGCCTTTCCCTCCAAAAATATTTCCCTTCAATCCACCATTGTTGGTGAAGATCAAGAACTTATTGGAGCTGGGTTTTCCATGTATAAATCATTATGTTTTAGAGGTTTTCAACTAGAAAATGGTATGGTGATCTTCATCTCTAGTTATCTTTTCATCTAGAGAGCCATTCTCAATGATTTCAAAAGACAAAAATATGATCAGACACTGTCTTCTTAAATCTAGTCATGGGTTCTTCCTAAAAACCTTTTGAATGATCAAATAATGATGAATTTAAGTTAATACAGTGGTTTGAACGTGATTTCACTCCAATTTCATGATGAACCCATGTTCCTTCCTCAAATCGATTTAGCCTTGCATGGGCTTTATGATCTTGATTTGTTATCGATTGAGTTATGATTTTATTATGTTGAAGTGGTTGTATCTATTGTTATTTACTTGAATTGATCATGAATTTATAATAAAGGCTCCAGGTGGATCCATGTATGAAGAATTGAACATGCCAAGCTTAGTATTCTAGGAATTCCTGTAAGATGGGCCTTATTATGATTAAATGTTGAGCTCGATTATGTTATGGTTCTTGTAGATACTGTTTTAGGAGAATATTATGGTTGAATTGTGTATATAAATCTTTTATGATCAAAATAAAGAAGGTTTGGTTTGAATTAATCTAGGTTCTTCTAGTCTATGGAGTTGTAACTTCTGATCTTGACGTTAGGTTAGTTGTTATATGAATTAATCATGGTTAATGCCTATAGAAGCTACTCATAAAGAAATATGAGGATGAATTATATGTAATGAATACAATATGAGTCAATTCATGATAGTTTAAATAGGATTAACCTATGTAAAGTTACGTTCCATGAACTCCTTATATGAAGCATGCTTGTGTCGACCTTAATGGCAATTGTAGTATTGTCTCATCTAGACTATGATTTCGTTAGATATTGCCTAGCATGTACTTTGGTAAATTGATAAGATGACCTATTCTCTCTACTCTACGTTGGATTGATAGTTAAATTCCTACGATAGTATCTTGATCTTGAAGTGCTTAAGCATGTTTTCATTGTGACTAAGTGTAGGATTCTCTACTGCCTTAGAGTGATATGATTCATGAAATAAGATATATAATCCATATAAAAGAAATTGGGTAATGGTCTATGTTCTTCTAGTTCCTAGTACATGTGAGATGCCTTGTATTATGTTATAGTATGATCTTGTAGCGACTTGTACATGGTTTCTTCAATTATTAAAATAAATTTAGCTACTTCCCTATATATGAATTGTTTATGAACAAGGTGTATTGATCAATGATTATCAAAGGGTGAGAAATTGGTAAAAATGCTTATCTCTTCTACTTTCTTTGTAGTATGGTAGTTGATGAAGCCTAGTATGGCATTGTGTGGTATGGTCCACTTATGGTGGCGGTGTTAACTTTATTGTCAATCTATACATGTGTTGAACATTTCCATGAAGGTAAATTGATGAATATATGAGCATGTGATTATGATGATACTATGTGAAGCTTATGCCTACTTTTCTTTTCTAGTTATGATTTAGGTTGTATGGGTATTGTGTAAGCATGTGTATATCCATGTTAGGGTAAAGTATAGGTGCTGCCATTGATGAGTTATTACTAATCCCTTACCTATGTACCCCTATGTGAATGTATGAATAGCACAAGTTAGAATTCTAAGTGTAACTTAAAGTTGGCTTGTCTCCTATGCTATTGTGTGTTGTGTGGTTTATGCTTGAAGGTATATTATGGTCTAAGAGGGTGGATGCCTCAATATGTTTTTGATAGTCATTATGTGATCATGTTGATCAATGTACACACACACTCACTTTACATGCATGTTACTAGTAGTATAGGTCATGATGTGTAAATGAAAGGTAGTTCTCATATTCACTAGTGTCTACTACTATGCATGTTAAGATGATGTTTATGAAAGCATGAAATGTGTTTCCTTAGCTATGATGACTTTATAGGTGTACTAGTATTGGCAAGGGTATGTAACTTTGCCTATGCACTGCACATGTATACTTTGATAGGATAGTTCTAGTTTTGGTTTCTATATGTATGAATATATATGTATGAACATGTGTGTCTTAATGTGTTATGTGAAAGGTTTGGTCACGTATATGTATACACACACACATGTATGAAGATCTAGTCAAGAGAGGGGCCTCGAATAGTGTATTCATGTGTAGCCTAAACTAGATGATGATTTACATATGCTATGTTCATGTGAAGGGATTATATACATGATTTAGGTTGATGAAGTAAAGCATATGAGGGGTTGACTCTCCTAAACCTATGTATTATAAAGTGAAAATATAATAAAGTTTTTCAAAAAAGGAAACTTAGCTTAGCACCGAGTGAACTTGTACATGAGGGAGTGACACTTTCCCACATATGGAAGGTAGGGTCCACTTCGGTCTTCACGGGGTGGATAGCCTCATGACCCAACATAGGGTGTAGAGTTGATACTTCCATGATTCCCCGAAGTTCCATAAACTATGTTTCCACCATAGGATAATAGCTAGTGGATCCACCTAGAAAGCTATGTTATGTTTGGTTCTACTTTGGCCGGTAGACTACCTGTTAACGGTCTGGAGTTTAATGACACCGGATTCCATGTTTAGAATCACATGGTATATGTTGTTTAAGGCTATAGTTTCCCTGAAGTAAAATGGAAAATGGAAGTACATGACTAGGACCCTAAATAGAATGACTTAAGGGAGGTTACTAAGGATAGGTGGAAGTAATGAAGCAAACTAGACATTGCACAAGTAGCTCCTTAGGAAGTTCTAGGAATGTGTTCTAATACATGTCACTATGTATGTGTCCTTATGCATGACACTGTAGTATCTTTCTACTTGTTATGAATATGTACATGATATGAGTCTTTATGCATGATGTTGATCTTGTTGACTATATGATGAAGGTCTTGACATAACTATGTCTATGTTGTATTATACTTCTATGATGGTATGTGTTGTCTTGTGTAGATGATATGTAGGGTCTTACTTGTGATCCTTAGGTGATACATTGCACCAAGTATCCTTAAAGGGTTACTTGGGATGCTAATTAATTAAAAGAAAGAGTTCACTGTTAAAAAGATTGAGCTCACTATAAAGTGACCTCAAATGGGACTTAAATCTATATGTGATTTTCTATGATGTTTGGAATTTGATTGTTTTTGTATGAAGTATTAAAATGATGTAAATGCTATTGTCGAATGATTTTATAAGGATTTACTCAAAAAGACATGAAGTATGATTTCAAGAAAAGGTCCCCTTTAAAATGCATATTTTTGCATGTTTGCCATACTTAGTGCATTCTTGTACTAATTCCATTATTCTCTACTTTTTACACAAAGTATAGTTTATGGATGCTTGAAGGATGTCATTAATGGTGAAGAGCTTGATAGGTGATTTCCCAAGTTCAAGGAAAGGAATCCTTATGTTCAAGGATCTCCTACTTATGTATTTATTGTTAAGTCTTTAAATATTGTATAGTTATGTAATGAGCCTTATGAGTCGTGTCCATAATGTATTCTAATATTGTTGAGTCTAAGATGACAAAGAGACATAGAGTCTATATATGTATTATGACTTGTATTTTATATGTATATGAAGTAAAGTTTCTAGCATATTAGGTGCTATGAAAAGTTGTAAATTTTCCTCTAAATTTACTATGTCAATGCGATGAATGATAACTATGGGATTGTATAAGACCTTCGAGAGGTCAAGTACGCCATGTTACCTCTAGGGGGTACTCCCCGGATGTGACAACGTAAATGTATTGTTCTGCTCTATAGTGATTAACTTTCATGAATATTCTAGGTCATCTTCAATAAGGCTAATCATCTTCAATGAGGCAAATCATTTTTCGGTTTCAAAACATCTATGCATAGAATCTCCTTTCGATCCCATGTAAAGGCCAAACTAACAACCCAATACCTTTCTCTGCTCTATCTTTTGATAGACAAATAGGGCAAATAGATATGACTCATAACCTCTATTATCGAGCAAGTTACGTACATCAATAATAAATTGTTAATATTGGACTAATACCCATTCCAATAAATTTGTTTCAGCATCACTAGAGCTCGAAAGTAGGAATTAAGTTTGGAACCTTAACCCATAAATTAACCATATGCTAATTTACCCAAATTCATGTACGAACAATAGTAAAATTGAACATAACACAATATCCACTACATTAGATGAACTCTCAAACCCATAATTGAACCCCTAGATCTTGGGTTTTTAGCCACCCATAACAAAAGGCAATAAAAATATACCTTCCATGAAGGAAACCATGGGTTACATGAGATTAAGCAATTACAAGTAAACCTACTATTGATTAAACTTCAATTTATCAAATTTACGATCAAGTTGAGAAACCCCTAAATCTAAAAAAGTGTCTTTCGGAAAGGTCAAGTGTTCTCTCTCAAATCACAAAATATTTCATACTCTTTCGAAATTTAAGAACTCTTTTTAGCACATTTTATTTATCTCTCTTTTCGGATTTTTATAGTTTCCTAGAAATTTGCCCAAACCCCAATGTGCATCTCGTTCGATGACATTAGTTGGGCTCCCCGAGCACGTTCAATGAATATCCTATTGCTGCTCATTTTTCAATTTCATGCTCTATGCTTAAGATGTTTAAGCCTTAGTAGGAAAACTTGTTTGAGACAATCTTTCACATTCTATGAATAGCCAAGTACAATCTTAATTTGCTATTCGAACATTAGATAGTTTCCTTGCACTATTATGCGTAGCGACGATCGACAAGGTCGCCTATGTTGGATATCATATACCTATTTTGTTAGACACAAGTGCTATGTATTGTCATTTTTGGCGAGGTCATGCTCACTCAGCAATCCACTTTTCTCATTTTTCGATCAATAGTGTATAATTTTCACTTCTCTTTGCATTTTTTTGTCGTTCTTTCAAACATCAATCCTTGCCTTGTACTTTTGCCTTTATAGACGAAAATCATAAATAACAAAATAAAACAAAATTAGTCTATGAGGACACTAATTATTGAGCTAAATAGTTCTCAAATGAGTGAAAATTTGTCTGTCATCAACACCCCCAACATAAACTTGTTTTTTGTCCTCAAATATATCAAGAACACGACTAGCTCAATAAGGGTGTCTACAACAGTACTCAATGAGCTCTCGTGCATGTGCCATAACAAGACTACTCTGAACAACATGATACAGTCAATCATGGTTAGAAAAAAGTTCAAACCATGACTAGCCGATCTTAACACAGGTTCAAACTTACTTTAGCATCTTGTGTAAGAAAAGACATGTTTCAATAAATTCATTCAAGCTACCTCACATATACAATGATTGCATGATCTTACAAAGAAATAAAAAAATAAGTAAGGAATCAATGCAAATCTCACTCTCTAAAATGATAAACATATGCAAACTTTTTCCCAAAGGTTTGCCCATATTTTTCAATCATCACACAACCTATTTCATTCAAGATCTCAACGTATTTTATCTTGTAATGGGGTTGAGGTCTAAGGTATGGTCAATTTTTCTTGGTGACTTTACCTTTTCAAAGCATTGTTGCAATCATTTTCTCCTTTTTTCATCTTTTTTTCATTCTTTTTCATTTGACACAAACTATTACTTTTCACTAGGTTTATTTGCAATCTCCGTTATCTCATCATTTCTCTTTTTCATTTTCATCACAATGACTTTTTTTTATAAAAAAAGGATTCCTGCTTTTTGTAATAAACTTCAAAGTTGACTATTATTTCATCTTCGCCCTTCACTTGACTTTAGTTCCTCCTTCCTTTCTAATTTGGCTATTAAAATATAACAATTCTTTACAAGGGATTTTAGGTTATAAGGTAGAGACAATTGGATTGTCAATACTCTATTTCTAAGGTCATGACATGACATACTACATCCTACTTGTAGGAAATCCTATCCCTTGGACCGTATCCATAAGTAATGAAAATCAAGCGAGGAAAGGATAATCCACAAAAAATAATATAGGAACCATCCCAAGATGTGGCACCTGTTAGTAGCTGAACATGTAGCCCAAAATAAGAATACAAGGCTTTCACTATTACAATACAATTACAGTCATGCAACGACTGACTGCGTTCAAAAGATAGGTTTGAGGATACCTCAAAGACGAACGCAAGCACTCCAAATCCACACACATGAGCTATCCACATATGAAATGCCTTCAAATAGCGCCAAAATATAAAATTATCAATCACAACGTCATTAAGGACTCTATGAAACTACAATCACAAAATTGGAAATGGATCCAAAATGGAGTCAAAAGAAGATTGTGAGACACTCACTAGCAATTCATAAATTGACTCTTTCAAAAGTTTCTAAATAGATCAAGGAACTTGTGCCTCAAAAACAGGCACAATCTAAGCTCAAAAATGGGTTAAAAAAATCAATGCAACAAAACAAAGAAAACATCAATAAAGGACTTGTGCAGCCCCTTCCGGGCAGAAATTATCTCAATAGGCTGACATCCACACTTCACCAATATGTCCCACATATCCATGCATATTTCAGACGAAACACACCTTGAATCACCCAGAGCAGAGCTTCCTAGCTCGTAATATCGAAGTTTACCAAGATCGTTGACTAATGTGAGCCCTTGGCTTAAGCTTCAATGTTAAAATGCCTAATGGTAGAAACTTACATTAGAAGTCCCGTGTCCCTAACCGACCATGCCTTAGGGTAAACTGGCCCTTCAAGAGTTGATGAAACGGTCAGAATTCCATGCATAGGTTGTCCTGCTAAACTTTTGGTTGAAGTCAACCATTCACGTTCCCAAGGATCCAAAATAGAAAAACTTGCACAGGAAATTGCCAATCCTTGCAACTCATGGATGACTTATGGTCACTATAGAGAAGCCCTTAATGTTGAAAAGATTAGAAAAATGAAGAAAATTACATGGAGGGTCATTACAACATCAACTACTAGAAGGATGTTAATATGTAAAGGTAGAAGGATAGACACAACCTAAAGGCACAAAAAGTCGAGGATATCGAGTTTGCATGCTCTTACAGATCGTCAAACAACCTCTCAGATCAAACAATGCCATAAAAAATATAAGGCTAAGAGGGAAATCCTAAAATTCACTTCAAAACTCCTACTAATCCATTTTGTTCTCCAACTCTCACCCAAGTGAATTGAACATCCGTGAAAGCATCAAATTCATCTGAAAATACAAACACCACACCAAAACAAAAGAATTGAGCAAATGCAAGACCATGACAGATATAACCCAACTCCCAAACAAAAAGACTAACCTTATGCTCTATATTCAACATCTTTTAACTAGCAATAGCATTTTGTGTTCCTTAGCTATCCTAAACATCTCCAGCAGCAAGTGAAACCTTCCTATAAGACCACACAACATCAACCTCGGAAGAACAATAGGCTTCTCGTGAACATCGAGGATTGACAGTTGCCAAGACAAGGAACTCAACCCAAGACAAATTCCAAAATCTATTTCTAACCATCAAATAACTGAACCCATCTAAAACACAACCTTTTAAATAAAACATATATAACCAAAATCATGAATATTCTGTGGACAACAAGGTAGCATTGATCCCCGCTCTATTAACCTACTCGAACCAACGGAACTGTTGAAACACAGACACCATGAGCACACAAACTTCCCCACCACAATAACATGAGCCAAACACCCCATTCGAAGGAAAGAAAGTCGGAAGTCAGCGTGTCAACATAGTCAACTGGTTGATAGTGTCCCAAGGGTACAAACCCTTACATGAACCATGTAGCTACCAAGAAATATAAACAAGGATAAGGCTCTAAATATTCAATGAACACCACATTTTAGACTATAAAAATTATGCCCCAGACTTGAGGGCTATTAAAACAGCAATAAAGAACAAACACAATTGCTAGTCCAGGCACAACAAGAAATCACACCTCCAACATCCAAACATTACTTAGATGTGATCTTTGAAAGAATGAAAAGAAGGAGAAACTGGTAGATCTCCTCTTTGTCAACGACATTCTCCCATCGTCCTATCAACCATTTCATTATGGAACTTCCTCTCAAAGTTGCGAACTAACAAGTCTACTAAAGTCTTATTATCCACTATAACAAGAACTTTCAAGTTGATAAAATAGGTGGAGGACATTCAGTTATGTAAAGTAATACTCCATTTGTCCCAATTTGTGAGATATTCTTTTTCAATTTTCAACAATCAAATAATTGAAGTTTTAACAAAAATTTACGCATGAAATCTTCAAAACTTTGAATAAAATTTGTGTATTATAAACTGTATAAAAATATTATAAATCGCTATGAGTGACAATTCATAAAAAAATTATATGAATGCTTGCGATGATTTGAATTTAAGATAATAGTAGTTTAACAAATGATTTTTAATTTTTAAGAATATTACAATATCATGTTCTGGACTCGATCTTCAGCCTCTATTACAATTCTCTGGAGAAAAGGAAGGAGATTATATTGTACAGTTATTGGTCTAGGCGTCCATTTTTTATTTAATCTACTATTCCATATTGCATTTGTTCTATCTGATCGTTCATAATTACCTGTATAATAAGTTGGTGTTGTCCATCTAGGACTACTCCTAGGACTATTATCCGGGGTTTTTACTCTTGATGTGCTAGGCTGATTTATATCTCCTGTTATAACATAATAAATAAGTATAATCTATTAAGATGTTAGAAGGAATAAAATTTTAGCAAAAACATGTTAAAATGAATTCTTACTTACTAGAAGATGATGTTAACTACAAGATATTAATACTCTATATATTGAAAGGTCTTAATACAGATATAAAAAGAACAATTTATGAAATGTTATTGATATACGAGATAATTGAAGAAACAATCCAAGGTTGGGCAGAATTAATTATACCAGATGATTTTGACATAGATTTATATGATGATCTAGAATTATTCATAGATCAATGATAGATTATTTATACTCACAATTCTGGAAGGAAACTAAAGAAGAAATAGAACTACTTGAAAAATTACTAATTGAAAATTTATACAAATATTTGAGAACTAGAGAAAATAAATATTTAGAATATATTGCAAACAACGCTAATGAAATACAACGATTAGATCTACTTAAAAAAGAATATTATGAAAAAATAAAAAAGAAGGACATAGAAACATAGACAGCTACAATAAAGAAGATAAGGAGAAGATAAGAAAGGAAGAAAAAGTCGTAAAGTAAATAGTAAAGTCATTCATGAACAGAAAAGGTCGTTCATGAAAGGTCATATGTGAATAGTAGGAGTCATGTGTAAATAGTAAGAGTCATTATGTAAAAGTTCTTTGTTTTCTAGTGTCGACCGAAATAAAAAAGGCCATGTGTAAAGTAGTGTTGGCCACTTGGCCAAAGTAGTAAGTTTTTTGTATAAAAAAGGCCATGTGTAAAGTAGTTCTTTGGTGCTAGTTCTATTCCAGACATTTTTCAATATAGAACTAATGATTTATCTATATTTCTATCTGTTAATGTGTCACGACCCAAAACGAGCTGCGAGTGGCACCCACACTTATCTTACTAGGTGAGCGAACCAACCACCTAAACCCCAACGTTTACCAGTATATAAATTTTGAATAATAAAATATAATGCGGAAGATCCAAAAATTATTAACGAAATCAATTAAATAAACCTCTAAAGTATAATACTTAACATCCCCAAAATCTGGAAGTCATCACATCAAGAACATCTATTCTCAAATTACTAAGTCTAAGAGTATTTAAGAAACTAAAATAAGTAAACAGATGGTCCATGTAAGAACTTCAAGGACATCAAGACGTGAATGAGAGAATCCAGTCCGAGCTAGGAACAATAGCTCACCCTGAAATCTGATGTGCTGAAGACTGGCTAGAGTTGCGGACGAGTCGAAGTCAATGGTGCACCTGCTGCACTCCACAAAACAACAAGAAGGAAATACAAGTAAGGGTCAGTACAAGGAACAAATACTGAGTAGGTATCATCGGCCAACTCAAAATAGAAAGCA
>NC_028644.1:20218141-20235789 GCF_001406875.1 Solanum pennellii
TTTTAAAGTTATCTCCTTTAACCCCCAAGTAAATAAATTATTAAACTTACCCCACTAATTTCACAAAGTTTGTCATGAATAGTCCAAAGCACCCCTTTAAAACCTTTAGCAGAAATCCGACCCAGTTGAGGTTACGCAACCTGTGACGGTCCGTCGTGTCTATGACGGTCCGTCCTGCAGGTCCGTCACAAAGTTCAGAGAGTTAAATTTAGTAAGGGTTTGTGACGGTCCGTCGTACCTACGACGGTCCGTCCTGCAGTTCCGTCGTGAAGTTCAGAGAGTCGATCTCAGTACCCAGGTTTTAGAGTTGAAGTGTTTTGGAACGAAGACCCTCGACGGTCCGTCGTGACCATGACAGTCCGTCGTGACCATGACGGTCCGTCGCGTGATCCGTCGACCCAGTCAGTTATTTCCAAAATAATTTTTACTGCTCGAACCTACTAAACAGGTTGTTACATAATGCTACTGAGTAGTTGTCACTTATTATAAATTTAAATTTTTGGTATATTAAGTTTCCTTTTACTGCTCTAATTACGCTTTTTTCTACAGGGTATATAATTATATCATCTGCTAAATATATTTCAATAGGTGTATCTATTCCTTCTCTAAAACAAGCTTTTATCAATACTTTTGTTCCACCTAAATGTACGTATTTTATGGGTGTTTAACTTTTATATCTTGTATTTCTTTATTTATTATCCTCTTATTTAGTATAGGTTTTTGTGCCTTTCCTTTTGTATATTTACAATCTATGATGTGTTCCTTTTGGCTAACTACATAGTATTCGTCTTTTTGTCTTTTGAACCAATTTCTTAAAGTAGGTATTTCAAGTACTTTTTCAACACTTAAATCAAATTTTTTTCCTTTTATTTGTTCGAAGACTGTATTATCAAATATAATTTTTGTTCTGATAATTCTTCATTTATATAGTCTTCTTTTGATATTATTTTTATGTCATCCTCAGACATTAGATTTCTTCTTCATTATCTAGATCAATATTTGTTTCTTCATTTCCTAATTCAGTTTCTATATCCGATACTTCATATATACTATCATTTTCACTTAATTCATAGTCTATGTAATCTATTTGCATGTATTTATCATTGTCTATAATTACTTCTGCAATTTGTTTTCCTTTTGGATTTTTAGGTAACTCACAATCTCTAGCTAAATGTCCTATCTTTCCGCAGTTGTAACAAGTACATTCTGATAGTTTTCTCTTTGGTCTATACGGTCTTTTTATTTTATATTTTTTTACATAATATCTTTGTCTTGGTTTTTTGTATTTATATCTAGTTTTGGTTTTTCTATAATTTTTGTGTCGTTTAGGTCTTTGTTTTTTATAATATTTATTTGTAAAACCAAACTGTGGTGCTGTTTTATCTTTACAACATGCTAGATTTTTAATTAGTACTTTCTCCATTTTTATTTTTTCTTTTTGGTTTTCACATAATTGTACAAACCATTGATGTAGAAATTTTATTCTAGCTCCTAAAGTATTTGTTAATCCTTCATTGTTCCAATCTTTAATTATTTTTGTACTAAATGGTTATGGTAGTTTTGTAAAATATTGTTGTCTTATTTCTTTTGCTTCATTTATATCATATCTTGCTTTATAATAATATTCTTTAAATGCACATGTGTATTCTTCTATATAGCACATTTTACATTGTAACAACCTGTTTAGTAGGTTCGAGCAGCAAAATTATTTTGATAAAAACTGACTGGGTCGACGGAACACGCGACGGACCGGCATGGTCACGACGGCCCGTGATGGATTCCGGCGTCTCATACTTGTGAATTTTCTTCTGCTACTCTTCTCATTACCCTCGACGACAAGTAGGACAAACCGTCAAAGGCACGACGGACCGTCGAGGGCCTTCGTTCCTAAACACTTAAACTCTGATATCTGGGTACTGANTGGGTACTGAGATCGACTCTCTGAACTTCGCGACGAAACTGCAGGACGGACCGTCGTAGACACGACGGACCGTCACAAACCCTTTACTGAATTTAACTCTCTGAACTTTATGACGGACCTGCAGGACGTACCGTCATAGACACGACAGACCGTCACAGGTTGCGTAACCCCAACTGGGTCGGATTTCTGCTAAAGGTTTTAAAGGGGTGTTTTGGACTATTCATGACAAACTTTATGAAATTAGTGGGGTAAGTTTAATAATTTATTTACTTGGGGGTTAAAGGAGATAACTTTAAAACAAATAATGGGTTACTTTTATCATAATGAATTATATGATAATTAGGGTAAAAGAAAAAGAATCTGGAGAAGAAAAATAAAAAGAAGCAGAGAGGGAGAACGAGCGAGAAAGAGAGAACGAAGAGGAAAGCAAAAGGCATTGGGGAGATAGCTTGCTCGATCACGATTCTTCGGTGGAGGTAGGTTATGGTTTATGCTATGTGATAGTAAACTCTTAATAGCGATTGATATGTATTGGGTGGTATTGTAAAGTCTTCTATATACTTGATTGTGTGTTTGTATGTTGTGATCGTATAATTGTGGTGGTTAGAATGATGAGACTGTTGAATCTTCAATCTTAAATCCTCTCTATTAAGATGACGCTTGACATAAAGAAAGCTTGATGAACTGAAATAATGAGATAAATGGATCGGAGTGTCACGTTCCGACACGGTAGTAATAATGGATCGGAGTGTCACGTTCCGACACGTAGCATTAGGGGATCGGAGTGTCACGTTCCGACACGGTAGGAATAATGGATCGGAGTGTCACGTTCCGACACGTAGCATTAGGGGATCGGAGTGTCACGTTCCGACACGGTAGGAATAATGGATCGGAGTGTCACGTTCCGACACGTAGCATTAGGGGATCGGAGTGTCACGTTCCGACACGATAGGAATAATGGATCGGAGTGTCACGTTCCGACACGTAGCATTAGGGGATCGGAGTGTCACGTTCCGACACGGTAGGAATAATGGATCGGAGTGTCACGTTCCGACACGTAGCATTAGGGGATCGGAGTGTCACGTTCCGACACGGTAGGAATAATGGATCGGAGTGTCACGTTCCGACACGTAGCATTAGGGGATCGGAGTGTCACGTTCCGACACGGTAGGAATAATGGATCGGAGTGTCACGTTCCGACACGTAGCATTAGGGGATCGGAGTGTCACGTTCCGACACGGTAGGAATAATGGATCGGAGTGTCACGTTCCGACACGTAGCATTAGGGGATCGGAGTGTCACGTTCCGACACGGTAGGAATAATGGATCGGAGTGTCACGTTCCGACACGTAGCATTAGGGGATCGGAGTGTCACGTTCCGACACGGTAGGAATAATGGATCGGAGTGTCACGTTCCGACACGTAGCATTAGGGGATCGGAGTGTCACGTTCCGACACGGTAGGAATAATGGATCGGAGTGTCACGTTCCGACACGTAGCATTAGGGGATCGGAGTGTCACGTTCCGACACGGTAGGAATAATGGATCGGAGTGTCACGTTCCGACACGTAGCATTAGGGGATCGGAGTGTCACGTTCCGACACGATAGGAATAATGGATCAGAGTATCACGTTCCAACACGTAGCAATAGATGGATCGGAGTGTCACGTTCCGACACGATAAGAATAAAGAGAAGTAATCTTGAATTATGTTAATACACTAAATTTCGAAGAACCTATTTCCCAAATGAGTATGGTGTGGAGGCTTGAGTCCTCATAGGTGTGCTTGGTGTTGTTGCCAATGGTTCTTGTACTTGTTGATTGTCACCTGTTAAGTATTGTGGTTGATTTTATATTATTATTCAGTATATATTGCTTTCTATTTTGAGTTGGCCGATGATACCTACTCAGTACGTGTTCCTTGTACTGACCCCTACTTTTATTTCCTTCTTGTTGTTTTGTGGAGTGCAGCAAGTGCACCATTGACTTCGACTCGTCCTCAACTCTAGCCAGTCTTCAGCACGTCAGATTTCAGGGTGAGCTATTATTCCTAGCTCGGGCTGGATTCTCTTCTTCCCGTCTTGATGTCTTTGAAGTTCGGACATGGACCATCTTTCTACTTATTTTAGTTCTTAAATACTCTTAGACTTAGTAATTTGAGGATAGATGTTCTTGATGTGATGACTTCCAGATTTTGGGGATAATAAGTATTATACTTTAGAAGTTTATTTAATTGATTACGTTAATAAGTTTTGGATCTTCCGCATTATTTTTTCCTATTCGAAATTGATATACTGGTAAATGTTGGGGTTTAGATTGTTGGTTCGCTCACCTAGTAAGATAAGTGTGGGTGCCACTCGCGGCTCGTTTTGGGTCGTGACAAACTTGGTATCAGAGCTTTAGGTTCGTTGGTCTCATCACACAAGAACGAGTCTAGTAGAGTCTTGAGGAACGGTAGGGGGACGCCCTTACTTTTCTTTGAGAGGCTATAGGACTTTAGGAAAACTCCATTCTTTCTTTCTTTCGTGCTATTACTTGGGTCCAATTGGTATCTAGGTGATACAAATTGGTATCTGACATCCTCACTCTATTTCGCAGATGGTTAGAACTAGAGCAACGACTGTGTCAACACCAACACCGGCAAGACAGGGTGCGTCTGAGCCAACCATTGGGGCTGTAACTCGAGGAGGAGCAGTGGCAAGAGGCCGTGGTAGAGGTCGCAGGAGGACGCCCTCTAGAGGTAGAGGACAAACACCTGGTCCAGCTAGTAATAGGGCAGTGACTCCTCCACCGACTGATGAGGTAGTGAGAGAGGGTGAAGAAGGGGGAAATGAGCAGGTTCAAGATGAGGAATTACCACCCCAGCCTACCCCAGAGATGATTAACCAGGTTCTTACCTATCTTAGCGGGTTATCTGATCAGGGCCAGACACCTCCAGTGTTTTCTGCACCAGCACCTCAGGTTCAGGGGGTACAACATGCAGCCGCTGTGGCTCCCCGCATGGATGCCTCATTGGAAGTAGGCACGTTTCCTCGATTGACTACAGGGTCCATAATGACAAGTGATCAGCATGAACTTTTCACTAAATTCTTAAAGTTAAAACCTCCAGTATTCAAGGGTGCTGAATCTGAAGATGCCTATGATTTTCTGGTTGATTGTCATGAGCTGCTACATAAGATGGACATAGTAGAACGATTCGGTGTGGAGTTTGTGACCTATCAGTTTCAGGGGGATGCCAAAAGGTGGTGGCGGTCGTATGTTGAGTGTCAACCAGCACAGGCACCACCTATGACTTGGGCATCATTCTCTAGCTTATTTATGGAGAAGTATATACCCCGGACTTTGAGGGATAGGAGGAGAGATGAATTCCTGAGCCTAGAGCAAGGAAGGATGTCTGTTGCTGCTTATGAGGCTAAATTTCGTGCACTATCTAGGTATGCCACTCAGCTTTGTTTCAGTCCACAAGAGCGGATTCGCCGTTTTGTGAAGGGATTGAGGTCAGATTTGCGGATCCCAGCCTTACAGGTAGCTGCTGCAGCAAAATCCTTTCAGGAAGTGGTTGATTTTGTGATAGAAGTGGAGGGGGTGAAGCCAGACGACTTCACCATGGCGTCGACATCTAAGAAGTTCCGTAAGGGAGGTGAGTTTAGCGGTTCTTACTCCAGAGGGCAGAGTTCAGGAGGTTACCAAAACCGCCCTATTCAGTCTTCCCTGCAGGCTTTAGCTGGGGGTCCATCGCAGCCCAGTCAGCCTTTTTCTGAGTTTGGAGGTTATCCCCAGACTTCGTCACTTTCACAAAGACCTATGCTTGACTCCAGGAATTGTTATGGATGTGGGGAGACTGGACATATTAGGAGGTATTGTCCAAAACAGAGTTACAGACCCCCAATGGTTAGAGGTAGAGGTGGTCATGGGAGAGGCCGCCATTCTGGAGGACGTGGTGGCCAAGGTAATGGTGGTCACCCAATCAGTCGGGGTGGCGGGCAAGCTGGAACTGCTGCGGCGCAACATGATAGGGGCAATGGACAGACAGGTGATAGGGCCCATTGTTATGCTTTCCCCGGGAGGTCTGAAGCAGAGACATCTGATGCTGTTATCACAGGTAATCTTTTGGTCTGTGATTGCATGGCTTCTGTATTATTTGATCCTGGATCCACATTTTCATATGTATCTTCCTCATTTGCTACTGGTCTTGATTTACATTGCGATTTGCTTGACATGCCTATTAGTGTCTCTACTCCTGTGGGTGAGTCTGTGATAGTTGAGAAGGTGTATAGGTCTTGTCTTGTGACTTTTGTAGGGAGCAATACCTATGTAGATTTGATTATCCTAGAAATGGTTGATTTTGATGTAATTCTGGGTATGACTTGGCTTTCCCCAAATTTTGCAATCTTAGATTGTAATGCTAAAACTGTGACATTGGCCAAGCCTGTGACAGATCCGCTAGTGTGGGAGGGTGACTACATTTCCACCCCAGTCCGTATTATCTCTTTTCTTCGCGCTAAGAGGATGGTTAGTAAAGGTTGTTTAGCCTTCTTGGCACATCTCAGGGATGATACTTCCAAAGTACCTTCGATTGAGTCTGTTTCGATAGTCTGTGAGTTTCTGGATGTGTTTCCTGCAGACCTTCCTGGTATGCCACCGGATAGGGATATTGATTTTTGTATTGATCTGGAGCCGGGTACTCGCCCCATTTCCATCCCCCCTTATAGAATGGCTCCAGCTGAGTTAAGGGAGTTAAAGGCCCAACTTCAGGAGTTGTTAGGTAAAGGTTTTATTAGACCAAGTGCATCCCCTTGGGGTGCTCCTGTTTTATTTGTGAAAAAGAAGGATGGAAGCCTTCGGATGTGCATAGACTACAGGCAGCTGAATAAGGTAACTATTAAGAACAAGTATCCTATTCCTCGAATTGATGATTTGTTCGATCAGTTACAAGGTGCTTGTGTCTTCTCTAAAATTGATCTGAGATCCGGTTATCATCAATTGAAAATACGGGCAGCAGATGTGCCAAAGACTGCTTTTCGAACCAGGTATGGGCATTACGAATTCTTAGTAATGTCTTTTGGGCTTACGAATGCCCCTGCTGCTTTCATGAGTCTGATGAACGGGATTTTTAAGCCATATCTGGATCTCTTTGTTATCGTATTCATTGATGATATACTGATATACTCAAAGAGCAGGAAAGAACATGAGGAGCATTTGAGAATTGTATTGGAGTTGTTGAGGGAGAAAAGGCTTTATGCCAAATTCTCCAAGTGTGAGTTTTGGCTAGATTCAGTGTCCTTCTTGGGGCACGTGGTTTCTAAGGATGGAGTGATGGTGGATCCTTCTAAGATTGAAGCAGTGAAGAGTTGGGTAAGACCTACTAATGTTACAGAGGTAAGAAGCTTTGTTGGTTTAGCTAGCTACTACCGTCGATTTGTCAAGGGATTTTCTTCTATTGCTTCGCAGCTAACAAATTTGACTAAGCAGAATGTTACCTTTGTATGGCCGAATGAATGTGAAGAAAATTTTCAGAAACTGAAGACTTTGATGCCTACTGCACCAATTCTTACCTTGCCAGTGGAAGGTAAGAATTTCATTGTCTATTGTGATGCATCTTATTCTGGTTTGGGTGGAGGGCTAATGCAGGAGAGAAATGTAATTGCTTATGCTTCAAGGCAATTAAAAGTGCATGAACGTAACTATCCGACCCATGATTTGGAGTTGGCTGCAGTAGTATTTGCATTAAAGCAATGGAGACATTATCTATATGGGGTCAAGTGTGAAGTTTATACAGATCATCGTAGTTTACAGTATGTCTTTACTCAGAAAGATTTGAATTTGAGGCAGAGGAGGTGGATGGAACTATTGAAGGACTATGATATTACTATTTTGTATAACCCAGGAAAAGCTAATGTTGTGGCAGATGCTTTAAGTAGAAAAGCAGGGAGCATGGGTAGTTTAGCCCACTTACAGGTTTCTAGACGCCCATTGTCTAGAGAGGTTCAGACTTTGGCTAATGACTTTATGAGGCTGGAAGTACTAGAGAAAGGAGGATTTTTGGCCTGTGTGGAGGAAAGATCTTCTTTTCTTGACAAGATTAAGGGAAAGCAGTTTGCTGATGAGAAGCTGAGCCGAATTCGAGATATGGTATTGCGAGGAGAGGCTAAAGAGGCAATAATTGATGAGGAAGGCGTTTTGAGGATTAAGGGAAGGGTATGTGTGCCCCGTGTTGATGATTTGATTCACACTATTCTTACAGAGGCTCATAGTTCAAGGTACTCTATACATCCTGGTGCAACCAAAATGTATCGCGACCTAAAGCAACATTTTTGGTGGAGTAGAATGAAGCGCGACATTGTTGATTTTGTTGCCCAATGCCCGAATTGTCAGCAAGTAAAGTATGAACACCAGAGGCCTGGAGGAACACTTCAAAGAATGCCCATTCCTGAATGGAAGTGGGAAAGGATTGCAATGGATTTCGTGGTTGGTCTTCCCAAGACATTGGGTAAGTTTGATTCTATTTGGGTAATTGTTGACAGGTTAACTAAGTCTGCTCACTTCATTCCGGTCAAGATGACTTACAATGCAGAGAAGTTAGCCAAACTCTATATCTCGGAAATTGTTCGATTGCATGGAGTTCCACTCTCCATCATATCAGATAGAGGTACGCAGTTTACTTCTAAGTTTTGGAGAACATTACATGCTGAATTAGGTACTAGGCTGGATCTTAGTACTGCATTTCACCCTCAGACCGATGGTCAGTCTGAGCGAACGATTCAGGTGTTGGAGGATATGCTTCGTGCATGTGTGATAGAATTTGGTGGTCATTGGGATAAATTCTTACCCTTAGCAGAGTTTTCATACAACAATAGCTATCACTCAAGTATTGATATGGCTCCATTTGAGGCACTGTATGGGAGGAGATGTAGGTCTCCCATTGGTTGGTTTGATGCATTTGAGGTAAGACCTTGGGGTACCGATCTTTTGAGGGAATCGTTAGATAAGGTAAAATTCATTCAGGATAAGCTTCTAGCAGCTCAGAGCAGGCAGAAGGAATATGCAGATCGAAAGGTTAGGGACTTGAATTTTATGGAGGGTGAACAAGTCTTGCTGAAGGTTTCACCCATGAAAGGGGTGATGCGGTTTGGTAAGCGAGGTAAACTTAGTCCAAGGTATATTGGGCCATTTGAAGTTTTGAAGCGCGTGGGAGAGGTGGCTTATGAATTGGCATTGCCTCCAGGACTCTCAGGAGTGCACCCGGTATTTCATGTGTCTATGCTGAAAAAGTACCATGGGGATGGAAACTACATTATTCGTTGGGATTCAGTTCTTCTTGATGAGAATTTGTCTTATGAGGAGGAGCCGGTTGCTATTCTAGCTAGAGAAGTCCGCAAGTTGAGATCAAAGGAGATTGCATCTATCAAGGTTCAGTGGAAGAATCGGCCAGTTGAAGAGTCCACTTGGGAGAATGAGGCTGATATGCAAGAAAGATATCCACATCTTTTTACAGATTCAGGTACTCTTTCTCTCCCTTGTTTTTCTATCCGTGATCGTTCGGGGACGAACGATGGGTAAATTGGTATCTATTGTAACAACCTGTTTAGTAGGTTCGAGCAGCAAAATTATTTTGATAAAAACTGACTGGGTCGACGGAACACGCGACGGACCGTCATGGTCACGACGGCCCGTGATGGACTCCGTCATCCCATACTTGTGAATTTTCTTCTGCTACTCTTCTCATTACCCTCGACGACAAGTAGGACGAACCATCATAGGCACGACGGACCGTCGAGGGCCTTCGTTCCAAAACACTTAAACTCTGATATCTGGGTACTGAGATCGACTGTGTGAACTTCGCGACGGAACTGCAGGACGGACCGTCGTAGACACGACGGACCGTCACAAACCCTTTACTGAATTTAACTCTCTGAACTTTGTGACGGACCTGCAGGACGTACCGTCATAGACACGATGGACCATCACAGGTTGCGTAACCCCAACTGGGTCGGATTTCTGCTAAAGGTTTTAAAGGGGTGTTTTGGACTATTTATGACAAACTTTATGAAATTAGTGGGGTAAGTTTAATAATTTATTTACTTGGGGGTTAAAGGAGATAACTTTAAAACAAATAATGGGGTACTTTTATCATAATGAATTATATGATAATTAGGGTAAAAGAAAAAGAATCTGGAGAAGAAAAATAAAAAGAAGCAGAGAGGGAGAACGAGCGAGAAAGAGAGAACGAAGAGGAAAGCAAAAGGCATTGGGGAGATAGCTTGCTTGATCACGATTCTTCGGTGGAGGTAGGTTATGGTTTATGTCTATGTGATAGATAAACTCTAAATAGCGATTGATATGTATTGGGTGGTATTGTAAAGTCTTCTATATACTTGATTGTGTGTTTGTATGTTGTGATCATATAGTTGTGGTGGTTAGAATGATGAGATTGTTGAATCTTTAATCTTAAATACTCTCTTTTAAGATGATGCTTGACATAAAGAAAGCTTGATGAACTGAAATAATGAGATAAATGGATCGGAGTGTCACATTCCGACACGTAGCATTAATGGATCAGAGTGTCACATTTTGACACGTAGCATTAGGGGATCGGAGTATCACGTTCCCACACGATAAGAATAAAGAGAAGTAATCTTGAATTATGTAAATATACTCAATTTCGAAGAACCTATTTCCCAAATGAGTATGGTGTAGAGGCTTGAGTCCTCATAGGTGTGCTTGGTGTTGTTGCCAATGTTTCTTGTACTTGTTGATTGTCACCTGTTGAGTATTGCGGTTGATTTTATATTATTATTCAGTATATATTTCTTTCTATTTTGAGTTTGCCGATGATACCTACTCAGTACTTGTTCCTTGTACTGACCCCTACTTTTATTTCCTTCTTGTTGTTTTGTGGAGTGCAGCAAGTGCACCGTTGACTTCAACTCGTCCGCAACTCTAGCCAGTCTTCAGCACATCAGAATTTAGGGTGACATATTATTCCTAGCTCGGGCTGGATTCTCTTCTTCACGTCTTGATGTCTTTGAAGTTCGGACATGGACCATCTTTCTACTTATTTTAGTTCTTAAATACTCTTAGACTTAGAAATTTGAGGATAGATGTTCTTGATGTGATGACTTCCAGATTTTGGGGATGATAAGTATTATACTTTAGAAGTTTATTTAATTGATTTTGTTAATGAGTTTTTGGATCTTCCGCATTTTATTTACTATTCAAAATTTATATACTGGTAAACGTTGGGGTTTAGATTGTTGGTTCGCTCACCTAGTAAGATAAGTGTGGGTGCCACTCGCGGCTCGTTTTGGGTCGTGACATACATATCGCTAATTTTGTCATAAGTTGTCTATTTATTATTTTTTCTCTATTTTGTTCTTACATTTCTTTGGTCATGCCACCAAATTCATTTCGTATTGCTAATTTATTTTTATGTAGTATATCTATATTTGTTGTTGATGGAGATCCATCTATTTTCTTATCACTCCTAAGTGTTTCTAGACTTTCTAGGGGTAAATTTCCTATCCATAATTTTGTTGTTCCAACAAATGTTCTTTCTATATATCCTGGCGTTTCTTTTGTTGTTATTTTGTTGTCAATTAGTTGTTTAGATATATTTCCTACCCATAGTAAGATTGCTTTATTTATATCTATAACACATTCTAGATCTAAAAAGTTATATTGTTCAGTTATTGGTCTAGGCGTCCATTTTTTATTTAATCTACTGTTCCATATTGCATTTGTTCTATCTGATCGTTCATAATTATCTGTATAATAAGTTGGTGCTGTCCATCTGGGACTACTCCTAGGACTATTATCCGGAGTTTTTACTCTTGATGTGCTAGGTTGATTTATCTCTCCTGTATTTATTTCTAATTTTTTCGGTTTACTTACTTGTTCTAGAATTTCTGTGTATGTTTCGCTTATATCACTTATTTTTTATTTTTGATTGTTCATTGTATCTGATTTATTTATTTCGTCTATTTCAAGATTTCCATTTAATTTTTGTTTCATTTTATTTATTTCATTAGTCAATTCAAATTCTTTATCTTTTTCTATTTGATTCTCTTTTAGTTTGGTTTCATATAATAATTTTAGTATAGCTAATTCTTTTTCTAATTCACTTATTTTTGTATTTTTTAATTCTTCTAGATGTTGTACTTCCTGCTTTGCTAGTGTTTTTATTTTTTCAATCTCTTTTGATTTATCTATTTCTTCATTTTCTTTTGTTATTCTTACCATAGCTGGTAAATTATCTTCTAATTTTGCTGTTTCTTTTTCTAACATTAAATACAAGTTATTTCCTATTTTTTTATATCTTCTTCCTAAATTAGAAAATATAATTTTTATCACTAATCCTTTTTTATTTTCATAGGTTTTTTCGTCTACTGCAAATTCTTCTTTATTCATTATGATTCATGTTGTAATTTATATTCTAGGCAATTTATTTGTATTTCTAGCATAAATATAACTTTTCTTTGTGCTAATATTGATTTATTACATACTCCTGCTAACATATTTTCTTCTAGTCTTTCTTTTCTGTTTTTTAACTCTTGTCTTTTTTCAATTATTTTTTCTATCAGTTGTTGCTTATATATTTCTTTGTTCATATTGTTTTATCAGATAAGAAACATATTTATATTCTGTTTTAGAAATTATATCTATCAAAAGATTTGTTTTGCTAGTTTTTGTTTTAGTAAGTTGTAATATTCTATGTATAAGGTTTTTAACTTTTTCTGTATCTTTCGTATTTTACTTTCTATCTTAGTTTTTGTTATGGTAGATTCCTTATTTGATGTTGGATTACCCTTCATGATTTTAAGAATAAAATATTTTTTCATAATATTCTTTTTTAAGTAGATCTAATCGTTGTATTTCATTAGCGTTGTTTGCAATATATTCTAAATATTTATTTTCTCTAGTTCCCAAATATTTGTATAAATTTTCAATTTGTAATTTTTCAAGTAGTTCTATTTCTTCTTTAGTCTCCTTCCAGAATTGTAGGTATAAATAATCTATCATTGATCTATGAATAATTCTAGATCATCATATAAATCTATGTCAAAATCTTCTGGTATAATTAATTCTGCCCAACCTTGGATTGTTTCTTCGAATATCTCGTATGTTAATAATTTTTCATAAATTGTTCTTTTTATATCAGTATTAAGACCTTTCAATATATAGAGTATTAATATCTTGTAATTAACATCATCATCTAGTAAATAGGAATTCATTTTTAACATGTTTTCGCTAAAATTTTATTCCTTCTAACCTCTTAATAGATTATACTTATTTATTATGTAATAATAATGATTTAATAATCATCTAGTCTGGTCACTACTACGGTTTTCTTCTTTGATCGGTTACCCTAACAGCGCCTCAACTCTATTTACTCCCCTAAACGGCCTTCTTGCCTACCGGTTCCAACTTTAGGATGGCATAGTCTGGGCATACTTACTCGCAGAATATTTCCGTAGCAAACTTTCTAAAGATGGTTATTATAACATTATTAAAACATGATAAACAATTATAATCAACAAGAGATTATTAGAAATAAAACAATTTAGTTACTCATGAATGTAAATGAGTATACCTGTTTTTGTAGGTTTGTCATTTCTAATCCGTTTTTCATAGCTTTTTTTTGTTAGGTAGCTCTGAACGAAGAAATAACAGAAAAAGAAATAATTATAGGAGGAATACCATTAGTAATACCATTTAAAATCTACCAAGGAAACCAGAATATTACACCTAGGAATAAAATGGTTAGAAAAAGTTACACCATATAATATAGAGAATGAACAATTAACAATAACTTATCAAAATAAGAAAATTATTATCAAAAGAACAAAATGAATAAGTAAAATATATATACTTGCAAAAATTATTGCAGAAGGATACCACAACAGATATTAGACTGGTAGAGCTCCTCTTTGTCAGCGACATTCTCCCTCGAGTTGCGGGACTAACAAGTCTATTTAAAAGTCTAATAAGCTACTTTAAAAGAATTTTCAAGTAGATGAAATCGGTCAAGCACATATACTAGTGTAAAGCAATACTTTGTTGTCTCAATTTATGTGAGATTTTTCATTTTCCAACAGTCAAATAAATAAAATTTTGACCAAAAAACTTACGCATGAAATCTTCACATCTATTAATTCAATTTTTACTTTTGTTTTATGTTTTTCCCATCCTTGTAATGGATTTTCATTGTAAAGTAATTCTAGTTGTTCATTAATTATTTTAACTTTGTCTATTGTGAATATGATAATTTCTAATTGTTATATTTGTTTCTTATTTATATTTTCCATTTCTTTATTTATTTTTTCACCTCCTTTTATCCATTCTATAGGTTTACGTTGTTTATTATTTACTCTTTTTGCTCCTATTTTGTTTCCGCATGGTGTAGTAAACCACCAATGTGTTTTCGTTATTATATGTGGGTAAAATCTATCTAAAAATGGCATTCCTAATAACATATCTTTTGTTGTAAATTCAAAATTGTACATTTCTTCTATTGTCAATATTTTATCCCATATTTGTATTATATTTTTTGCTCTGTATTTAATCATACTTCCTTCATTATTAAATCCAGTTACTACCATTGGTGTTTTTAATTTTTCCCATTTATCTTCTAGTAAACAATTATATTTACATATGTTTGCTTCTGCTCCTGTATCCATCATAGGGGTATAATGTCTGTTGTGATATCCTTCTACAATAATATTTGCAAGTATAAATATTTTCATTATTCATTTTGTTCTTTTTATAATTACTTTCTTATTTTGGCAAGTTATTGTTAATTGTTCATATTCTATATTGTATGGTTTAACTTTTTCTAACCATTTTATTCCTAATGTAACATTTTGATCTCCTTGGTAAATTTTAAATGGTATAATCAAAGGTATTCCTCCTATAATTACTTCTTTCTCTGTTATTTCTTCATTTGTATTTACTATCTCGCTAGGTAGGCCAGGGCATAAGTGTCCTGTTTTTATGATTTCTGTTTCCAATACTAATTCTCTTGCGATGTAATTTTCTTCTTGTCCTGTATTTATTAAAATTTTATATCTTCTTTGATCTATTATTCCTGTTATAAAATAATGGTATGGCGTTATATCTTCTATTAGATTTTTGGAATTTCATAGTTTCTTCTAGATGTACTCATTCTTGATGAGGTAGCTCTTGTTAAGGTATTTGGTACGCTTGAAGTACTTAATCTTTCTTTTACAATTTCTAAATCTTCTTCTATGTCAATTTCATTATAACTGTAATCATTATTATCCATTATGGTGATTATTTTTTCAAAGGGATTTTCTATTTTATTTTATTAATTTTATTTTTTGCTATTACCCTGTGTTTTGTTGTTAATATATATAAGTTTTTACATCTTGCTGTGAATATCTTACTTCCTGGTGCTAGCTCTATTCCAGACACTTTCCAATATAATACTAATGATTTATCTATATTTCTATCTGTTAATGCTACTGAGTAGTTGGCACTTATTATAAATTTAAATTTTTGGTATATTAAGTTTCCTCTAACTGCACTAATTACGCTTTTTTTCTATAGGGTGTATGATTCTATCATCTGCTAAATATAATTCAATAGGTGTATCTATTCCTTCTCTAAAGCAAGCTTTTATTAATATTTCTGTTCCTCCTAAGTGTACATATTTTATTGGTGTTTTAGCTTTTATATCTTGTATTTGTTTATTAATTATTCTTTTATTTAGTATAGGTATCTGTGCTTTTCCTTTTGTGTATTTACAATCGATAATGTGTTCATTCTGACTAACTACATAGTATTCTTCTTTTTGTCTTTTAAACCAATTTCTTAAAGTAGGTATTTCAAGTACTTTTTCAACACTTAATTTGTAACAACCTGTTTAGTCGTTTCGAGCAGTAGAATTATTTTGATAAAAACTGACTGCGTCGACGGACCACGCGACGGACCGTCATGGTCACGACGGCCCGTGATGGACTCCGTCGTCCCATACTTGTGCAAATTCTTCTGCTGCTCTCCTCATTACCCTCAACGGCAATTAGGACGAACCGTCATAGGCACGACGGTCCGTCGAGGGCCTTCGTTCCAAAACACTTCAACTCTGGGAATCGGGGTACTGGGATTATTTCTCTGAACTTCATGACGGACGTGCAGGACGGACCGTCATGGATACGACGGACCGTCACAGGGTCTTCGTTCGAAACACTTCAACTCTTGGAATCTGGGTACTGGGATCGACTCTCTGAACTTCACGACGGACCTGCAGCACGGACCGTCGTGGATACGACGGACCGTCACAAGTTGCGTAACCCCGACTCGGTCAGACTTCCGCTAAATTTTTTAAAGGGGTGTTTTGGAGTATTCATAATTATTATTATGAAATTAGTGGGGTAATGTTTATAATTGAGTTAGTTGGGGGTTAAAGGAGATAACTTTAAAATAAATAGTGGTTACTTTTATCATCTTTTATAATTGATTATGTGATAATTAGGGTAAAAAGAATCTGTAAAAGAAAAATAAAAAGAGGAGAAGGGCGTGAACGAACGAGGGGAGCGAGCGACTAAGACTTCAGATTGAGGAAAGCAAAGGCACTGGGGAGGTAGCTGCTTGATTTTGATTCTTCGGTGGAGGTAGGTTATGGTTTAATTCTATTTGATAGATAAACTCTAAATAGCAATTGATATGTATTGAATGATATTGTAAAGTCTCATGTGTACTTGGTTGTGTGGCTATATGTTCTTGATTGTGTGGTTTGTGGTTGGCCTAAAATTATGAGAATGTGAAATTCTAATCTTGAACCATCTCTATCGAAGTAATTCCTTGAATAAAGAAGGCTCGATGAAATTTATTAACGAACGAAAAAGTGGTGAAATTAAATGATAATTAACGTATTATTGGATCGGAGTGTCACGTTCCGACACGGTATTAGGGGATCGGAGTGTCACGTTCCGACACAATAACACTAAAGGCAAGAAATCTTGAATTTACTTAATGTACTCGAACTCAAAGAACCTATTTCCCAAAGGAGTATGGTGTGGAGACATGAGTCCTCATAGGTGTGCTTGATGTTGTGATTGATGGTGTAACCATCATGGTGTTGTTGTCTATGGTTCACGTGTTTGTTGTTTTCCACCTGTTAAGTATTGTAGTTGATTTTATACTATTGTTTAATATATACAGATTTTTATTTTGAGTTGACCGATGATACTTACTCAGTAGATGTTGCCTCGTACTGAGCCCTACTTGTTTTCTTCTTTGTTTTCCTTTTATGAATTGCAGCAAGTGTACCATCGACTTCGACTCGCCCTCAACTCTAGCCAGTCTCCAGCACATCAGATTTCAGGGTGAGCTATTATTCCTAGCTCGGCTGGATTCTCTCCTTCACGTCTTGATGTCTTTGAAGTTCCGACATGGACCATCTTTTTTACTTATTTTAGCTTCTTGAATACTCTTAGACTTGGTAATTTGAGGATAGATGTTCTTGATGTGATGACTTCCAGATTTTGGGGATAATAATTGTTGAACTTCAGAAGTTATTTAATTGATTACGTTAATAAGTTTTGGATCTTTCGCATTATTTTTACTATTCATAATTGATATACTGGTAAATGTTGGGGTTTAGATTTGTTGGTTCGCTCACCTAGTAGGATAAGTGTGGGTGCCACTCGCGGCTCGTTTTGGGTCGTGACAATCTTGGTATCAGAGCGTTAGGTTCGTTGGTCTCATCA
>NC_028644.1:20237198-20239572 GCF_001406875.1 Solanum pennellii
TTTCGTGCACTATCCAGGTATGCCACTCAGCTTTGCTTCAGTCCACAAGAGCGGATTCGCCGTTTTGTGAAAGGATTGAGGTCAGATTTGCGGATCCCAGCCTTACAGGTAGCTGCTGCAGCAAAATCCTTTCAGGAAGTGGTTGATTTTGTGATAGAGGTGGAGGGGGTGAAACCAGACGACTTCACCATAGCGTCGACGTCTAAGAAGTTCCGTAAGGGAGGTGAGTTTAATGGTTCTTACTCCAGAGGGCAGAGTTCAGGAGGTTACCCAAACCGTCCTATTCAGTCTTCACTGCAGGCTTTAGCTGGGGCTTCATCGCAGCCCAGTCAGCTCTTTTCTGAGTTTGGAGGTTATCCCCAGACTTCTTCATTTTCACAGAGACCTATGCTTGACTCAAGAAATTGATATGGATGTGGAGAGACTGGACATATTAGGAAATATTGTCCAAAACAGAGTTACAGACCCCCAATAGTTAGAGGTAGAGGTGGTCATGGTAGAGGCCGCCATTCTGGAGGACGTGGTGGCCAAGGAAATGGTGGTCACCAAATCAGTCGGGGTGCGGGCAAGCTGGAACTACTGCAGCGCAACATGGAAGGAGCAATGGGCAAACAGGTCATAGGGCCCATTGTTATGCTTCCCCTGGGAGGTCAAAAGCAGAGACATCTGATGCTGTTATCACAGGTACTCTTTTGGTCTGTGATTGCATGGCTTCTGTATTATTTGATCCTGGATCCACATTTTCATATGTATCTTCCACATTTGCTACTGGTCTTGATTTACATTGTGATTTGCTTGACATGCCTATTAGTGTCTCTACTCCTGTGGGTGAGTCTGTGATAGTTGAGAAGGTGTATAGGTCTTGTCTTGTGACTTTTGTGGGGAGCAATACTTATGTAGATTTGATTATTCTAGAGATGGTTGATTTTGATGTAATTCTTGGTATGACTTGGCTTTCTCCAAATTTTGCAATCTTAGATTGTAACGCTAAAACTGTGACATTGGCCAAGCCTGGGACAGATCCGCTAGTGTGGGAGGGTGACTATATTCCCACCCCAGTTCGTATTATCTCCTTTCTTCGTGATAAGAGGATGGTTAGTAAGGGTTGTTTAGCTTTCTTGTCACATCTCAGGGATGATACTTCCAAAGTACCTTCGATTGAGTCTGTTTCGATAGTCTGTGAGTTTCTGGATGTGTTTCCTGCAGACCTTCCTGGTATGCCACCGGATAGGGATATTGATTTTTGTATTGATCTGGAGCCGGGTACTCGCCCCATTTCCATTCCCCCTTATAGAATGGCTCCAGCTGAGTTAAGGGAGTTAAAGGCCCAACTTCAGGAGTTGTTAGGGAAAGGTTTTATTAGACCAAGTGCATCCCCTTGGGGTGCTCCTGTTTTATTTGTGAAAAAGAAGGATGGAAGCCTTCGGATGTGCATAGACTACAGGCAGCTGAATAAGGTAACTATTAAGAACAAGTATCCTATTCCTCGAATTGATGATTTGTTCGATCAGTTACAAGGTGCTTGTGTCTTCTCTAAAATTGATCTGAGATCCGGTTATCATCAATTGAAAATACGGGCAGCAGATGTGCCCAAGAGTCCTTTTCGAACCAGGTATGGGCATTACGAATTCTTAGTAATGTCTTTTGGGCTTACGAATGCCCCTGCTGCTTTCATGAGCCTGATGAACGGGATTTTTAAGCCATATCTGGATCTCTTTGTTATTGTATTTATTGATGATATACTGATATACTCAAAGAGCAGGAAAGAACATGAGGAGCATTTGAGAATTGTATTGGAGTTGTTGAGGGAGAAAAGGCTTTATGCCAAATTCTCCAAGTGTGAGTTTTGGCTAGATTCAGTGTCCTTCTTGGGGCACGTAGTTTCTAAGGATGGAAGGATGGTGGATCCTTTTAAGATTGAAGTAGTGAAGAGTTGGGTAAGACCTACTAATGTTACATAGGTAAGGAGCTTTGTTGGTTTAGCTAGCTACTACCGTCGATTAGTCAAGGGATTTTCTTCTATTGCTTCGCAGCTGACAAATTTGACTAAGCAGAATGTCCCATTTGTATGGTCGGATGAATGTGAAGAAAGTTTTCAGAAACTCAAGACCTTGTTGACTACTGCACCAATTCTTACCTTGCCCGTGGAAGGTAAGAATTTTATTGTTTATTGTGATGCATCTTATTCTGGTTTGGGTGCAGTGCTAATGCAGGAGAGAAATGTAATCGCTTATGCTTCGAGGCAATTAAAAGTGCATGAACGTAACTATTCGACCCATAATTTGGAGTTGGCTGCAGTGGTATTTGCATTAAAGCAATGGAGACATTATCTATATGGGGTAAAGTGTGAAGTTTATACAGATCATCGTAGTTT
>NC_028644.1:20245089-20245323 GCF_001406875.1 Solanum pennellii
GGAATCTGGGTACTGGGATCGACTCTCTGAACTTCACGACGGACCTGCAGCACGGACCGTCGTGGATACGACGGACCGTCACAAGTTGCGTAACCCCGACTCGGTCAGACTTCCGCTAAATTTTTTAAAGGGGTGTTTTGGAGTATTCATAATTATTATTATGAAATTAGTGGGGTAATGTTTATAATTGAGTTAGTTGGGGGTTAAAGGAGATAACTTTAAAATAAATAGTGG
>NC_028644.1:20245341-20249509 GCF_001406875.1 Solanum pennellii
TATAATTGATTATATGATAATTAGGGTAAAAAGAATCTGTAAAAGAAAAATAAAAAGAGGAGAAGGGCGTGAACGAACGAGGGGAGCGAACGACTAAGACTTCAGATTGAGGAAAGCAAAGGCATTGGGGAGGTAGCTGCTTGATTTTGATTCTTCGGTGGAGGTAGGTTATGGTTTAATTCTATTTGATAGATAAACTCTAAATAGCAATTGATATGTATTGAATGATATTGTAAAGTCTCCTGTGTACTTGGTTGTGTGGCTATATGTTCTTGATTGTGTGGTTTGTGGTTGGCCTAAAATTATGAGAATGTGAAATTCTAATCTTGAACCATCTCTATCGAAGTAATTCCTTGAATAAAGAAGGCTCGATGAAATTTATTAACGAACGAAAAAGTGGTGAAATTAAATGATAATTAACGTATTATTGGATCGGAGTGTCACGTTCCGACACAGTATTAGGGGATCGGAGTGTCACGTTCCGACACAATAACACTAAAGGCAAGAAATCTTGAATTTACTTAATGTACTCGAACTCAAAGAACCTATTTCCCAAAAGAGTATGGTGTGGAGGCATGAGTCCTCATAGGTGTGCTTGATGTTGTTATTGATGGTGTAACCATGATGGTGTTGTTGTCTATGGTTCACGTGTTTGTTGTTTGCCACCTGTTAAGTATTGTAGTTGATTTTATACTATTGTTTAATATATACTGATTTCTATTTTGAGTTGACCGATGATACTTACTGAGTACATGTTGCCTCGTACTGAGCCCTACTTGTTTTCTTCTTTGTTTTCCTTTTATAAATTGCAGCAAGTGTACCATCGACTTCGACTCGCCCTCAACTCTAGCCAGTCTCCAGCACATCAGATTTCAGGGTGAGCTATTATTCCTAGCTCGGGCTGGATTCTCTCCTTCACGTCTTGATGTCTTTGAAGTTCGGACATGGACCATCTTTTTACTTATTTTAGCTTCTTAAATACTCTTAGACTTGGTAATTTGAGGATAGATGTTCTTGATGTGATGACTTCCAGATTTTGGGGATAATAAGTGTTGAACTTTAGAAGTTATTTAATTGATTACGTTAATAAGTTTTGGATCTTTCGCATTATTTTTACTATTCATAATTGATATACTGGTAAATGTTGGGGTTTAGATTTGTTGGTTCGCTCACCTAGTAGGATAAGTGTGGGTGCCACTCGCGGCTCGTTTTGGGTCGTGACATAATTTTAATTCTTTTCCTTTTATTTGTTCAAATATTGTATTATCAAATATAATTTTTTGTTCTGATAATTCTTCATTTTGATAATCTTCTTTAGATATTATTTTTATATCATCTTCAGACATTATATTTCTTCATCTATTTCATCATTATCTAGATTAATATTTTCTTCTTCATTTTCACTTTCTGTATCTGATTCTTCATATATACTATCGTTTTCACTTACTTCATAGTCTATATATTCTATTTGCATATATTCATCATTATCTATAATTATTTCTGCAATCTGTTTTCTTTTTGGATCTTTAGGTAATTTACAATCTCTAGCTAAATGTCGTATCTTACCACAATTATAACAAGTACATTGGGATATTTTTCTTTTTGGTCTATATGGTCTTTTTGTTTTATATTTTTTACATAATATCTTTGTCTTGGTTTTTTATATTTATACCTAGTTTTAGTTTTTCTATAATTCTTATATCTTTTAGGTTTTTGCTTTTTATAATATTTATTTGTACATCCAAATTGTGGTGCTGTTTTATCTTTACAACATGCTAAATTCTTATTTAGTACTTTTTCCATTTTTATTTTTTCTTTTTGTTTCTCACATAGTTGTATAAACCATTGTTGTAAGAATTTTATTCTTGCTCATAAAGTATCTGTTAATCCTTCATTATTCCAATCTTTAATTATTTTTGTACTGAATGGTTCTGGTAATTTTGTAAAATATTGCTGTCTAATTTCTCTTGATTCATCAATATTATATTTTGCTTTATAATAATATTCTTTAAATGCACATGTATATTCTTCTATGTAACACATCTTACATATAGCTAATTTTGTCATAAGTTGTCTATTAATTATTTTTTCTCTATTTTGTTCTCTTTATCTGTGGTCATACCTCCAAATTCATTTCTTATTGCTAATTCATATTTATCTAATATATCTATATTTGATGTTGATGAAGATCCATCTATTTTCTTATCACTTCTTAGTGTTTCTAAGCTTTCTGGGGGTAGATTTTCTATCCATAATTTTGTTGTTCCTATAAATGTTCTTTCTATATATTTTGGCGTTTCTTTTGTTGTTATTTTGTTATCAATTAATTGTTTATATATATTTCCTGTCCATAGTAATATTGTTTTATTTATATCTGTAACACAATCTAAGTCTAAAAAATTATATTGTTCAGTTATTGGCTTAGGTGTCCATTTTTTATTTAATCTGCTATTCCATATTGCGTTTGTTCTATCTGATTGTTCATAATTTTCTGTATAATATGTTGGTGGTGTCCATTTAGGACTATTTCTAGGACTATTATCTGGGGTTTTAACTCCTGATGTGCTAGGTTTATTCATATCTCCTGTGTTTATTTCTAATTTTTTCGGCTTATTTACTTGTTCTAGAATTTCTGTGTATGTTTCACTTATATCACTTATTTCTGAGTTTTGATCATTTATTGCATCTGATTCGTTTATTTCATCTATTTCATTTACTTCAAGGTTTTCTTTTAATTTTTGTTTTATATCACTATTTCATTTGTTAATTCGAATTCTTTTTCTTTTTGTTTAATTTCATATAATAATTTTAACTTAGCTAATTCTTGTTCTAATTCACTTATCCTTGTATTTTTTATTTCTTCTAAATGTTGTACTTCTTGTTTTGCTTGTATTTTTATTTTTTCAATTTCTTATGATTGATCTATTTCTTCATTTTCTTTTGTTATTCTTATCATAGCTGTTAGACTATCTTTTAATTTTGCTGCTTCTTTTTCTAACATTAAATATAAATTATTTCCTATTTTTTTATATCGTCTTCCTAAGTTTGAAAATATTATTTTTATCATTAATCCATCTTGATTTTCATATGTCTTTTCATCTACTGCAAACTCTTCTTTATTCATTATAATTTATAAATTATGTTATGTTGTAATTTATATTCAAGGTGATCTATTTGTATTTCTAACATAAATATAACTTTTCTTTGTGCTAATATTGATTTATTACATACTCCTGCTAACATGTTTTCTATTAATCTTTCTTTCCTATGTTGTAGTTCTTGTCTTTTTTCATCTATTTTTTCTATCAATTGTTGCTTATATATTTCTTTGTTCATATTGTTTTTTTAGATAACTTATATATTTATATTCCGTTTTTGAAATTATATTTATCAAATGATTTGTCTTGTCATTACTTGTTTTAGTGAGTTGTGATAATTCATATTCTATGTATAAAGGTTTTAACTTTTTCCATATCTTTCGTATTTTTCTATCTATCCTGGTTTTTGTTATTTTAGTTTCTTTACTTAGTGTTGTATTATTCTTCATGTCTTTAAGAAAATATTTTTTCTATTAGTCTTTGTCTATGTTCTATTTATTTTTATCCATTTATATTTTTCTGTACAAAATCTTAAAAAGTTTACTTAATTTGCTTGGATCTTTAATGAATTTTATCTTATAAATATTATTACTTCGTTTTTGCCAAATTTCAAACCTTTTTGGTTCAATCATTCTTTTATAATTCTAATTCTTTTTTATCATATAGATCTAGTTTTCTTTAGTTTTTACCCAATATTGTAAGTACATATAATTTATAGAGTACCTCGAACTATGAGCCTCTATAAGAATAGTGTGAATCAAATCATCAACACGGGGCACACATACCCTTCCCTTAATCCTCAAAACGCCTTCCTCATCAATTATTGCCTCTATAGCCTCTCCTCGCAATACCATATCTCGAATTCGGCTCAGCTTCTCATCAGCAAACTGCTTCTCCTTAATCTTGTCAAGAAAAGAAGATCTTACCTCCACACAGGCCAAAAATCCTCCTTTCTCTAGTACTTCCAGCCTCATAAAGTCATTAGCCAAAGTCTGAACCTCTCTAGCCAATGGGCGTCTAGAAACTTGTAAGTGGGCTAAACTACCCATGCTCCCTGCTTTTCTACTTAA
>NC_028644.1:20255766-20259273 GCF_001406875.1 Solanum pennellii
CCCCTCGACGGTCCGTCGTGCCTATGGCGGTTCGTCCTACTTGTCGTCGAGGGTAATGAGAAAAGTAGCAGAAGAAAATTTACAAGTATGGGACGACGGAACCCATCACGGGCCATCGTGACCATGACGGTCCGTCGCGTGGTCCGTCGACCCAGTCAGTTTTTATCAAAATAATCTTACTGCTCGAATCGACTAAACAGGTCGTTACAATTTTCTATATCTGATACTTCATATATACTATCGTTTTCACTTAATTCATAGTCTATATATTCTATTTGCATATATTCATCATTATCTATAATTATTTCTGCAATCTGTTTTCTTTTTGGATCTTTAGGTAATTTACAATCTCTAGCTAAATGTCCTATCTTTCCACAATTATAACAAGTACATTGGGATATTTTTCTTTTTGGTATATATGGTCTTTTTGTTTTATATTTTTTTACATAATATCTTTGTCTTGGTTTTTTATATTTATACCTAGTTTTAGTTTTTCTATAATTCTTATATCTTTTAGGTTTTTGCTTTTTATAATATTTATTTGTACATCCAAATTGTGGTGCTGTTTTATCTTTACAACATGCTAAATTCTTATTTAGTACTTTTGCCATTTTTATTTTTTCTTTTTGTTTCTCACATAGTTGTATAAACCATTGTTGTAAGAATTTTATTCTTGCTCCTAAAGTATCTGTTAATCCTTCATTATTCCAATCTTTAATTATTTTTGTACTGAATGGTTCTGGTAATTTTGTAAAATATTGCTGTCTAATTTCTCTTGATTCATTTATATTATATTTTGCTTTATAATAATATTCTTTAAATGCACATGTATATTCTTCTATGTAACACATCTTACATGTAGCTAATTTTGTCATAAGTTGTCTATTAATTATTTTTTCTCTATTTTGTTCTCTTATATCTGTGGTCATACCTCCAAATTCATTTCTTATTGCTAATTCATATTCATCTAATATATCTATATTTGATGTTGATGAAGATCCATTTATTTTCTTATCACTTCTTAGTGTTTCTAAGCTTTCTGGGGGTAGATTATCTATCTATAATTTTGTTATTCCTATAAATGTTCTTTCTATATATTTTGGCGTTTCTTTTGTTGTTATTTTATTATCAATTAATTGTTTAGATATATTTCCTGTCCATAGTAATATTGTTTTATTTATATCTGTAACACAATCTAAGTCTAAAAAATTATATTGTTCAATTATTGGCTTAGGTGTCCATTTTTTATTTAATCTGCTATTCCATATTGCGTTTGTTCTATCTGATTGTTCATAATTTTCTGTATAATATGTTGGTGGTGTCCATTTAGGACTATTTCTCGGACTATTATCTGGGGTTTTAACTCCTGATGTGCTAGGTTTATTCATATCTCCTGTGTTTATTTCTAATTTTTTCGGCTTATTTACTTGTTCTAGAATTTCTGTGTATGTTTCACTTATATCACTTATTTCTGAGTTTTGATCATTTATTGTATCTGATTCGTTTACTTCATCTATTTCATTTACTTCAAGGTATTCTTTTAATTTTTGTTTTATATCATTTATTTCATTTGTTAATTCGAATTCTTTTTCTTTTTGTTTTCTTTTTGTTTAATTTCATATGATAATTTTAACTTAGCGAATTCTTGTTCTAATTCACTTATCCTTGTATTTTTTATTTCTTCTAAATGTTGTACTTCTTGTTTTGCTTGTATTTTTATTTTTTCAATTTCTTTTGATTTATCTATTTCTTCATTTTCTTTTGTTATTCTTATCATCGCTGTTAGACTATCTTCTAATTTTGCTGTTTCTTTTTCTAACATTAAATATAAATTATTTCCTAATTTTTTATATCGTCTTCCTTGGTTTGAAAATATTATTTTTATCATTAATCCATCTTGATTTTCATATGTCTTTTCATCTACTGCAAACTCTTCTTTATTCATTACAATTTATAAATTATGTTATGTTGTAATTTATATTCAAGGTGATCTATTTGTATTTCTAACATAAATATAACTTTCTTTGTGCTAATATTAATTTATTACATACTCCTGCTAACATGTTTTCTATTAATCTTTCTTTCCTATAATGTAGTTCTTGTCTTTTTTCATCTATTTTTTCTATCAATTGTTGCTTATATATTTCTTTGTTCATATTGTTTTTTTAGATAACTAATATATTTATATTCCGTTTTTGAAATTATATTTATCAAATGATTTGTCTTGTCATTACTTGTTTTAGTGAGTTGTGATAATTCATATTCTATGTATAAAGGTTTTAACTTTTTCCATATCTTTCGTATTTTTCTATCTATCCTGGCTTTTGTTATTTTAGTTTCTTTACTTAGTGTTGTATTATTCTTCATGTCTTTAAGAAAATATTTTTTCTATTAGTCTTTGTCTATGTTCTATTTTTTTTTTATCCATTTATATTTTTTTGTACAAAATTTTAAAAAGTTTACTTAATTTGCTTGGATCTTTAATAAATTTTATCTTATAAATATAATTACTTCGTTTTTGCCAAATTTCAAACCTTTTTGGTTCAATCATTCTTTTATAATTCTAATTCTTTTTTATCATATAGATCTATGTTTTCTTTATTTTTTACCCTATATTGTAAGTACATATAATTTATCATTGATCTCTGAATATTTCTAGATCATCATACAAGTCTATGTCAAAATTATAAAAATCATCTTGTATAACTAATTCCCAACCTTGAGTTGTTACTTCTATTATCTCATATGTGAATAATATATCATAAATTGTTCTTTTTATATATGTATTAAGACCTTTTAATATATAGAATATTAATATCTTGTAATTAACATCATCATCTAATAAATAGGAGTTCATTTTATTCATTTTTTCGCTAAAAATTTTATTCCTTCCAACCTCTTAATAGATTATACTTATTCATTATGTAATAATAATGATTTAATAATCATCTCGTCTGGTCACTACTACAGTTTTCTTCTATGATCAGTTACCCTAACAGCGCCTCAACTTTGTTTACTCCCCTAAACGGCCTTCTTGCCTATTGGTTTCAACCTTAGGATGGCATAGTCTGGGCATACTTATTCGCAGAGTATTTCTGTAGAAAACTTTCTAAAGATGGTGTAACGACCTGTTTAGTCGTTTTGAGCAGCAGATTTTATTTCTGGAAAAACTGTGTGAGTCGACGGAACCCACGACGGACCGTCATGGGCGCGACGGGCCGTCGAGGGTGTCTCGTTCCAGAAGACTTAGACTTCTGAAATTTGGGTACTGGAATCGACTCTCTGAACTTGGCGACGGACCTGCAGGACGAACCGTCGTGGGCACGACGGACCGTCGCAGGTGTCTCGTTCCAGAACACTTAGACTTCTGAAATTTGGGTACTGAAATCGACTCTCTGAACTTCGTAACGGAATGGCAGGACGGACCGTCACAGGCGTGAGGGGCCGTCACAGACTCTTGGTAAAAACCTAGTCTCTGAACTCTGTGACGGAGCAGCAGGACGGACC
>NC_028644.1:20269273-20353683 GCF_001406875.1 Solanum pennellii
GCCTAAACAGGAACTCCGGCAGAGCCAAGACTTTTCCATCCTTAAACTGTACTATTTCGACCTAAACTATGAACAAGATGGTAAGTCTTGAACTGTTCCGTTATTATTATTATTATTATTATTATTATTATTATTATTATTATTATTATTATTATTATTATTATTATTTATCTTTGAGAATTATGGCCGAACCTCGAAAATGGGTTTCCTACATTTCTCAGGCTGTATGAGAATTCGGGCCACTTGTAGTTCGATAAGTTTGATTTAATGCACGGTTTTGAAAGAGTTTGAAAGTCACTCTGGTACCGAATTATGAGGGGACCAGAACGCTCGAGAATAAGATTTTAAGAGAGAACATCGGAATATAGCCAAGTTTTCAACATTGAGTCCGCCAACATATACTTAAACTCAAGGAATTAGGCTGCGTGTAGTTCAACTCGATCGATTGAATAGGAAATCTAGTATGCTAGATAACCTTTGTTTCTGGATAAGTGAAATCAAGTCGAGTGTAAAAAAAAGGCTTGTAACCTCTTAGTCATGAATGTGGCGCGCTTCACACCTATAATTAAGATCTTACACGGACATAATTTTCAAAGCTCTTGTTGCATTGCCACTCGGATTGGAACCTTGCTTCTTGTAGATACAAAAATTTCCGGATGCAAAACTAAAACAAACAAATGTAAAGAAAAACCCACATGCCTTCTGATAGGGGTGTGGTTTGATTGTGGTGGAAGTCGTTCCTCTGCTCGCGTCCTAAGAGTTTGACACTTCTCTTTAGACTATGTCCCAGTTCGCTGCTAAGAAAAAGTTCCACGTTGTGTTGCATCCTTTTTTATGTCGTCCACACCGTGTTGATACTTAGTTGCTCTCCTTTAACATTTGACGTCAACTCGATCGGTTTGACGTAAAGCAAATAAAGCTTATGTCTTAGTTTTCTATATGATCTTTAATGTACTCTTCATTTGATGTCAAAATAAATGAAAGCTAGTACAGTGTTGATATTTTTCTTGATGTTGTCTTCGATGATTCTTTTGGTGTTTACTCTTGTCAAAATAAAAGGAAGCAGTTGATAATGGGAAAATACTCCCCAGGAACGCATGAGTTCCTTCTATTGTTGTGCATGATTTCTCTTCCGCCATGCATGACTTTTCCCCGATGCATGAATTTCTCTTGTAATGCGTGACTTCTTCTCCGCAATGCATGATTTTTTCTCCGCAATGCATGACTTTTTGGCGATGCATGAATATTAACTCGCGATGCATGATTTTTCGCAATGCATGATTTTTTCTTGTAATACGTGACTTTTTCTCCGCAATGCATGACTTCTTCTCCGCAATGCATGACTTTTCAGCAATGCATGAATATGAACTCGCGATGCATAATATTTCGTGATGCATGAATATCTTCTTGCGGTGCATGATATATTCTTTGAGGCATGAATATCTTCCCACGATGAACAATTCTAAGCGATGCATGAATATCAACTCGCGATGCATGATCATTCGCGATGCATGAATATTAACTCGCAATTCATGATTTTCCGTAATGCATGAATATCTTCTTGTGCTGCGTTATATTTTTCTACGAGGCATGACTATCTTCTCGCGATGCCCAACCATTTACGATGCATAAATATCAACTCGCAATGCATGATTTTCCCCGATTCATGAATATTAACTCATGCTAAATGATTTTCCGTGATGCATGAATATTAACTCGCAATGCATGATTTTCCGCGATGCATGAATATCTTCTTGCGGTGAATGGTATTTTTTCTCTGAGGCATGAATACCTACTCGCGGTGCACAATTCTTAGCGATGCATGAATATCAACTCGCGAAGCATGATTTTCTGCGATGCATGAATATCGAATCATGGTGCATGATTTTCTTCTTGAACGACGTAGTGATCTTCTGGTTAATGTTATCAGCTCACTTGACGGTATGGCGAAATGACCCGTTGTAGTAATACTATCACGTCTGATAATATGATGCAGATGATGTCCTTGATGAAAAGCTGCAACATCTCTTTCTCGAGATTTTATTTTATTCATCTTTTAGCACAGTTATATCTTTATTATAGACATCATGTTGTTGTGAATTGAATGAAACAATGATCTTCTCATTCCCACGTCTTCGATACAAGCAATATAATATATTTTCTGCATCCATCGAAAATTGTGAATTCTGGGAGAGATCTTCACCCTTTGACTTATCCATATTTATCGATCAGAGAAAAATCATTAGTTTTAAAAACAAACTGATCTGTGTTGATTTCTTAGTTGTTTTCTCCTTATCCTGCTATCTTTGGTTAATTTTCTGGTCTCCCGTGTCTTGATAGATAAGACAAACATTCTATGAAAAAACAAATGAAACATAAAGGGTAAATTTTAAGAAAAACAATTTTTTCAAAAAGTAGTATTTTGAAAAAAGGTTACTGCCAATTATCATGTCGCATCAGGATTAGAGAACTTCTTTGAGTCTGATGCTTTGAGGTTTGTCTGATTATTTGCCGGGGAGTATTCATAGTCACTCTAGACTGTTGATAAACCCATGTTGAAATTTTGAGGTCATCCTTAAAATTAGTGTCCCAGTTAACTTTCATGGCTTATCTTTAACTTTCAGTGAGTAAATCATGGAATTTTGAGTTACATTTGAAAATTCTGTCCTAATTGGAGATCCCAAAGTAACTACAATTTCGACTTGTTAAGGAAAAATCTTCTCTTGAGAATTTTTGAGTCCCTCTCAAAAGTTCTTTCTCAGTTTCTATCGTATGAGGAATAGAAATCTGACGGGAAATATGATTTAACCCTTGTGGCGCCTACGTATCCCGTTGAAGTAGGAATGAGTCAACATAGTTCCCACTCAAAGGTCAACAATAATAAGAAATTTCAAAGAAGACTGACCTAGGCCAACATAGGCCACCTACGTATCTCATTCTTGAGACTTCAGGTCGAACGTCATTCAAATACATAGAAATATTAAAGGGATGAATGGGGGTGACAAAGGCAGACATAGGCCGCCTACGTATCTCATTCTTGGGAATTCTTGTCAGACATAGTTCATCACAAAGGGGATAAGTTTTTAATAAAGAAAATTGATCGACTATAGGAAAACGATAGAAATACAAATTAAAGCTTCACAGATAGTATCTCCTGAATGCATCTGAGTTGATCTGTTTCGGTCATGCGGTTCCATCCATCTCTGACAAGACCAAAGCACCTCTAGGTAGTACTTTGCAAACCCTGTAAGGCCCTTGCCTGTTCGGTGAAAATTTTCCTTTGTACTCAGCTTGATGGGGGAAAATACTCTTGAGTACCAACTGGCAGATTTTGAATATTCTGGATCTTACTCTCTTGTGAAAAGATCAAATCATTATCTGTCGATACGGTTGACCGTGACAAAGAACAACCATTTTTTTTATCAATGAAGTTTAACTGATCAATCCGCTCGCTGACCCATTAAACATTACTCAACTTAGCTTCTTGGATTATTCTCAAGAATGGTATCTCAACTTCAGCAGGTATGACTACTTCTCTTTCATATACTAGAAAATATGGAGTGGCTCCAATCGATGTTTTGATAGTCGTTCAGTGTCCCAATAAAGCATACAACAACATCTCGTGCCAACCTCGATAATTGTCAATCATTTTCCTCAAAATCTTCTAGATGTTCTTATTGGCATCATCTACATCTTCATTCATTTGGGGACGATAAGCGGTTGAAGTTCCGTGAGTGATCTTAAATTGCTCACATGTATCTCTAATCAAATGACTGTTGATATTTGAAACATTATCAGTAATGATGGGTTCTGGTACTTCGAATCTGCATATGAGATTGTTACGAACAAAATTAGCTATAACTTTCTTGGTTACCAACTTGTATGAAGCTGCTTCCACCCACTTGGTAAAGTAGTCAATGGCAACCAAAATAAATCTTTGCCTGTTAGAGGCGACTGGCTCTATTGGACCGATGACATCCATTCCCTTAGATACAAATGGTGAAGGTGAACTCATAGCATTAAGTTCGTGAGGCGGCACTCTCATCAAATCACTGTGCACTTGACATGTATGACATTTCTCCACAAACCTGCAATAATCATGCTCCATAGTCGTCGAGAAATAACCGGCTCGAAGGATCTTCCTTGCCAAAGCGAGTCAATTCATGTGCATACTAAAAATGCTAGCATGTATCTGTTTGGTAAGCTTCGTAGCTTCAACCGCATCGATACGTCTGAGATGAACCAAATCTGGAGTACTCCTATAAAGGACTTCTCCACTTAGAAAGAAACTAAGGGCCAAACGATGTATCGACTTCTTCTTGTTGATTGTTGCAACCTTGGGATAGCTCCCGGTCTCTAAATACTTCTTTATATGAAAATACCATGGCAAACTGTCTGGTTCTGCTTCAACATGGGAACAATGAACCGGATGTTCTTTCAGATCTATATCCAGAGGATCAATATAACAGTATCAGAATGCTTAATCATTGAGGCAATGGTTGCAAGAGCATCAACCAACTCATTTTGTGTTCAGGGAGTATGTCTGAACTCAATTTTACGGAATCTTCTGCACATCTTCTGTATATATTGCACATATAGCGTGATCTTCGAGTTCTTCACAACCCATTCTTCTTGAACCTGATGAATTGATAAATTTGAATCTCCAATAACCAAAAGCTCATGGACATGTCAATGGCCATTTCAAAAACAAGGATACAAGCTTCATATTCAGCCATATTATTCATGCAATTAAACTGGAGCTTAGCTGCAATAGCATAGTGCTGACCTGATTCTGACACTAAGAGCGCTCTAATACCTTTTACTTGGTGATTTCCCGCTCCCTCAAAGATTAATCTCAAGCCAGGATATATTTCAGAAGTATCGTCACCCACAAACGATACTTCATCATCATGAAAGTAAATTTTAAGGGGTTCATAATCTTCGTCGATGGGATTTTCTACGAGATGATCAGTCAAGGCCAGTGCTTTTATCGCCTTCTGAGTCACATACAGAATATAAAATTCACTCAAAAGCATCTTCCATTTGGCCAACTTTCCAATCGCCATCGCTTGCTGGAAAATGTACTTCAATGGGTACATCATGGAAATAAAATATGTTGTATAAGAAGATAAATAATTTCTCAACTTCTGACTAATTCAAGTCAGATCACAACACGTTCTCTCCAAAAGAGTATGACGAGACTCATATGGCGTAAACTTCTTGCTTATATAATAAATGACTTGCTCCTTCTTCCCTTTTTCGTCATGCTACCTAAGAACGCTTCCAAATGCGTTACCTGAGATGGACAAATAAAGCAACAATGGACTCCATTCTCGCTGAGGAACCAATAACATTGGATTGGACAAATAGTTCTTGATAGCATCAAAAGAAGTTTGACACTCTTCAGTCATCTTTTTCAAAGCGTCTTTCTTCAACAGACTAAGGATAGGCTCACACCCAATATTTGATTGAGCTATGAATTATCTAATGTAGTTCAACCTCCCTAAGAAACCCATCGCCTCCTTCTTAGTATTCGGAGGAGGTAACTCTTTAAATGCCTTAATATTGGAATAAACGAGCTTAATACCTCTTCTATTTACTATAAATCCTAACAACTTTTACGATGGCACCCCAAAAGCACATTTAGCGTTATTTAATTTTAGGTTATAATGGCGCAGACGATCAACGAACTTCTTTAAATGCGTGAAGCGGTACGAACTCTTGCCGGACTTGATTATATGTCATCTACATACACCTCGATATCCTTATGAATCATGTCATGAAATATGGTCGTCATAGACCTCATATAAGTAGCGCCAACATTTTTAAGGACAAATGGCATCACTCTGTAATGATATACACCCCAAGGCGTAGTAAAAACTATTTTTTTTGCACCTTCTTCATCTATCAGGATCTGATGATAGCCTGCGTAACAATCCACAAATGAATACATTTTATTCTTTGGGATGGATTTTTTGAGATCTCGGTAATCGATGCATATTTTCATCTTTCCATCTTTTTTGGCGACCGGAACAACATTGGCCAACCATGTTGGGTATTGCATCACTTCAACCAATCGAGACTTGATCTGTTGGTGATCTCTTTTTTAATCTTTAAACTTAACTTAGGCTTGAACTTTCGAGACTTTTATTTCGCTCGACTGAACCCCGGATTTATTGGCAATTTGTGAGACACCAGATTGGTACTCAGCCCTAGCATGTCGCTGACCTCCCAAACGAACACATCAATGTATTCGGTAAGCAGATGAATAAGATCATTACTTTGAGCTTCATTCAAGTGGACGCTGATTTTGACCTCTTGGACACACTTTTGGTCTCCCAGATTCACAGTTTCAGTTTCTTCTAAGTTTGGCTTATGCTGATTGTTGAATCGCCGGAATTCCTCAACAACATATTTTGGTACCTAATTTTCTTCTTCGTACCCTTCACCCTCGTTGCCACCTGCCTCATTTTGTTCATTCAGCTCGTGACACAACATTACATTGGAAGGTTTAAAATCAAATGCTACTGAAACCATAAAAAGGCAAAGTTATGAAAAGAAGTTGTAGCAAATAACAAAATAGGTATGTTGTCAATAAAAGCGGTTTTATTCAAAATGGGAAACAATGCAAACTTTGGTCATAGCAAAGTCCATGTTGGCTTTTTAAACATCATGGGGAAATTTTGGAAATTCAAACAATTTAAAGAAAAGCAAAATGGTGTGTCTCGGACCACTTTCGGACAACCACCAATTTCAAAATATGCATAGACAATGTCCTTCTACCATGATGATCGGGGAATCATGATTGGTGTAAAATTCCAAATCTGCAGTTGTTCTCCAGGCTCAACATTGCGGATACCAGGTAACTTGACCTTATCTTCTATGACAACATCGATCTCTTCAAAAAGGCCCCAAATACCTTCCCCAAGGCCATAACGATCGGCATACTCACAGACATGAAATGAATGGTACAAGTGAGGGATTGGCCTAGCCAATGCTTTACTACCACTCTTCTTCATCTTTACCTCATCATATGTGGGGACGTACCCCAAACCATATTTTGATCCTTTGATGGGAACTTGAATAGCCTCAATAATTCCTTGGGAATTCCTTCCCAGTCCAAAAACTTTCTCGAATCCATTCTGCAGCATCACATTGGTGATCATCTTGTAAACAGAAGGCATGGGAGGCTGTGGGGCCAAATCCTCAACAGTGTGTAGAAATTAGTGCCTCGCGAGACTTCATCAATAATTGAAGCCTGCGTGCTGGAGTGACCCCCTTCGCCGTGAATAACTAATTCTTGGTCCTTCCAAATGATCTTCATCATCTGGCGAAGAATAAAAGGCACAGCCCCAACCATGTGGATGCAAGGCCTTCCCAGAAGAAGATTATAACTGCTGTCAATGTCCAAGACCTAAAACTTTGCACTAAACTCTGCCGAACCCATTTGGATGAACAAATTCACCGCCCCCAATGTGTCTTTTTGTACTCCATCGAAGGCTCTTACATTGACTTGATTTTGTTCTAGCTTCCCTAAGTCAAACCTTTACTGCCTAAGAGTCGACAGTGGCCAGATGTTGAAACCAGACCCATCATTCACCAGGACACGGTTTATGACCCTTTCACGACATATGACGGTGATATGCAATGCCTTATTGTGCGACCTCCCTTTAAAGGGAAACTCTTTGTCATAGAAGTTAATCTGATGCCCTCGGATAATTTTATTGATCATAGCCTCTACATTATCGCTGCTTGTGCCCACAGGCACATATGTGTCATCTAGAGCCTTCATCAAGGCTTGCCTATGCAGCTGGGAGCTCATCAACAGGGCTCACACAGAAATCTGAGCTGGGGTTTTCTCCAAATGCTTAACAATCGACTAGTCCTTTGGCTGCATCTTTCTCCAGAATTCTTCTGCTTCGCCTTCGCTTATTTTACTCTTTCCTTGATCCGTCTCCAGCCAACTCTTCGGGAGTATAACACCACCCAAATCGGGTCATACCCTGAGAAGCAGCGGTTTCAATCAAAAACTTCTACATAGCAATTCTTTCTAATGGCACCAAGGCAACAACCTTTCTGGATGTCAGGATCATGAACTCTTTTTTCTCTTAACGCACAGCAAGGCCACAACCTTTTGTAACTCATCATGACAATCGGAGTTATCACCATAGTCACACACCAATCATCATCTGTCTCAATCATGTTGATATTGACTCCTCTTGTTTCAGATCCCAAAACCATACCCTAGAAATTAGGGTACAATCTTGGATTGTAACCGGCGTCGTCGAACTCTAGGAGTTCTTAGACAAGCCTCTTTTACATCATTCATTGCATATAGATAGCGAAAAGTAGTGCAAAATTAAAACTTTTCACAAAACGTAATATAGTCTTCAATATCTCTTTCATAAAAAAGTAATAGGAAATACTAAGCCTCAATCCCATCATCATAAAACACAAGAATACTATGGACACGGCCCATACTTCATATTACAAATATAAAAATACTTAGTCTATTACTATGCTCTGAATGAAAACATAAAAGACATATATGCCCTCAAATCAAGTGAGGACATACTTCAAAGTCTCTTGAACGATCTTCTAATTCCAAGTCTTCACTTCTCAAAGCTCCTCACCTACCAAGTACTATATAGATAGATAAAAGCATGGATTTAGTACAACCACATGTACTAAGTATGACTTTATGCATAAAAATCATGAAAATGGACATTATTGGAAATATGTATCGTTTCATTTAAAAATCATATTTCAATCATTATAACATAATTAATTAATTTAGAAAGATATAAGATACTTCTAGCATGTAATTCCCTCACTTAAAGTCATCTGAAGATTCACTTAAGTCACACAAAGAGTGACCGCCCATACCTCTCTCTAGATGTGCCTAAACGACCCTTAAAATTACCTATAATGAGTCACATACATACTTGCAAAGCAATCATAAACATCAAGGTAAGATTGTTCTATTAAAGGTGAACTCTAAGTCTCACTTAAGTGAGTTGTGAAGCGACCACCCATACAATCCATTAAACAAACAATTAAGAGATCCTATAGACTCCCTATGACTGAATTATGCTCACACAATACATCAACACATAGGTGATATGACATTCTCTTTCCAAAGGGTATCAAAAGACCCACTTAAGTAAATCAAGAAGATAATGTCCATAGTGACCTCTTTGAGATTACCTGAATAGTCCATAGGACTACCTAAGGCTTAGATCATGTCCACAAAATCATCCAAGTTCCCTAACTAGATTCATCCTCAAGACTTCCAAAGATAAGACATTAAGAGATAATCCCTTATTCCCTCTTCACACTTTAGCTAAAAAATCCTTAAGTCACTTTAGATTAGGAAATCATTTATTTACCCTATCCAAGGGTTATCCCTAACTTCTAGGGGGTACTTGCGGGTCGTGACATGGGGTACCTCTTTTTTACGTTAAATGTGATTGGGTTATGAACAATATATGAAACCCTTTATATGAACCTTTACTGTAAATTACTCAATGAGAACAAAGGCTAGAACCGAGTGTGTATGGTAAGGGAAGTAGGTCGAGTTAAGGATGAGGCTAGAGTGCAAACTAAACCCTTCATATTTCTTAACCATGTGACTACATGGGATGTGTCCAAGTTTTACCATTGGCAAGTAGAATACCCTCTATCGGAGTAGGTTAAAGGTTTGGATTCCAGGCTTTTTTATCATGGTCTATGTCGGTTATTTCCTATTCTTATCATATGGGATACCTACAAATATTGGGGAAATTCTATGAATTTTACGTGGTGGTATGAGACGCTATCTAGGCATTGCACAATAGTCTTTGAAGATGTTAGTGAGAGTCCCTAGTCCTTCTTCAAGACCATTACTTGAATGTCCTTTATGTGATGAATGAGTCTTAAATGAACTATTGAATGTAATGACTTATGTTAAGAAAGAATGTTAAATGAGTAAGTACTTATCTAGAATAATTAGAGGTTGTGTAGTTAAGGAGTGAAGAGGGCATAAGAATGGTCACTTCATATCTGACCTAGATAAGTCTTAAAATTACTATTGTTAGGGATGTTGGTTGATTATGTAGGCATGATCCAAACTTAGGTAGCCTTATGGATTAATTATGTAATCTTTAATAGGTCAAGCATGGACATTCTCTTCTTGATTTACTTGAGTAAGTCTTTTGGTAACCTTTGTGAGGTGAATGTTATATTATTTGAATGATATGCTGTTAAGTGAGAATGATCTTATCTTAAGTACTCTAAAGAATCTCTTAAGTGTGTGCGAAAGGGATTGTATAAGCGGTCACTTCACAACTTACTCAATGAACCTTAGAATCACCATTGGTAGGAGAATTTCATGTTCATATATGTTTGTGTTGTAAGTTTCTATATCTCATTAAAGGTGGTATTAACGATCATTTAGGTGTTCCTAGAGAGGGTGTATGAGAGGTGTATCTTTGCGTTACTTAAGTGAGTCTTAGGAAAGCTTTTAGTGAGGAAATTGCATGCTATAAAGTGTCCAAGGTGGAATTAAGGAACTTCACTGTACAATGAAGGAACTTCACTGTAACAGTGTCATGAGTTTAATATAAAGTTTTCCAAAAATGTAATAAATTGATATGTGTTATCTTATGTATTTCTAAGGTGTTAAATGTTGTTCTTATGGTTATGTTATGATATTTAACTCAAAAGATGCATATTTCTATTAAATGTTCGGATTCATGATTTTTATGCATTATACCATACTTAGAACATGTGCTTGTACTAATTCCATGATTTTATGTATCTCTTAAGTGATTCATCGGTGAAGGTTGTTTTTGGAGCTAAGCTTGGATTATAGGATTGTTTGAGCAAGTTGAGGTATGTCCTCATTTGACTCGAGAACATAGATGTCTTTTATTTCACTTATTGAATTATTGTAATAGACTTAGTAGTACTATATTTCTATTGTATGGTTCGTGTCCCAAAATACTCTTAGTATTTCCTATGAGTTTTATATTAAAGAGATTTTAAAGACTACGCAAATGTTTTTGAAAATTTTTAATTCCGGACTACTTTTCTTCTGTTTATATGCCATGAAGGATACAGAAGGGCTTGTACAAGAACTCCGAGAGGTCAAGTACGTCGGTTTGTCTCCGATAGTTCCATATCTTCTAGAGGGTGGTCTCGGGATGTGACACAAGTAACCCTCTTGTAATACTTAGTGCAATGCATGAATAGTGTCCCATTCCACTACCCACACTCAAGCATCACCTTAAGGTCACCAAGGTGAACATTCATATAACCTTTATTAACTTAAACCCATACTTTCACATAAGCACCACATATCATGAAAAACATACTTCATGAACAAAATAATAAAATTCATTTCAAGACATTATACAAGACAAGACTTCTACATCATCATAGTAAGAAAATAGTCAACATATACATACTTGGACTTCATTTCATGAAGGCACCATAAGAACTTACTCATAATCTCAATCTAAGTCTAGTAGTGTAATGTAGATTTGAAGTCCCATAACCCCACCTACACTAAGAAACTTTCCTTGGTTATCCTAGTTGGGGTTAATTACATTACTTTCATTGTCCACTTTACTTTATAGAAATTCTATCCTTAAGCGACATTAATACCATGTGAGCTAAACATGGAATAAGGTGACATGGAACACCACACAGAAATGAGGTGCTCGACTTGCCAAGGTAGAACATTAACATCATGCTATCATATTAGGTGGATCCACTTTCTAGGTACTGTGAGGGCAACATAAATAAAGAACTAGTTGAAGTATGTTGAAACTCTCTTTATGCCTTTAGGCATTACAATTTCTACCTCATGAGAAACCATGGGTGAATCTCCCTCGAAGGGAAGTCAACACCTCATGTTGAATTATAGGTTCTTCCTCCGAGAGAAGTCAACGCCTTATGAGAAACCAATGGTGAACAAGCCTTCCTCATTAGGAAGGGTAACCTCTCATTTTTCAAGTTCACTCGGTGCTAAGCTAAGATACTTTATTAAAAAGCCTTTATTAATATTATTTTCATAAAATAGGATTTAGGAGTATTAACCCCCATTTTCTAACCTCATAGGTTAAAGATAAGAATTTTCCTTTCATCAACCTAAATCATGTGAGAAAACCTTCCACATGGACATAGAATATTCAAGCATAGTGTAGTTTAGAGAACAATTGAGAAAACCTTTCAAAAGACCCTTCTTTACTAGATTATCAAACATACTTCATTAATGCATTCATCTATGTGTATGACATGTTCATATATGAGAAAACCTTTCACCTACTATATTTAGATACTACACATATGCATACTTCATCATATCACACACCTAACATCATAGCATATACTTTCATGTTCACAGCATAATCATGCATTCATATTCATATACATGGAGTAATCACACTAGGAGTTATTATATCAAGGTAGACATGTGCAATGTATAGTAAAAGGCCCATACCCTTACCTACACTAGTTTACCACACTTCATAATGATAAACTTGACTTCAAGTCCATAATAAACACATACATAGATTTACAAGAAAGTAAACAATGCCACCATAATCAGACCATACCACACAATATCATTCAAGGCCAATTCAACTATCAATTCTATAGAAAAGTAGAGGAATACGGAAATGTTAAAAATTCTAAAAAACCTTGATCATCATTGATAAATTTTTATAATTCATCAACAATTCATAGAGAAAATAGTAGCTAAAGGTACAATAACATAAACGAAATTCATAATTCAATCATCATCGGATAAAGATCATATTACCCACATTATAGTCTAAATTGAGAAATTGGGGGGACATGGGTTCATCATGATATTGGAATGGAATCAACATTATAAATAGTAGCTAATAATTGATTCATCATAATTATGCTTTTGAAGTCATTTTGAGAATGAACCAATGGCTATATTGAAAGATGGACAATTGATCATAAAATCTCTTTGAAATTATTGGAAGGAACTCCTTATATAATTGGATAACTATGAATGAAATATCACCATACCTCATTAGATGAAAAATACTAGAAAACCTGATGAAGAAACCGTCATAATCCATCAAACAAGTCGTTCTTGAGCTTCATCTACAATTGGAGTTTCGAGAGAGGTTTTATTTTGAGGGGATGGGTGAAATTTGAAGAATGAATTTGAATATGGGTTTTGATCTTTTTAAATAACTTAATATTCCCTAAAATAGATAAAAATAACTTACTATGGTCTATTAAGGATGGGGTTAATTTCCATTCACCCTTTAAGTGGACAGTACGCTACAATAGAATTGCTGGCTCCTATCTATGTACAGACTGATGAACCGGCATTTGAACAACGGTGCCGTACTGAACGTCCATAGATGGTGACCGAGACTTCATTTTTCGGTCTTATGTTCCCAAAGCTAAGTTTAGATCAATGTCCCATTATTGATGGGGCGTAGACTGGGGTAGGAGGCGTAGATGCACGGTCGTCGATTGACACTACCAAGGCAGTGTGTAATTAGTATTTGGGTCCTCCTTAATGACTCCTTGGGTGGTCCTTCCGTGCCCTGACATTTAAAGCCAAATTACGATATTTAACATGTTAAGGACCTTTCCTATCAATTTGAACAGCAAAAAACTTGTAAAACATACCAAGGTAAACTACAACACACTAGCACGTCTCAAGGCTAACTTTTGAACATCTCAGACGTTCTTGAACATTTGACTTCCAAATAACTTCAAATAAAGTATATGTACTGTAAAATACTTAATTAGCATATTATTAATCTTTTTAGGCACAAGTGATGTAAAACCCCAAAAATAACTTAGGTCTAACTAGAGCCTAACATTTGTGTCATGATGTTTTGAGTCCTAAAATGGGTTGTAATGAGGTTAGGAGGCAGTGGTTAAAATTTTGATGAATTTTGGAGGTCAAACGTCCATGAAAGTCCATGACGTTTGAAAGTTTTTCCTTGAAACGACCTTGTGTGTCTTAGTGTGTTTCGTTGAGTTTTACGTTCATTTTGGATGAAATTGATGTGAGAGGTCCTATTATCGTATACGAACATATTTGAGTTTGAAATGTAAGGGAAAAATTCTCCAAGGATCAACCAAGGATCCTTGAGGAAGGACCCATCATTTGATCCAAAACAGCCAAAATCAGTCTCTCCTACGACGGGCATCCTACGCCCCGTAGGTGGAGTCATGCCGCGTAGGTGGGAGGCGTGGGTCAGAACTTAGAATATGGATCTTAAGATCCCAAAGTAAAGTCTCTGATCCCATTAACGGTCAGAAAGGACGGCCTGTCAAGGGACCTACACCCTATCGATGGGAAACGGTCGATGGTGGCCTTCAATTGTTCTCTAGTCACTATTTAGTGTAGGGGTGAATCGGTAAATTCACCTCACGTCCAAATAAATAAAAGGGTGGTTTTCTAAGGTTATTTTGGGTATTATAAATCGTTTAATATCTAAAACACTTAGATAAATTCATTTTTCTAAATAAAAACCCATGTTCTCTAAGAAATTCTCTAGAATTCCATTGGAGCCAAAACTCAAGATAGAGCTTGGATTGAAGATTTCCATGGTGATTCTTCATCAATTATTCATCAAATTATTGGTCTAACATGAGTTACGGTATGACCTTCATCCTTGAGTCTCTTTTATTCAAGGTGCCAAACTTCAAAATTGTTTTCTAAAGTCTTTCAAAGATGAAACTGTCCAATTTGAAATCTATCCATTGGTTCTTGCATATAATATATTGAATCATTTTATATTGATTTAATTCTTTTTAATTAGATTATTTCAACCTAATAAATCTATGAACCCATGTAATTCATGCAACCCTAGATTTAACTACTATATGGGTGATTTGATTATGCCTTAATGCTATTGCATTATTGTGTAATTTGATTAGGGCTATTGAATTATGAATGAATCACACTAGAGTTGTTAGTTGGGTGCCCTAAATTCATATATTCATGTTGAATTATCTTTGATTCATTGTATATTTTAATTATTGGATTGAATTGGTGATCATGGCCATTGGTAAGGGCCTTTGAGTATTGTGTTGGTTGAGTTGACTATGGATTGAGGTTGTGAGGACAGGATCAATGGTATGTTCAACTAACTTTCTCGATAATATGGAGTCTAGTATTATATGATCATGATGTTTGGTATGGACCACTTATTGTGGCGGTGCTTATGTGCTATGCATGTGACTAATGTGGCCTTGTCGACATTACATTATGAATTGTGAATGATGTGGCCTCGTCGGCATTACATCAAGTATTATGGATTTATCATGTTATACTTGATTATGTGGATATTATGAATGTCATGATGACTTATGTGTTTATATGGAGTCAAAGCATGAGTTCTTCTAGTTGATGATGTGTCTCTCTAGTAGACTATACTGTTGTCATTATGTGGATTACTTGATGTTGAAATATGTTGTTTCTTGATAGATTTTATGATATTTCTGATACTAAGATTTATGATTTTAGTAGTGAATAGGGTGACTTATATATGATGTTGGTTATACCTATGTTCTTTAGAATGATATTATATATGTGAAGTATGTATGTGTCTTGTTTTGGTAGACTTGTGTCCCTTACATGATAGATGTAGAATTTCAATATGAGTTCTTGAATTAGTATGCTAAAGCTCCTTAGTCTTATATCTATGATTGACATGTGACCTTTAACATTGTTAATAAGGTCCTTTATGTGGAACCTTCAACCTAGACGGGTGGTTATGATATCCTTGAAGTTGAAAGTCGTAACGGTATCCTTCTTTTGTGAATGGTGGAGTTGATTGGCTGGAACGACATGAAATAATCCTTAGGAATGTCATTGAGCTATCCTCTTAACCATTCTAAGTCAACCCTAGGGTATTCCTTTGGTAAGGTTTATGTGATTGGGTTGTGAACTAGATATGGAACCTCTTCTGTACTACTTTATTTAAACACTCTATGAGAACAAAGGCTAGCACCGAGTGAGTATGGTTAGGGTGGTTTCTCTAATTGAAATATGAGAATATATAAGAAAGAAACCCTTCATATTCCCTAACCATGTGCCTACATGGGTTGTGTCCTACTTCTACCAATTGCAAGTAGAACGCCGTTTATCAGTGTAGGGTTGACTCTGGATTCCATGCTTAGCTACCATGGTCTATGTTAGTTATTGCCTATTCTCATCATATGGTATACCTATTGGTGTTTAAGATGTTCAATGAAGTTTAGGTTGTGGTATGGGACGTTGTTTAGACATTGCACAATTAGGCTTTAAAGATGTTAGTGAGTAAGTCCCTAGGTCTTCTCCAAGACCATTACATGAATGTCCTTTTGTGTTTAATGTCTATTAATGAACTAGTGAAGATAATGACTCAAGTTTGAAAGTATGTTAATAGCTAAGTATCTACCTAGAATTTTTTAAGGGTTGCTGAGTTAAGGTATGAAGGGGACATAGGAATGGTCATTTCATATCTTACCTAGTGTAGTCTTAAGAATGACTCCAGATAGGAAAGTAAATTAATAAAGTAGGCATGATGTAAGCTTAGGTAGTCTTAAGGGTTATTTTAGGTAATCTAGGAGAGGGGTTGTGGTTGTTCTTTTCTTGAATTACTTAAGTAAGTCTTTGAATAACCTTTCGGAGGTAAATATCATATTATATGTATACTATTATGTGTAGTTACAATGATCTTATCTTAGGTAGTCAAAAGTATCGCTTAGGTGTGTGTGAAAGGATTGTATGGCAAGTCACTTCATAACTCCCTCAAGTGAGCCTTAGAATCACCTTTGGTATGAGGATCTCATGTTCATGTGTTTTGTAGGTGTTATTGATGCTATATTGTAATGTATGAGTTTTATGGAATGTTACAGTGAAGTTCACTGTAAGGTTCATTAAATTGCTATAAATTGCCTTCGACTTGTATTGTTTTCTAAACGTGATGTTTGGTGCTTAAATATGATGCTTATGCTTTCAATATCATGTTTTTAATCAAAAAGAGCATATTTCTCATAAATGTCCGTTTCTCATGTTTTATACATTCAGTCATACTTAGTACATGCATTGTATTAATTCCATACATTTGTTCTATCTAAAGGTGTAGGTGGAAGGTGACAAGCGTCTTGAAGCAAATCTTGGAAACTAGGATTCTTTCTAGTAAGTTGAAGTATGTCCTCACTTGACTCTGGGAAAAAACTATCGTTGCATTTCTTTTATTCAAAGTATTGTAATAGACTGAGTAATTCTATATTCCTATTGTATGGGACGCGTCCCAAGTATTCTTGAGTATAAGATTGGTATATGTTGAAACTTAGTATTTTCCTACGATTATAATATGAATGATGTTTTAAACTATTTCGTGTGAAAAGTTAATTTCAAACTACTATTCATACATGTATGCAATGAATTATGTCAAACGACTTGTACAAGACCTCCGAGAGATCAACTATACCGAAGTCGCACTCCGAGAGTGTCGTATCTTCTAGGGTGTGCTCTCGGGGTTTGACATGTGAGGATCTAGACACATTAATTCATATTAAGAGACGTTATAATGTTAACACCCAATTTTGACCCCCCCTCCATAATAATTAATTGATAAGTTTCTTAATTCTAAAACGATTTGAAATAATTAGTTTTTATAAAGTTCAAAGTATTTTGCAAGTAATTTTAAAGTTTTTATCCTTTTTATAATTATATAGGTTTTGTACAATTATGCATATAATTATATATGTTATGAATGTTCGAAGTTCGTCTTAAAAAAGATTTTAGTTTTACTTATTTAGTTGATTATTTTTCTTAGTTAATTAATTCTCATATTCTCTATTTATTAGCTTATATTTTAGTAAGTTATTTTATTCCGTCAAAACTAAGAAACTTTTTAGTTAATTATACTAATTAATATCGTTAAATTTTAGTTGATTTCACCAATTGAGCTCGATTTGGCTAAGTCGTAGATTTTATTAATTTAAATCAATTTGGCAAAATTTTCAGATCGTCTAGACCTTATCAGATTAGGGCCCTTTATTTCAATTTTTTTTTAAATGTTGACCCCAATTCATGTTGGGCCACTACCCTTAATTTCCCAACCATTTTTAATTTTTGAAAAAGAATAAATCAGAGTGTACAAGTCCAATTCCCAATCAAACTCAAATTACCCGACTCATATCTTTCCTCTTCCAAAACACGCGCAGCAGCGAAAAGGCGACTTACATGCGCGTTGTTTTCTCTTTATGCGGGAATGACGCGACAACGTTAATAGCAGCTACCCAACAGCAAGGGCAAACAATGGCAGGTCGATGGACCAGAGTGTAGTGGTTTCACGCTCTCGCGTCTCTTCTCCATTCAACCATTTGGATTAGCTTTAGGGACAAATCTCTCTAGCCTCATACGAATTCGGCAAATAGCAGCGGTTCACGCAAAATTGTCCTTGCATCATGGGATAGAGACGCGTGGCATAGCAAGAACGAGGAGAGTGATTTGAGGCGTTCATTCTCCTTTTCCCCTCCTGGAATAGGATGAGATAGGACGAAATCTTCAAAGAATTTGGTTATCTATTATGGGAAGCAATTTAAATTTTTATTTTTGATGGGATTTGGACCAGAATTAAATCGGCTTTTCCCTCCCCAAAATCAACCCTAATTTACCTCTATATAAACTCCTTTTCTTCTTCACTGAGAAGGGGAGAGACATTTCTATTTTTTTTTTATCTTTGTTGGAAGAACAAAGTTTAAAATTTGGAAGACAAAATACAGAAACTACCAACACCAAAATATTTAGGCACAATAGGGGAGAATAAGACTTCAGAAGGGGAAATAGAGATAATTACGTTTTGCTTGAGCCCTTCGTTCATTTTTCCATTTTGTGGAAATTTCTTGAAAATCATCGGAAGTCGCTGTCTTCTTGAAGCCCATTTGTTCCCGTTCGCCGCACCACGAAAGGTAAAATCCCCCCTAATATTCTATTCATCTATTTTTTTCATTTTTAAGCTCTTGTTTTTTATCTTTGGAGTTTTCAGTTAATGGTTACTGGCCATTAGTTAACACTAAGTGGGTGTTGCTTTCATATGATTTGTGTTTCTTAGTCTCTTCGGGCGTAGCATTGAGCTAAAGCTTTAAAATCTGTGGTCTGTTAGCATGAAGCTTTATCTTTATCGTTCTCTTTCTTAGTCTTGCGATGTGATTCTATGATTGGAGTGCGTCAGTTTAAAGCATCGTTATATAGCATGTTGTATCTTCGGTACCATCTTTGTTTCTGTTTTGCTTTCCTTCTTCGACTCTACAATGTAATGTCATTATTTTTGTGTTGCTCTTGTTAGACCATGTTTAAGTATTCGGTGTTAGGTTTATCTTGTTTTTGGCTATTTCTCTATGCTAAGTCCTCAAATCTATTAAAATGGCTAGTATATACAATAAATTCGCATGCCTATTATAACAATTTGACTCTAGTTGTTTTTTTATTTTTCCAGTAATTTTGCTGCACAAATATTATTTGCCTGGATTTTATTTCTTTTTTTTCTCATCTCCTCGCTATTCCAATCTTAGTAAAAAAATTTTTTACATTAGCAAGTTAAGTCGGCATATTATCTATTTGTGATTGTGATCTGTCCAATTCCTTCATTCGAAAAGGTAAAGTTACTCTCTTCCATAATTGTTTATTCCTCTTTGTGTCGGTCAAGATGAGACTCTTAAGTATGTTGTTTAATGTTGGTTGTAATCCCTATCTTGGATACATTCTGATTCTTCCTATTTAGTCTAGTTCTCTTCAGTTGTTCCTCTTTAGATTATGAGGTCGAATGCTAGCGGAGTTTTGCTTGGTATATTTCGGTTTGGCTTTTGAGATTTGTTGTTTCTTTCTGATTCTTTAAAATTGGTCGAGCTTCCGTTTCATTTGTCATAAATAGTCTGGATGTTGATGTGATTTATACTTGAAATGAGCCGATTTGCATTTTCGGGCAACACATAAGTTTGATATTAAATTATTTCAAATAACTAAATTTCCATTTGTTGCCTTACAACCATCGCATAATATCAAAAACATCTATAAATTCCATATATATATATATATATATATATATATATATATATATATATATATATATAATGTTCTTCCCCTTACATATATAATTTTTTTATTTTCATAACGTGGAATTTTCATAAACTAAACAATAAGATACACTATTAAATTAATCATGCAAATGATTTATTTGTTAATACGCACAATCCTTCATACAAATTTCATGTCAAATTTTACAATAATACTAACATTATTTTCTTTAAATCTGTTATGAAAATAATTCTTGATAGATTATTCACTGTCTCGGAAATTGCAGTTCGTTTTTTTTCTTCTTTTGCTCCGACAGTTGTGTTTTCACTCTTTCAATTGCCAATCTCTCTTTGTGTGTTATCTGGTGTCATTGGACTTCTTAAAATAAGTTTGTTAAGACTAAAATAGATCTCCAAATAAATGAAGTCGAAATTAAAGAAGTGAAGAGATAGGGCCACGAAGGCCCAAATTTATTTTGCTAGAATTTTAGGACAGGTACAATGGGCCTAAGGCGCCAAAACGAAAGGGGTCCAACTACCGGTCCAGGTGGACAGAAACTGGATTTGATTATCGTTGGTTTTAAGGTTTACAAAATACCAAATCCCGGCAAGACGCTTTATTTTAATGACTTAATCAAATCAAGTAAATAACTTAAAAATATTTTTTTTTGCAAATTAAAATTCACTTAGATAGTAAAGTTAATATTTCATTTTCCAAACAGGCTTGAAATAAAATTTTATCTCAAACATAAGTTAGACATATTAGACAAATGAAGTTAGAGGTTGGATAATAGCGATTTAGCGAATATTTTACTTGCCTTAAACACCTTCCTAAATATAAATAAGAATCCCTCTACCCCCTTTTAAATTTCACTAGGTTTTTTTGTTTAATTTTTTTGAAAAACCAAGTTTTATTGATTTTTCTTCAAAAGTTAAGTGGCAACTCAAAAAAAGTCAAAAAATACAAAAATAGTTTTTCAAACTTAAAGAAGAATGACGACTTCGCTGGGGATTAGAGGATTTTAACCGTAAAACTAACTTACTTGGCCATGTGTAAATGACTTACTCACTTGGTTTCTTTGATATATTATTAAAAACTGTCGCATTTTAATGGAATTTTTCCGCCAAACGACAAATATTTGCATTAGAAAAAAGAAAGTTATGTGGCTTACCACGACTTCTTTCAGAAACAGACAAGTCTTCATTTGGAAGGAACAAACGAATGGTTGGCTTGCGGTCATCCAATGCCGTTTGTTAGCTTCACCCCATCGTCTGTCCGACTCGGGTAACCGTCACTTTTTAAATAATTCTAGTCAACCTAAGATAGAGTGAAAACATAACCGAATCTAAGCATTAACCTAAGATGTCTTAATACCCAGGGAGTATTAAGTCCATTACTAGAAACTGCCAAAATAATGTCCAACGTCTCCGACCTCACCACATATTATTTTGCTTGATATTTGAATGATTTACATGTGAAAACCAATTATGGGGTGGGTAAACTTAACTAGGTTTTGTTTTGTGGGTATGAATTGCTTTCAAAGATTTGACATGGTCCTAGAAGCACCCCCTCTACTAAAAATGTGGTATAATAACCTTGACAGGGATCACACAAGAACCCTCAACAAGTATGTTGCTGCGTTGACCGAATTGATCAACACGAATGGTTGACCTGAGCTAATCGAAGTCGTCACTATTTATTGGGACAATGAGAAAATGGTGTTCCAATTCAGAACTGTGGAAATCACCCCTTCAATCGAGGAACTTCGGGACTGCATTGACACAATGGGTACAGGGGTAGAAAGAAGAGTGAGAAAACAAGAAGATGTATTAATACCTAACAAACCTACTGTCGAGAATACCACACACTTGTTTGGGTTAGCAAGATATTACGCTTACTGGTGCCAAGAATCTAGTGTATCGTTCAGGGATCTTTACGTCAAATTAGCACGCGCGAGCATTTATGCAAATTATAACCAAGAGTTCAAAATTACCTATTGAGAATTGAACGAGATCCGATCGTTGGTATTTTCCATCACGTTATTGGGAACAATTGTCTTCCCACACTACCCTAGCTTGAGTATTAAAACTCGAGTGATAATGCTTGCAAATACTTTGTTCAACGGGTTCAATAATCAAGTAAAAGTAAAATACTATCCCGTTTCTCCGGTCATACTGTCTGATATGTGTCGAGCCCTAGGAAAGTGCAAATAGGGACATCGTTACTTCCAAGGATGAAACCTGCTCCTTCAATGGTGGATTTTGAGTCATCTAGAAAAAGGGGCATGGGACTCAAGAATTGCATACCCTGGATAATCAGAACACTCTCAGAGATTTGAACGATTCGGAAAATCTGACGAAACAAAGGACTAGAGAAAGATGGGCTCAAATTTTTTCCAAACTAAGAGAAGAAGATCTCCACTGGATGATCGATCGCTTCATCTTGACGGAGGTTGTCATGGGGCCGCAGAAAAATTGTACTTCCGCTACCAGGTATTCAGGGAATCCATCCTTAATCACCCTTATGAGTCCTACGACTGTTTGGGAGGAGGAAAACAACACCTCGAGAGGATTACTATGGCGCCTATGTGATTCATGAGGTTATAAGGTCCTTAAATGAGTTATTATAGTGTATGTATGTAACAATCCAGAAATGCCATGACTTAGACTATAGCTTAATCTATTAAATAATGTTTAGAATGATGTTTCTATACATATATTAATGGAATAAACTCATCTAGAAAAGGTTAGAGCCAAAACGACAAAGAGAGACCTTGGCTTCCTGAAACTAACAAATTTGAACTAGTTGACGTCCCTATGTTTGGTGAATGTTTTGAGGTGTCACATTGAGTTCAAAACTTGTGAAGTGACCTTGTATAGGTAGTATGTAGTACAAAGGCTCCAAACGAATGGTAACAACACCCCAAGGACAACCCGAAGGGTCCTTGGGGGGGACCCAAACATGGGTGGGCACGCTGCCTGGCAGCCTGCGAACAGGAAGGTTTGAAGGAACAGGTGTGCGACACGAGCTAGACACGAGGTGTTATGACTCAATATTTGATAGCCAACTTCACGAAGTGACGCTTACATGCACCTCACTTCCTCAACTCAAAATTCATTAAAAATGACGGGAATTGGTCCCGCAACGCGCAGCTACTTCCTAGAATCGTTAAAGTCGTATTTTTGGTAATTTAACTTATTAAAACGACCCATTTAAGTGGTGGGTCTTTTGGGGACAACTATCTATATATATTAGGTCAGTTTTAGACCACTTTTACACGTCCCAAACCAGATCAAACGAAATTTCTCTCATTCTCTCAAGAACACTTTGTTCTACAAACTCCATTGAAGAACAAGAAGAGCTTAAGGAAGAACACGAAGACCACAAGCTTTTCATCCAATTTTCGTGGATTCTTTATATCTAATGTATGGGTATTTCACTCTTGGGATTCCTTTCCCCAAGAAGTCCTTGCAAGATATGTTTTCAAGAACTTCAAACACTAGGGTTTTTACTATACAAAATGGGTTTTCTTCCTAACCCTAGGTTTTTGATTTTCAATGAATAGTAACTTTTTTCCGTGGTATATTTCACAAGAATTGTTGAAGATTTTATTAATAATGTTTTAATGTCGTGTGCTTCATGATCTTTCTCTAATTGTTGGTTTCGAATGGGTTATTAGTATTACTTGATAATGTGTAAACATTAGGATTAGAACTAAGACTAGAATAAACTCTTAAATGACCGTTTCCCTTATCGTGCATTATGCTTTCATATTGTATATGATTTTATAAGTTGTTCTTGATTATTCTATTGAGTATTTCACTATGTTATGGTTATGAATGTTTTAAGTTGAACGTAAGTTCTTTATAAGGTTCTTGGAAGCAAGAGGTAAGTCTTCTAGTTGTGATTACTCTACAAAGTTTATGTTAGCCTATAAGTCATGATGCTATGTTAGGGAAGTATGTATAATGTTGCTATGTGAATATGCTGGGCTACGAACATGTTATTTGATCATGAAACGAACCCAATAAATGAAGTTACGATATTCTCTTGTATGCTTTACACAAGCCGACTAGGTTATGTTAATCTCACAAACGAAGGGTTAGAATGAAAGGAAATTCTCATCTAATACTAATGAGCTCATGATCATGTTTATACAAGGAGTTAATCACCTTATTACCTATGATAAGTTTATGATAAAAGACAACTTAAAGGTTATTAAAAAATGGGACTTAATCTAAGCATCGATGAACTTGATTTTAGAGGTGTCCCTTCCCTAGTTTGAAGGTAGGTGCACAATGACTCTCATGAGATTGAGGGTGCCATGTAATGTGAAACTATGGGTCTCTAATACATCTCCTAGTTCTTGAACTATGTTGCCACCATAGGATATTAGCTAGTGGATCCACCTTGAAAGCTATGTCATGTTTGGTTATACTTTGACTGGTAGACCACCTTCTTTCATTGTGGGATTTTATGACACCGGATTCCATTTTTAGCTCCCATGGTCTATGTTGTTAAGACTAGAATGTTCCCTAGGAGTTTACTTAGTATACTAGGGGTATGGGACTCTACCTAGACATTGCACAAGTTGACTCTATGGGAAGTCCTACGAGATTGTTCTTATGTAATATGACAACATGAAAGATATATGTTTATGATACATGATGTTATTCTTATATGATGTGATTTATTATGATGAACATGTTATTGGTTTATATTGCTATATGAAGTGATGACTACTTATGTTACAAGTTATATGAAATAAGTCTTTACTTATGGTCTCCCATCTTATCTACTTGGTTGTGTGGGGTTATGAGGATTTACGTGACCATTGCACTTGTGGGTTGGGGATGAGATCATTGGTAAGTGTTTTGCATGTATGTTATATGAAATTTTGAATATGAAAAGTTAATATGACTCTTAGATAATATGTCTTTGCTTATGATCTTGTTTTAAGTTGATGGAATCCTTAACTTGTAAACGTTATATGGTACGGGCATTGAACACTTTCACATGACTTAGCATGTTTTCTAATGAAACGATAAGTGATCCTTTTTCATGCATGTCCTTATGTTTTATGTGCATATACCCATACTTAGTACATGTGGCGTACTAACCCATTACTTTATATTACTACAACTGTAGGTTCCGACCATTGAAGTTTAAGGAGGTCATTTCGAAGAAGCTAGGAACTCTTTCTCCAAGTCTTGGTAGGTCATAACTTTTGGGTATGCTATCTTCCATAATCTAGGTTACACAAATTTTTTGTAGTTTTGAGGATACGCTATTTCCATTATGTTCTTTGAATTCTTTTGTATTAAGGCCTATATGACATATTGAGTATGTATTGGCTAAGTGTAGATTTGCACTCTTTAGATGGTTTTATATATGTGAGATAATTTCGTAGAATATCATATGGTTATGAATGATAAATATGAAGTCTAAGTATACTTCAAGTAGAATATAAAAGTTTTTAAATTTTTCTGCAATTTTTACTGATCACATGTTATGATGAATGCTAAGGGCTTGTCTGAGTCCCCTGTGAGGATGAAGATGCTGGTCTCAAGTGGGGTATACACTCCGGGTGTGACAATATAGGCAGTGTGTCAAGTTTTGTGAAGTTTTGAGATAAAACGTTCAAGAACGTATATGACGTTCGAAAGGTTTGCCTTGAAACGACCTTGTGTGTATATGTATGTTTCATCGAGTTTTACGTGTTTGTTTTGGATGAAACTCATGTGGTAGGTACTAAACTCGTATAAAATTATATTTGGGGTAGAAACGTCCGGGTACGAGTCCATGTAGGACCCACAAAGGGACCTAAAGGAGGACCTGAGGTTGGAGCTCAACACTGGTAGGCAAGAGCAGTCGACTAACCCAAACGACGGCCAGTCGACCAGGCGACGGCCCGTCGATGGGTCTCGTCGATGGAGTCATATGGCCTGCAGGTTGAGGAGTTGCAGTAGCAACAAACGAGACCCCATTAATGGGGCGCGGGTGAGACCACTTACCGCCGATGTGGGTGTCGATGGTGTTATGTGTTTCCTGCCAACTTTACTGTTAATTTGAGAGGAAAACTTTTAAATTTACCTCAAGCCCCTATAAGTCTTTGGACAGTTGTTTTGAGTGTTGTATGTTAAGACTATATAAGTTATTAAACTCTCATTATAACCCTAACACCTAAATCAAAACATATTCCCTCCAAAAGTTCCTCCAAAAACCTCCATTAGAGTTCATGGTGAAGATGGAGCTTGAAGATGGTTCTTCAATGGAGTTTCTTCTTCAATTAACATTGGGTTATTGTAATAAGGTACGGGAGTTCTTTATCTAATGGTTCCTATAACATTAGAGACAATTTAAAAGATGGTTTTCAAACAATTCAAAAAGATGAAAAAGTCCAATTTCTACTCTAATTCTTGGGTTCTTGCATAAATGATTTTCAAACGTTTATATATGATGTAATTGATGTATAATTGATGTTTTCCAATGAAATTCTCCATGAACCCTTGACATTCACAAATCATTCAATTTGACTAAAATATGGGTTATGTGATCACTCTTTGATATTGATGAATTCATGTGTAGATCATTATGGTCTTTTGATTCATGTATAGATTATGGTTAATTGGTTTATAGGCTGTTTCAATTTGATCAATTGAGTATTTAATATTCTTAGATCTATTGAAGGTTAAAGTTATTGAATTGATATTGACTTAAGGTTTATGAATTCTAATGTAGTTTCATATAGGCTTTTGATTGATGTAATGATTATAGTAAATTGATATCTAGGTTGCATTACATCGATGAATATGTAACAAATTGACCTGTATTCATGCATGTTGTTATAGTTATGTTGAATTGTTGGTTATGACCATGGGTAAGGGCCTTCTGATATCAAATTGGATGATTTAGCCTTGAAATGAAGTGGTAAGAAGGAGTGGGGTATGCTGTCCTAAATTTCTTTTATTTTATGTTAATTAGACTTTAATTATAGTGTAATTGGTATTGTCCACTTATGGTTGTGGTGTTATGCGCTTTACTTGCAATTGATGTTGCCTTGTCGACGTTACTTTATGCGACATGATTATCATGACCTTGTCGGCACTACTTGAAGTATTATGATGATTTGTTTAGTAGAATTATGTGAATTATAAGCAGCATATCTATATATATGTGAAAAAATGTGAAAGTATATGTTCTTTCTATGTATGTCAGGAAATCATGTAGATTATAACTATGTGCTTCTATGTGTAGTCTTAGGGTTGATACATGGTTGTTCCTACTTGACTATATGAGTCTATGATACTTATATTAATGATGACATGGTAGTGTGTAGGATAACTTAAGGATGATAATGGTTATTCCTATGTTCTTATAGAATGTCATGTAATATGTGTTAAGGTGAAGTATGTGGTGTCGTGTCTTGGTTGACTTGTGTCCCTTACTTGATGCCTGTATGAATATGAACATGTGATGTCTTGACTTAGTATGTTCAAGTCTCTTAGTATTGAATGTATGAATTATATCTGAGACCTTGATGATGTTAAGAGTGTCCGTTATGAGAAACCTTGAACTTAGTGGTAAGGTTATGTATGTTGAAGTCGAAAGTCGTAGTGGTATCCTTCAAGTAAAAGAATTATGGACTTAAGGTGTATTGGCTGGAAGGGCATCATATAAAAATTTAGGAAAGTCATCATGAGGTTCTTGTCGCCATTGAAAGGTATCCTTAGTAGTACCTCTTTGGTAGGGTAAATGTGATTTAGTTATGAACTTGATATGGAACCCATTTGTATGAACCTTTAATGTGAATTACTTTATGAGAATGAAGGCTAGCACCGAGTGAGTATGGTAAGGGGAGTAGTTCTATTTAAGTATGAGACTAGATTACAAAGCATGCACTTCATATTGCTTAACCATTTACCTACATGGGATGTGTCCAAGTTCTATCATTGGTAAGTAGAATACCCTCATCGGAGTAGGTTAGAACTCCGGATTCCATGAGTTTCTACCATGATCTATGTCGATTATTGTCTATTCTCATCATATGGGATACTTACTAGCATTAGAGAAGTTCTATGAAGTTTAGGTGGTGGTAGGGGCGCTATCTAAACATTGCACAATAGGATCTGAAGGTGTTAGTTAGAATCCCTAGGTCTTGTCTAAGACCATTACTTGAATGTCCTTTATGTGATGAATGAGTCTTAAATGAACTAATGCATGTAATGACTTCAGTTAAGAAAGTATGTTAAATGAAGTACTACTTATCTAGAGTAATTAAGGGTTGTCTAGTTAATGTGTGAAGGGGGCATAGGAATGGTCACATCTTATGTTACCTAGCTAAGTTCTAAGAATGATTCAGGTTAGGGAAGTTGGTTGATTATGTAGACATGATCTAAGCCTTAGGTAGGCTTAAGGATTACTTAGGTAGTCTTGAAGAGGTCAATCATGGACGTTATCTTCTTGATTTACTTAAGTAAGTCTTTTGATAGCCTTTGGAATGAGAATTTCATATTATCTATGTGTATGCTAATGTGTTAAGTGAGAATGATTCTATCTTAGGAAGTCTATAGCATCTCTTAAGGGTGTGGGTAAGGTATTGTATGGCCGGTCGCTTCACAACTAACTCAAGTGAACCTTAGAATCACCTTCGGTAGGAGGATCTCATGTTCATATGTTTGATATCTTGTAAATGTATGTTGATCTCATTATGGGTTGTCATAAGGATATATTAGGTGTGCTTAGAGAGGGTGTATGGGCGGTCTCTCTTTGTATTACTTAAGAAAGTCTTAGGATAGATTGTAGTGAGGGACTTATATGCTAAAAAGGTGTGCAAAGTGAAGCCAAAGAAATTCACTGTAACAGTGAATTGATTTCATTGTACAGTGAAATGAGTTCACTGGAAAGTGTTCCTAAAATGTGACTTTTTTCTTAAATGATTTCTTATATGTTTCTAAGTTTTATATGATGTTCTTATGATTCTAGTATGATGTTTTAATCAAAATTCATGAAAAGCATGCTATTTACTAAATGTACCTTTTTTTATGGTTTTTGCATGGCTTACATACTTAGTACATCTAACGTGATAACCCCTTCTTTTTCCTTTTTGACTTAAGTGTAGGGAATTGGAAGTCTTGATGTTGCATGGAGGATGGATAGGCTTCTAAGGCTTTGAAGATGATGTATTGGTGAGTCCTCATCGATTCGAGGACAACATCCACAAGTTCCTTATGTGTTAGTCTTTACTTTTATGTCTTGTATGGGCATAGACCCAAGTATTGTATACTCTAAAGTTAGATGGTTCAAGTAGATATTGTAAAGGTTCAATGTTTTTAAATAAAACTCTTCCGCTTGTGTATTATTTATGAAAGAGTTCTTCGTGTGTGAAGAAAGTTTTAATTTTTTACTCATTTTAGAATGTTTATTATTCAATGAATGATACAAGAGGCTTAGATGAGACTTCTTGAAGTCTCATTTGCCGTGTGACGATGCAAGGATGCTATTCATTTTAGGGTGTACTTGCAGGTTGTGACAAGGTTGGAGGCAAGTTGAAGGTTAGAAGGAAATCTTGGGAATCGACTTTATCAAGACTAAGTATGTCCTCATATATCCGAGGGCATAGTCTTTATTACTTTAGTTTTTGTTTAAGACTTATTATGTATTTTCTTTCAACGTAAAGGGTCATTTCCTTAACATATGTATGTCATGTATTTGAGTTGTCTTGTGACGATGAGACTATCCTTTAGTATTTATAAAAGATGTTTTACTTATTATTATTTATCGTGAAAACTTAAAATTCCACACTACTTTTCATGTCTTATGTAATGAATGACAACTAAGAGGTATAAGACCTTCAAAAGGTCAAGTACGCCTTGTTCCGACCTAAGGGTTGTCCTACCTCTAGGGTGTACTTGCAGGTCGTAACAGTGAGTGGGGGCTGAGAAACCATATTACTATATCTGAGAGACAATGTAGCAGCAAAGGAACTAGGGGTATCATAAGCAACTACACTAGATATGACTTAACGTCTAGGGGTCAGAGTAGGAAAAGATTCCTCAGATGGTAATGCATTTGCTTTTACAACCAGTGAATAATCCTCTAAGGCTTCCTTTTTCCTCTCTACTTCATCCTTCAAATATTCTGCCTCGGTCCTTCGAATGTCATAAAAGATGTGGAAATCACTTTCACATCTTTTTTCTCATCTATTGGTATCCGATCTCATCTTCACAACAAGGTAATTAATACTGGAAAGGGAAGGGAAGTCTAGGACATCTTGGCTCTCATGAGCATCTTCAGTGCCATAATCATCCAAGATTCATCCTCATCTCATCAATGATTCAACGCAAACAGACTGCCTTTGCATGGAAGAGGATCAACTCGTTATCGGATGATATGATAGTACTGCTGTTGAAGCCAAACCAAAACCTTTCGACTATGTTTAGATCCTTATTCTAAATAGGTGATCCAAATGAAAGCCATTTGTGAGTATGGCCGGATATGAGCCGTGCTAACCACATCTTCATGTTGTCCAAAATCCTTGTCTTGATCAGATGCTGACAATCATCATCATTACTTATTGAAAAGAACAACACTATGTTGATAGAATCACTATTGCATTTCACCTTCCAACCTGTGACAACAAAATAGTCAAACCACTTGAAATTGGCTGTCGACTTCTTTCTTTGGGGTATCAAGGCACTATAAGCACTCTAGGATTCTCAGAACGGACAGGGAATGTACGGGCCACAATGATTGGTGAAGATATAGAATTTGTGGGACATTAAGCAGCTCATAATGTCTCCGTACCTGTCAATAACTCCATTAGTGAACAGATGCTTCTCCTCTATAATGGTCTTCAGCTTCTCGGTATTCAATTTGTTCTTAGACTTGGGAGGAGGACCCTGTACTGGTGGTCCTAGGACAACATATTGTAATTGAGCGGGAGTAGTAGTAGTGGTGTCCTGGGGAGTTCGGATCCTAGACGGATCATTCATCCTCTTAGAGTGAATCTCTTCCCTCTAGTCTACTAGTTAGTCATCCTCCTTATGCTCAAAATTTTCAGCCAGATGCTCCTGGTGCTCGTACCCACTCTCAAAAGTGGTGAGGTTAGTGGCGCAGATACTATCATTGTCGGAGATGGACTTCAGTAATGCATGTGACTTTGCCTTGCCCTTTCTTTCCCACCTGTTGTGGAAAGTTTTATGGACTTGGGCCTGGATGCATCTCCATCCTCTTTGATTTCAACCCCTTTTTCCTTCTTTCAGGGCGGCATGTCCCTAAAAAAACCTTTGGTCTAGCCATGTATGCAAAACATAAAAAAGAATAAGAAGCAATTCAAGCAAAATCACAAAAAAGTACTTATATAAAAACTCGTCGAACCACCCGATGAGTCGTTGAGTCATTTTGGCGAGCCTGATCAGGCTCGTTGAAAAAATTCCCTGAAAATTCAATGAATATTGGCATGTTGGCAATGTGAAGGGCCTTTTGGAGAATGAAGAAAATATTCCACGAGCAATGACTAGCTTATCGAAAGTTACAATGCGTGTAAGGATTATGGGCAGCGACAAAGGGCGATAAAGAAAGACCTTTGGGGATTCATCGAGTGCAATCTGGAAACTCAGCTTCTAGCCGTAAGTTAAAGAACCTTTTTCTAGATTAATCATGAAAATAAAGGCAATAAAGGGTGATTCGGCGAGCTCGTCCCAGATCGCCAAACAACCCAACGTCCCTTCTTTCAACTGAACTTCCCATGTTCAGCCCTGCAGCCCTCGAAAACAAAACCAAAACTGAACCCATAAAATTAAAATAAGACCCATTACACCCATGATCCCGGGATATTCATACTTTTCTCGGTCCGCCCGAGTTTGGCCATTGGTTGACTTTTTCCCTTAGGTTTGACGTCAATCGGTCCATCATTTGGAAAATTACATCATTTAGCACAAATGCGGGTTACTTAGACTTCACCCGACCAGACCCAAAAAGATGCAAGCACAACCGCACAATTTTTAATCAATTTTAAGGCATAAAATCTCGAGAATTGACAACAAAGGTATTACACGCAAGATATTTGAATTTAAAACAAGCACACACTATACAATTACGATAAGATAGGCCTAAAACTCTTCATAATATAAAATCACTAGCAAATGAGTCAAAATTTCTAAATAAAGTTTAGGGGTACGAAAAACAAACCTTAGAAGACCAATAAATACTTTGAATAGCTAGGTGGCAATGAAATCCAACTCCAAACACAATTTTGATGACTAAAATGTGATAAAAACACAATAAATATAGGATACTATAACGAAGGTGTGATTATGGGATGTTTAAAAGTAAGGAAAAGTGAAAGACTTTATTTTGTTAACCTATGAGCTTAAAAGTGTGCAGTTTTTGCCCTTTCGGTGATATAAGTTATGTTCGACGACCCACTCAGAGACATACCAAGTCGGAACTTACCTCAATATGTTTTACAGGATCCCCACAAAATGTGGGGGCCAAGCGCCGAAATAGGTCGTGATCGCTGACTGGTGAATTTTCTTCTGGCTCACCGAGCTTTACAATATTGAATCCAACAACGGTCCAAGTCGGGCTTGCCGACCACTTTGGCGAGTATCCTACTGGACTTTTAGCCCTCCAACATGCACTTTTTCAAACACATTCCACACTCTAACCTGCAAAATCAACAAACCATTACTTCTAAAACAAAAATAAAATAAAAAAACCTTGGGTTGCCTCCCAAGAAGCGCCTTATTTAACATTGTGGCATGATGCAATTCTCCTCTTAAGTTCCATTAGTGGGGTTTTCCTTATTTACAAAAGGTAACCCCTCTTCTGGTTAAGGGTAGAGACAACAAAACACTTGGTCCATTTGTGACTCTCGTAGCTGAATGAACATGGAATGAGAGGTTGTTATCTTATTCAACATCAAGAAATTCTCTTTTATCTCCTCCAACACTCTATGATGCTCCTAGACTTTGCGTAGAATGAGTAAGAAGATCTCTTCAATTTACCCACCCTCTTTCTTCTTCATATTTTGACGATCGTTTGGGTGGGGGGATGTACATGTCCCTTTTTTGGGGACACTACTTCCAATTCAATAATTTTTTGCACAATACATCCGTTGAGTCAACAATGCAACCAATTCTTAGTATTTTTCATTCTCCTTGGTGGTATTGGCGATGTCATCAAGGAGTTGGGATTTTTTAGCATAAGGTAGCTTGATGTAACATTCCAGAAAATGTACTCGTCTAGTGAAGAGTCTATTAAGTTTTAAGAATAGGTATTGGGGCACAGAGGCATCCCAATGCCCAATATTTAGTAATATTGGGCATATTAGAGAATATTGGCTTAAGGGTGTTAGCCAATTTCTATGTATTAAGATAAACCTTGATGTTCAAATGCCCAATTCAAGCTTGTTTAGGAATTGTACATACAATGAAGACGCTAAACTAAAATGCTTAATTTCTTAACTCACATATTAGGTACGAGGCATCCAAGTGTCAAACCAAGGTAATATAGCACATGATTATTTAAAATGATCATGTAGAGTAAGTTGTGCCAATGATATAGTGAGGATCCTTGGGACAACAAGTAATGAGCAGCAACACATGTGCTAACCAGCCAAGGGACAAGCCAAACCAAATTCGGTTAGGGGGTAGGCCTGCGTGCGGGTACTAGCTGCCTAACAAGTCCTAGGCTCTAACTAACTTACCTAATTAGCTAACTAACCTATTATAAACAAAAATAAACTAACTAGTGAACCCGACAACCTAAGACCTAACCGGGTGACACTAGCCTAGTAACTAAAGAAACATCCTAGTACCTAACCTTGGATGGTCCACAGGGGTTGGTTATAGACCTAGTGACTTAGGGGTATTTTATAAGTTACCCTAGCTCACATAATTAATTAAATTAGCAATTTAATTATTTAACTTAAATTCAAAATCAAGGCCGAACCCTTAGCTAATTTTAAGATTTGGCTAAGTCAGCTGCTCTCCTATTTTTAGTCAATTTAGGAGGGGCGTTTTTATAATTAGCTAATTGATTTATTTAATTAACTTAACTAGCCTAAGTATAATTAGTCAATATCATTTCCTAATACATAGAATCACGTTAAACCACTAGAAACTCCCGACTGAAAACAGTGAGCAAAATGCAAGAAAAACAGAAAATACTCACTGAGTTTTCTTAGGCGATTTCAAGGCTATTCTTCAAGATTTTTTGTGCAAATTTCAAGGTTATCTGCGTAGATTCAATTATATAGTAAGGTATGGGTTTTCTCTCTTGGATTTCTTTCTCCAAGAGGCTTTTTAAACGTTGTGAATTCAAGAAAATGAAACTAGGGTTGTTCCCAATGAAACGAATGTTCATCTCCCTAGTTCTCCCTATTTCCGATTTTCATAATATGAATAATGCAATTCTCGAGCATGTTGTTGGTATGTGGTGCTAAACTGATCATTATGTGTAGGTTTCTTTGTTTGATAATGTCGAATAAGACCTATAGATTAAATCTGTATGATTAGATTATTATTTACATGAGTTAAAGAATGTTGTAATGCATAATTGTGTTCGAGAAGATGAAATTTGTTATGAGTCATTTATGAAGTTTAGTTCACTTTTAAAAGTTGACTTGCTTTAAATGATTAGATTACTATAGTATATGCATTATGTTAAGTGAATTGGCTAATGATATTCTAATGACCAGTGTTTAGTGAATGTTTGGTTATGCCAATAAATTTGCTTACAATGGTATTTCCAAAATATGATATAGAATTGGCTAATTACTAAGTTATACCAAATTAAGCTTTACCAATGTAACCCAATGAAAGTCATAACCAAGGGTATGCCAATGATTGGGACAAGTTCCAACATACCCTATCTAAATGAACTTGTGAACATAGTAGCACAATAAAGACTCTCCATAACTTTCATAAAGAACGAAACAAGACTACCAAATAACATTGAACAAGATAAGGTGAGTAATGAAATAACCAAAAGATTATGAGTTATGATATTGATATAGAATGGGGTGATAAAGGAAGTGGAAAAGTCTCACTTGCACCTAAAAATTATGTAAATGTTACTCACATAAGAGGGTGTTAGAAATCCTGAGACAAGTCTCATTCACACCATAATGATAATGTAAGATTAAGTTCACATTCATCAAGTAAAGAAAGGGATGACAAGTCATCTATTGAGATAAATATACCTCATACTAGAAGCAATCTTCTATAATGAATGAGTCAACTCTAAAAGTTATAAAGTATAAGAAATTGAGCAAAGCACCGATAGACTAGCAATGAGCTTCTGCAAGCACATGTAAGCCTCATGAGATGAGACTACCACCAAGGTGGATAAGGGTCTCCAAAATCTCCTAGTCTTGGAACTATGTTACCAGCATAGGAACTAGCCAGTGGATTCCACCTAAGAGAGTTAGGTAGTATCTCTTTTAATTGTGGGAAAGACATGGGATTTCATGTTTAGCTCACATGATCTATGTCAATTAAATTCTCAAGAAAGTATTCGGTTTCACATTAGCCGTGAACCACCTCTTTTCGGTGTGGGGAAGACACTGGACTTGGTTTCACTTTATCCGGTGAACCACCTTGATTCGGCGTGGGGTAGATACCGGATTTTCTGTTAAATCACATGATCAAGGTTCACTTTAATTGGTGAACAATCTCTTTTCGGTGTGAGGAAGACACTGGATTTCATGTATGGTTACATGATCTTAATGCTAAAGAATTCTTTAAGAAAGTAAAAAAGAAAGAAGAAAAGATGTAAGTTCAAAGGGAACTAACTAAACAAAAGCATAAGAATATCAATTCATCAGTGTTTGATAAGAATGAAGGATTAAAAATTATTGGTTTATGCCAACAAAGAAAAAGATTGGCTTATAATGACTTCTTATATTATGCAATGAATGAGTAATGGGAATAGTCAATAAAGATTGGCTTATAATGAGTTCTTATATAATGCAAATGAACGATTAATGGGCATAGCTAATAAATATTGGCTTATAATCACTTCGTTTATTATGAAAATGAACGAGTAATGGGCATAGCCAATAAAGATTGGCTTATAAAGACTTCATGCCCAATTGTAGTCAAATCATTTCCTTAGTCTCTTGGATTACTTAGTTGATTCATTGTAGGTATGGGACTATAATGAATCATTTATCTTGTAAGTAAAACATAGGAATATAGGAGATCATTTAACTACAAAACAAAAGGAAGAAAAGACTGAAAAAAGTAAACTAAAGTTTGGAAAGAGAGCTCTCGTCTAAGAGGGAGCAAAATTATAAATTTTGGTTTGAGTTGTTCTAAAATTATGTTCAAGATTCCAAGGTCTTATGTTCATATAGAAAATTAGTTGTGTTCTTTAAATGCATGAAAACATGTCATATTTATAGCATAAATCACAAATAACGAATTAGAAAAGTATAGTGACTTTTCACTTTCCTGAAACGGCATGTTGCTATAGGAAGAGTTTTCCTTGATCATGCATAGTTCTTATGTTTTTATGTGCATACACCCATACATAGTATAAGTGTGTACTAAACCCTATAATATTACTATTTTTATAGGTGCAGGTTCTTGAAGAGGATTGAAGGTTCGTTGAAGCTATTCGGACAGTATCTCTAGACCTTTGGTAGGTCCTCTTGAGTTCGAGGATGCTACGTTTGCTTTCTATCTTTAGTACATTAGACATATCTAGTGAATGTTGTTCCTAGCGTTTCCTTTTAAACAACTGTTCAAAGCTTTGTATGAAGGCCATTTGGCAAACGTTTATTATATTATGAATTCTTCATTTCCATTGTTTAATCTATTATAGATGGGTGATTAGTTTGAGCCGTAGCATATCACTCTTATGCACTAATTATATGAAGTCTCAGTATACTTTATTAATTTTTAAAAAGCTTTAAATTTTCCGCAAATTTAACTGTATGATAGTGATGAAAGCGAAGAGAGGCTTGTCTGCGACCTCTAAGAGGTTAACGATGCCAGTCTCTTCTAGGGTCTAGATTCCGGGTGTGACAAACTTTGTATTAGAGCATGAGGTTAAATTAGTTAGGAACTAAGGATCAAAACAATCACATTGCGTAGTTTATATCTTATGGTTGTGAATTGCACCATACCCATGACTTAGAGACTTAGTGATGTTAAGAATATTTCCTTCTTCTACTCTTTATCTTGCTGTGTAGTGTTTTGAAATTTTGTGTCATTCTGGCATCTTACTTCCTCTTGTGTGCGTGTAGAAAGATGAACACAAGAAGAAACGCAAGCAGGAGATTTGGAGAAGCAGCTGCTGGGGGAAAACAAGCTCCTCCTCAAGCCTAAGCTGCTAGAGTGCAAGTGCCTGTCAATCTAGTTGTGTTGACAGAAAGAGAAGTGATAGAAGCACTGCTTCACATGGCCCAAGCAATCACTACTCAGGAACATGCTATCACAGCCCAAACGACTAGAGAGGGTGCTCCCAGGGAGAAGCCACATGCTAGCACCATTGGCTAGCAGACTGAGAGATTTCACCAGAATGAATTCTCTAGTCTACTTCGGGTCCTGAACCAATGAGGATCCCCAGAAGTTTATGGACGAGGTTCACAAGATTCTCTGTGCTATGGGTATTAATGAAGAGGAGAAGGTTAATTTTCCTTCATACCAGCTAATGGATGTGGCTCAAGTATGGTACAAGATGTGGGGAGATGGACGAGCACCAGGAGAAGTCCCCATCACTTGGGACTTTCTCAAGACTGCATTCCTGGAGAGGTTCTTTCCCAGAGAATATATAGAGGCTAAAGTTCAGGAGTTTATCAACCTACGTCAGGGAGGTATGCCAGTCAAGGGATACTCCTTGAACTTTGTTAAACTTTCCAAATATGCTTCTTTGCTAGTGTCTAATAGCAAAGATGAGATGAGCAGGTTTGTGATTGGTGTATCCGAAAATTTGGAGGAAGGTTGTTGGGCATCCATGTTATATGATAACATGGAACTTGTTAGATTGATGGTACATGCACAGTAGGTGGAGGAGAGTCATCGAGGGAAGAGAGGTCGAGAAGGCAAGAAGCCTAGGCCATTGGATCAGGCTAGTTCTACCACTGGTAGAAGTTCGTTTGGAGTCAAGAACAGGCCCAAGTTTAAGAAGGGGAAACAACACTCAATATCCTACTCCTTCCAGGAACAATAATGCAAAAGGGGGAAAGTCTTGCCCTAAGAAGGGCAATGATAGAAATGCCCAGCGTGATAGTAAGCCGTGTGGTAAGTGTGGTCGTTTGTATGGAGGTGAGTTTCTGGTAGGTTCGAATGCCTGCTATGGGTGTGGCAAGAGTGGGCATATGATCAGGGACGGCCTACATGCGAGGAATCAGGTCAAGGAAGATACTCAGCCTTGGCCTAATCCTACTACTGCAGCCCAGCCTCCCAAAAGGAGCATGTTATATGCTTTGAAAGGTAGAGAGGAGAAGAAGGAGTCAGCTGATGCGGTTAGTGGTACGTTGTATGTCTTCTCTTTTCCTGTGTATTTATTGTTAGATCTAGGATCCACCTTGTCTTTTGTTACTCCTTTAGTAGGTAGCAAATTTGACTTGCTTCCTAAGATCTTGTATGAGACTTTTCTAGTTAGTACTCCCATAGGAGACAACATTAGAGCTGAAAGAGTATATAGAGATTGTCCAATAACTATTCTTGATAAAGTCACCTATTATGACCTAATAGAATTAACTGTGCTTGACTTTGATATAATTTTAGATATCGATTAGCTCCATAAATGTTATGCTACCATAGACTGTCGAAACAGGGTAGCAAGGTTTCAGTTTACTAATGAGTTAGAGCTGGAATGGAAAGGGCGTGGTTCAAATCCAACAAGCCAAATAGTTTCCAATCATAAAGACAATAAAATATTATCTCAGAGTCAATACTTAGAGCATGAGGTTCATTCAATAGACTCTGTGTCCATAGTGAATGAGTTTCAAGTTGTCTTTCCAAAGGATTCACTAGGAATTCCTCCTGAACGCGAAATTGATTTTGGTGTTGACTTAGATCCCAACACCAAACGAATTTCCATTCCTCCATATAGAATGGCTCCAACAGAACTCAAAGAATTGAAGTTGCAGTTAAAAGATCTACTTGATAAGAGCTTCATCCAGCCGATCATATCCCTATGGGGTGCTCCAGTGTTGTTCGTTAAGAAAAAAAAGATGGAACCCTAGGATGTGCATCGATTATCGGCAACTCAACAAAGTCACTATAAAGAACAAACACCCTTTTCCCAGAATTGATGATCTATTTGATCAGTTCCAAGGTTCAAGTTTCTTTTTCAAAATAGATCTCCGGCCAGGGTATCACCAGCATAGAGTAAGACAAGAGGACATTCCTAAGACTTCCTTCCATACTAGGCATGGTCATTACGAGTTTCTTGTCATGTCATTTGGTCTCACTAACGCACCAGCCGCATTTATGGACCTTATGAATAGGGTTTTCCGTGAATACCTTGATTCTTTTGTCATAGTATATATAGATGACATCCTCATATACTCTAAGACCAGAAAAGAGCATGAACAACATTCGAGAATGACATTGCAAGTACTAAGGGAACATCAACTGTATACAAAATTCAGCAAATGTGAGTTTTGGCTTAGATCAGTGACCTCCCTTGGTCATGTTGTGACGGACAAGGGTGTAGAGGTTGATACGAAAAACATTGAAGAAGTAATGAACTGGGCGAGACCCCTTACTCCTACAGACATCCGGAGTATCTTGCGTTTGGCTAATTACTATCGTAGGTGTGTTGAGAGCTTTTAGACTATTGCTTCACCATTGAAAACTTTAACAAAAAATAAGGCGAAGTTTGAGTGGTCTAAAACTTGTAAAAAGAGCTTTCAAGATATCAAAGACCGACTCACTTCAGCTCAAGTTCTCACATTGCCGAGGAATGTACTGTGATGCTTCCCGAGTAGGTTTGGGATGTGTTCTGATGCTGGGTGTCAAGGTGATTGCATATGCATCAAGACACTTGAAAATCCATGAGAGGAATTACCCTACCCATGATCTTGAGTTAGCTGCTGTGGTATTTGCTTTAAAACTTTGGATACATTACCTATATGGTGTACATGTTGATGTATTTACAGACCATAAAAGTCTTCAGTATGTTTTTACACACAGAGAATTGAATCTTTGTTTGAGAAGATGGATAGAGCTGCTCTAGAATTATGATATGAGTGTCCACTATCACTCGGGTAAGGCCAATGTAGTGGTTGATGCTTTGAAGTTATTCAACATGGGCAGTGTGTCTCATATTGATGATGAGAAGAAGGAGATGGTTAAAGAGGTACACCAATTGGCTAGGTTAGATGTGCGGCTGGTAGATACATCAAGTGGGGGTGTTTCATTTCATTCAGGTTCTGAATCCTCATATGTTTTAGATGTCAAAACTAAGCAGCATCTCGACCCAGTATTGATGTAGTTGAAAGACTCAATGTTTATCTAAACAATCATTCACCCTGGGGGAATCGTGTGCTTAGATACAAGAGCAGATTAGGTGTGCCCAATATTTATGATCTGAGGTCTAATAATATTGTAGAGGCTCATCGATCCAGGTATTCCATTCATCCATGTTCCACCAAGATATATCATGATATCAAGGAGGTGTATTGGTGGGAAGGTATGAAGCGATATATTTCTATGTTTGTGGATGAGTACCCCAATTGCCAACATGTTAAGGCTGAACACCTTAAGCCTAGAGGTCTTACCCAGTCGATTGAGATTCCAACATGGAAGTGGGACTCTATTAATTGGGATTTTGTGTTTGGTTTGCCAAGGACCAAGAGACTGCATGATTCTATTTTGGTCATTGTTGACAAAATGACGAAGTCTGCTCACTTCATACATGTGAAGTCTACTTACAGGGTGGAAGATTATGCCAAGATGTATATTGATGAGATAGTGAAGTGGCATGGGTTTCATTTATCTATCTTTTCAGATAGGGGAGCCCGTTCACTTCTCACTTTTGGAGATATTTCCAGAAGAGCTTCGGTACAGAAGTGAAGCTCAGTACTGTGTTTCATCCCCAGACGGATGGACAAGTAGAGCGTAGCATTCAGACCCTTGAAGACATGCTGAGAGAATGTGTTATTGACTTCAAGGGGAGTTGGGATGATCACTTGTCACTAATTGAGTTCTCTTATAATAATAGCTACCATTCTAGTATTGGGACGACACCTTTTAAAGCACTATATGGCAGGAGATGTAGGTCTCTAGTTGGGTTGTTTGAGGTAGGAGAGTCTTCCATCCTTGGACCTAAGATCATACATGAGGCTGTGGAAAAGATGACAATGATCAGGGATAGATTGGCTCATGCTTACAGTCGTCAAAAAACCTATGCTGACAACAGGAAGAGGTCTCCTGAATTTGAGGTAGGTGATCAAGTTTATCTGAAGATATCACCCATGAAAGGGGTGATGAAGTTTGGTAAGAAAGGGAAGTTGTGTCCGAGGTATATAGGTTCTTATGAGATCCTACCACGAGTAGGGAATGTTTCCTATGAACTGAAATTACAAAATGACTTGGCTTCTGTTCATACAATGTTTCATGTTTCGATGCTTAAAAAGTGTATAGGCAATCCAGCATCCAATCTGCCTGTTGAGGTGTTAGGAGTCAATGAGAACCTTTCTTACGAAGAGGTTCTAGTTTAAATTTTAGATCGCCAAGTGAAGCGGCTTAGGAACAAGGAGGTTGCCACCGTAAAAGTGCTATGGAGGAACCACCTTGCTGAGGAAGGAACATCGGAAGCCGAGGCCGATGTGAGATCCTGTTACCCTCAATTGTTCAATTCTTTAGGTTAGATATAATCTTCCTAGGTCTGATTTTGTTTATGAAACTCCAAATTTTAGTCCATTAGTCGGTTTTGGTGTTTTATGTCCATAACTGTGTGTTTTATACTTGCACTATATGAGTCGATATGAGTTCATGCTTTCATTCATGTTGCTATTTTTGTATAGCGTTGACATGATTTTTCTGTTGCATGACTTCAGATGTGCATTGAGTTAAAGTAAGATTGAGAAGGAAGTTCCTCAATCTCATATATGAAGCTTCAGATAAGCTTTGAGTTATGTGCATTATCTAGAGTAAGTTGTGAATCAGATATTCACAAAGAGTAAAGTTTCAAGTATGATATGTGTTTTTTTAAAATACCCTCTTTATTTCAAAATGATATATAGTGTCATTTGGAGACAAATATTACTAAGGGGGGGATAATGTAACATTCCAGAAAATGTACTCATCTAGTGAAGACTCTGTTAAGTCTTAAGAATATGTATTGGGGCATATAGGCATCCGAATGCCCAATGTTGAGTAATATTGGGCATATTAGAGAATATTGGATTAAGGGTGTTAGCCAATTTCTATGTATTAAGATATACCTTGATGTTCAAATTCTCCAATTCAATCTTGTTTAGGAATTGTACCTGCAATGAAGACCCTAAACTAAAATGCTTAATTCCTCAACTCACATATTAGGTACGAGGCATCCAAGTGTCAAGCCTAGGTACCATAGCACATGATCATTTAAAATTATCATGTAGAGTAAGCAGTGGCCAAGGATATAGTGAGGATCCTTGGGACAACAAGAAATGAGTAGGTCCACATGTTCAAGCACATATGCAACACATGTGCTAACCGTCCAAGGGACAAGCCCAACCGAATTCTCTTAGGGCGGTAAGGGGGAAGGCGCGCGTGAAGGTAAAGACACATGGGGCCTAGGTTTCTTACTAGTACTAGGACATAACTAACTTACCTAATTATCTAACTAAACTAGGACAAATAAAAATAAACTAACTAGTGCACCAGACAACCTAAGACCTAACCGGGTGACACTAGCCTAGTAACTACCTAAAGAAACATCGTAGTACCTAACTTAGGATGGTCCGAAGGGGTTGGTTATTGTCCTAGTGACTTAGGGCTATTTTAGTAATTACCCCTAGGTCACTTAATTAATTAAATTAGAAACTTAATTAATTAACTTAAATTCAAAATCAAGGCTGAACCCTTAGCTAATTTTAAGTTTTGTCTAAGTCAGATGCTTTCTTATTTTTATTCAATTTAGGAGGGGCGTTTTGATAATTAGCTAATTGATTTCTTTAATTAACTTAATTAGCTAAGTTGAATAACTCAATATCAGTTCCTAATACATAGACTCACGTTCAACCACTAGAAAATCACGGCTGAAAACAGTGAGCAAAAATCAAGAAAAATAGAAAATACTCTCTGAGTTCTCATAGGCGATTTGAAGGCTATTCTTCAAGATTTTCGTGCAAAGTTCAAGGTGATCTTCGTAGATTCAATTCTACATTAAGGTGTGGGTTTTATCTCTTTGATTTCTTTCTCCAAGAGGATTTTCAAATGTTTTGAATTCAAGAAAATTAAAATAGGGTTATCTCAATGAAACAAATGTTCATCTCCCTTCTTCTCCCTGTTTCCAATTTATATAGTACAAATAATGCAAATCTCGAGAATGTTGTTGGTATGTGTGTTAATTGATCATCATGTGTAGGTTTCTTGGTTTGATAATGTATAATGAGACCTATATGTTAGATCCGTATGATTAGAGAATTATTTACATGAGATAAAGAATGTTGTAATGCCTGATTATGTTCGAGAAGATGAAATTTATTATGAGTCATTTATGAAGTTTAGTTTAATGTTAAAAGTTGACTTGCTTAAAATGATGAGATTACTATAATATATACATGAAGTTAAGTGAATTGGCTAATGATATTCTCATGACTAGTGTTTAGCGAAAGTTTGGTTTATGCCAACAAATTGTCTTAAAGTTGTATTTCCAAAATATGATATAGAATTGGATAATGACTAAGTTATACCAAATTAAGGATGACCAATGTAACCCAATGAAACTCATAACCAAGGGTATGCCAATGATTGGTACAACTCCTAACATACCCTATCTAAATGAACTTGTGAAAATAGTAGCACAATAAAGAGTCTCCATAACATTCATAAAGAATGGTACAAGTCTACCAAAGAACATTGAACAAGATAAGGTGAGTAATGAAATAACTAAAAGCTTATGAGTTATGAAATTGATATAGAATGGGGTGTTAAAGGAAGTGAGACAAGTCTCACTTCCACATAAATATTTATGTTAAAGATACTCACATAAGAGGGTGTGACTAATTGTGAGACATGTCTCATTCACACCATAATGATAATGAATGATTAAGTTCACATTCATCAAGTAAATAAAGGGATGACAAGTCATCCATTGATCTATTTATACCTCACACTAGAAGCAAGCTTCATTAATGAATGTGTCAACTCTAAAAGTTATAAAGTATAAGATATTGAGCAAAGCACCGATAGACTAGCAATGAGCTTGTGCAAGCACATGTAAGTCTCATGAGATTATAATACCACCAAGGTGGATAAGGGTCTCCAAAATCTCCTAGTCTTTGAACTATGTTGCCAGCGTAGGAACTAGCCAATGGATTCCACCTAGGAGAGCTAGGTAGTATTCTATTTCACTTTGGCAGGTGAATTGCCTCTTATCAGTGTGGGGAAGACACTGGATTTTATGTTTAGCACACATAATCTATGCCGGTTAAATGCTCAACAAAATATTAAGTTTCACTTTAGCCGTGAACAACCTCTTTTCGGTGTGGGGAAGACACTGTACTTGGTTTCACTTTAGGCGGTGAACCACTCCTTTTCAGTGTGGGGTAGACACTGGATTTCATGTTAACTCACATGACCTAGGTTCACTTTAACCGGTGCACCACCTCTTTTTTGTGTAGGGAAGACACTGGATTTCATGTTAGTTCACATGATCTTAATCTAAAGATTTCATTAAGAAAGTAAGAAAGAAAGAAGAAGAGATGTAAGTTCAAAGTGAACTAAGTAAGCAAAAGCATAAGTATATCAATTCATCATTGTTTCATAAGAATGAAGTTTTAACAGTTATTGGCTGATGCCAACAATTATAAATATTTACTTATAATGATTTTTGATATTATGCAATGAACTAGTAATGGGCATACACAATAAAAATTGAGTTATAATGACTTCTTATGTTATGCAATGAACGAGTAATGGGCATAGCCAATAAAAATTGACTTATAATGACTTCCTATATTATGCAAATGAACGAGTAATGGGCATAACCAATAAAGATTGGCTTATAAAGACTTCATGCCCAATTGTAGTCAAATGATTTCCTTAATCTCTTTGATTACTTACTTGATTCATTGTAGGTATGGGATTTTAATGAATCGTTGAACTTGTAATTAAAACATATAATTAAAGGAGATCTTTGAACTACAAAACAAAATGAAGAAAAGACTAAAAAAATAAACTAAGACTGGAAAGAGAGCTTTAGGCCTAAGAGGGAGCAAAATTATAAATTTTCATTCGAGTTGTTCTAAAATTATGTTCCTGTTTCCAAGGTCTTATGTTCATATAGAAAATGAGTTTTGTGCTTTAAATGCATGAAAACATGTCATATTCATAGCATAAATAAAAAATAACGAATTAGGAAAGTATAGTGGCTTCACTTTCCAGAAACGACATGTCGCTATAGGAAGAGCTTTCCTTTATCCTGCATAGTCCTTAGGTGCTTATGTGCATATACCCATACATAGTACAAGTGTGTACTAACCCCTATACTATTACTATTTTTATAGGTGAAGGTTCTTGAAGAGTATTGAAGATTCGTTGAAGCGGTTCGGACTAGAATCGCCACACCTTTGGTAGGTCCTCTTGAGTTCGAGGATGCTACGTTTGCTTTCTATCTTTAGTACGTTAGACATTGCTAGTGGATGTTGTCCCTGGCGTTTCTTTTCAAATAGTTGTTCAAAACATTGTATTAAGGCCGTTGGGGAATCTATTATTATATTATGAGTTTTTTATTTCAATTGTTTAATCTATTATAGAGGGTTGTTTAGTTTGAGCAGTAGCATATCACTCTTATGAAGTAATTATATAAAGTATAAGTATACTTCATTAATTTTTAAAAAGTTTTAAATTTCCTCAAATTTAATTGTATTATTGTGATGAAAGCTAAGCAGAGTCTAGTCTGCAACTGCTGAGAGGTAAACGAGCCGATATCATCTGGGGTGTAGATTCCGGGTGTGATACTGAATGAGACTAGTTGGAGAGATTTTGTAAGCCACTATTATCTTTTTGGATCCAAGGCCCCAATAGAGACATTCATGAAGCATCTCACCTAGAATTCGATGAGTTGGACACTACAACAATAGGGTCTTAAATTATTTCCATTAACTAACAAATGGACTCAGCCTCCAATTATTTGAAATTTAGTTATACCTAAGAATCATCATCGCAAAGGAGGGTGGTTATTGTGTCATGTTGCTACTAGATATGTTCCAATCATCTGCTCAAAACAACAACAAACAAACCAAAACTAAAAATAAGTAGATTCAATTATAAAATTCTCAACCAACATTGTTCCCCACCAGCGACGCCATTTTGATTTCACGTATCAGGTCATTTCTTCCAATTCTAAGTTTCAACGATCGTTAGTCAGTATTATAACTCAACTAAATGAGTTGGGTCGATTCTAAAAGTGAGTGCTACATGTTTGAAAATCAAGAGAAAGTATGAATATGTTCAAGTCACCATAGGAATAGATATTTATAATTAAAAACATAATTCAAATTTAGGGGTGACACAAGTCTCAAAAAAAGGGAGTTTTGTTTTTAACTATCAACAACAACAAACAAAAAATAACACCAAAATATAATATTGAGACGCATTCTTGGGATGTATTAGATTGTAGACTAAGGTAGACAAATGTGTAATTGCAATTATTAGTAAATAGTTGTAAATTTGTGAATAAGTTAGAAATTAGTGGAGATAAATTTTATCTAGAAAAATTTACTCCGTATCAAGTTAACTACTCTCGACCAAAAACAAACATGCAATTCAGAACAACGTAACCTTTAGACCATTCACTCTCTCAAGCTGAATGTTCGAAAAGGCTTTAGGATTTACTCTCTCTAATTGAACCCATCAAAACCCCAATACCCAAACACCATTAATTAAGTAATCTTTATTTTAGAACATCTCTCTGGCAAACCACAAAACGCGAAGGTAGAATTGCATTTGCAACTACAATCCTTTAATTTCAACCACAACTATTGAATGAAATCACTTCTAAACAACATTCAAACTATCAAATAGCAATACAAATAAGCTAAATTAATCCATAATCACATCATCACACCACAATAATTGAGGTTTGAGCTAGACATCATAATAAGATAGAAATCATTACCAAATTGTTTTTCCATCAACTAGGTAAGATTAATTTTCTCTTCACAAAGGTCCAAACTGAAGAATCTGAAAGACCCACTTTCAATTTATCAAGAATGGAAAACTCTAATTCTAGAAAGTTGAGTAAAATATTGTCTTAATAGTCTTAGTACAAACTGAAAAATTACTCTAATGATGTTCAGAAAAAAATTTATACTAAACATAATGTTCAAAAATGTATTAATAGTAGCCAAAATATGTGATGAATGACCATTCAACGCAATAAGTCAGGATCACCGATCAGCTTGGCAATCTACCCTTTGGTTAGTTCCATAGCCTCTTTGCTTTGGCCGCCTTCAGCATCCTCAAGTTCTGTAACTTTGGGTTTTCCAATTCTGTATCGCAAAACCGTTTGGCGATACGCGACTACTCTTTTCTCTCACCAAATTGATTTTCTCCTTCATGGCTTGGCTCATTGGAACTTTAGGCAAGATAAAACCCACTTGACGTCTCACCTAATGCATTAGGAAATCAACATGTCTCTTTTTTTTTCGTTCTTTCAACTGCTTTATTCATTTTTGTCGATTAGTATCCATGCTTTGTTCCTCAATCCAAATACCTAGAAATAAAGGATCTTACATCAATTATTAGCACAAATAAGAATTAAACGACACTAAACCTATCCAAATAAAGACCTAAATGAGTCCAAATTGAGGACTCATCAGTTGGCTTACCCATAGTGAAGTCATTTGAATAGCTAGGATCATGTCACCATTCTCTGGAAATGCCTGTATCTTTTATTGTGCTAGTGTCACACCTGAATCTATACCGCGGATGAGACCGACATCGTTAACCTCCTATAGGTCGCAGGCAAGCCTCATAGCATTCGTCATAACATGTCATCAGTTAAAATTTGCGGAAATTTATAAACTTATACATACTATTGAAGTATAGTAAGACTTCATACTAACGATTCATAAACCATACGTTATTCTAAGAAATTGTCTGACATATATATACCATCTAATGAGTGCCAATAAGAACATAACAAATACAATAGTCAATATACCATATAGGCCTTAATACAAAAGAATCCAAACAACATAATGGAAATAGCGTATTCTTAAAACTACTAAAAATCTACGTAAGCTAAAATATGAAAGATAGCATCCCCGAACATGAAGACCTATCAAGACTTGGAGAAAGAGTTCCAAGATTCTTCAAATCGACCTCCTTAACTTCAATGGCCGGAACCTACAGTTGTAGTAAAATAAAGTAATGGGGTTAGTATGCCACATGTACTAAGTATGGCTATATGCACATAACACATAAGGACATGCATGAAGAAGGTTCATTTATCATATCTTTAGAAAACATGCTAAGTCATATAAAATTTCTCAATGTACATACCATATAACACATACAAGCCAAATATTTCATCATTTAAAGCATGATCATAATCAAAGACATCTTCTCATGGCATCATGTTAACATTACCTATTGACAAGATAATATAAACATAACATGCAAAAAATATACAAATGATCCCATCCCAAACGTACAAGTGCAATGGTCATGTGAAACCCCATAACTCCACATAACCGAGTAGATAAGACAGGAGACCATACGTAAGGCTTTGCTTCATATAACTTGTAACATAGTTAGTTATCATTAACAAAGCAATATAACCAAAAAACATATTCACCATAATAGCCAACATTCATATGAAAGTAACATCATATATCATAAGATATATCTTTAATATTACTTATGAACAATCTCCTACGATTTCCCTTAGAGTAAACTTGAATGACTAGGTAGCGTCCCATACCAGTACCTATACTAAGCCAACTCCTCAAGTCACCCTAGTCAACTTTTGTTTTCTTTTCTTTCGATTTACATGAGGGAACATAAGCATTAATAGACATAGACCATGAGATCTAAACATTTAATTCGGTGTCTTCCCCACACCGAAAAGAGGTGGTCTACCAGCCAAAGTAGAACCTACATGATATAGCTTTCTAGGGGGATCCACTAGCTAGTATCCTATTGTGGCAGCATAGTTCAAGAACTAGGAGATGTATCAGAGACCCATAGTTCCATATTACATGTCAGCCTCAATCTCATGAGAATCATTGTTAACCTACCTTCCTTTGGGGAAGGGACACTTCCCATATCTAGTTCATCGGTGCTTAGCTTAAGTCCCTTTTCTTGAATAATCCTTTAATTTATCTTTTATAAAAGAAAAGCTTATCATATGTCATAGGATATTATCTCCTTGTATATCATGATCATGATCTCTTTTACATTAGAGGAGAATTTTCCGTTCATCGTACCCCTTCATATGTGAGATTTACATGGCACAATCATATTTCGTAAAGCATACAAGAGAATATCATAACTTGAATATTCATATTCTTATTATCATAATCTCACGATTTACAAATTCATAGTCCGGAACATTCACATAGCAACATCATACATACTTTCATAACATAGCATCATGACTTATAGACTAGCATAAACATCCAAGAGTAACCACGTGTAGAAGACTTAACTCTTGTTTCCAAGATCTTATTCATAATGCAAAACTCATAATCATACATAGTTAGCTACTCAATTACATAATAAAGAACAACTCATAAAATCATGTACAAGATCAACGCTAAACATAGGAGAAGGTAAACGTGCCATAAAAGGGTTCATTCAAACTTTAAATTCTAACCCTAACGTTTTCACATTATCAAAACACTACAAATAGCCCATTCGAAACATCACATAGATAAAGATCATGTATCACATATTATTCAAACATTATCAATCAATAATTCAACAATTCATGCGAAATAAGATATAGAAAACATTTACTTTTCATTGAAAATCATAAATCTAGGGTTAGGAAGAAAATCCAATTTTGTAGAGTAAAAACCCTAGTATTTGAAGTTCTTGAAATCTTATATTGAAAGGATCTGTTAGGGAAAGGAATCCAAAGAGTGAAAAACCCATACCTTATAGATGAAGAATCCACGAAATCTTGATTGGAAACTTTAAACTTTCGTCCTCTTCCTTAATCTTTTCTAGTTCTTCAATGGCGGTTGGAAAAGAGAGCGCTCTTGAGAGCTTAAGATAATTTCGTTTAATTCTGATTTGGGACGTGTAATTGTGGTCTAAAACTGACCTAATATCAATAAATAGACGTCCCAAGGATTACTCTAAAGAACCTCCACTTAAATTACCTTAAACGTCCCTCCGAAATTGACTACAACTAGGACTATATTCGACTTAGCCCAATTCAGGTTTAACAATGATTTTTAATTCATTAATTTGATAATTTAATTAATTAAGTGACCTTGGTAATTACTTAAGTATCCCAAAGTCATTAGGACCATAACCAACCCTTTTGGACCATCCTAGGTTAGGTACTACGATGTTTCTTAGTTAGTTACTTGTCTAGTGTAGGATTTTGGTTTGACCATTTAAATTAATTTATTAATTTACTAATTTAGTTAATTAGATGACCTAGGGTAATTAATAAAGTACCTTTAAGTTTTTAGAACCATAACGAACCATTTGGACCATCCTAGGTTAGGTACTAGGATGTTTCTTGAACTAGTTACTAGGTTAGTGTAACCCGGTTGTGTTTTAGGTTGTTGGGTCCCTTGGTTAGTTATTTTTGGTTTGTCCTAGGTTAGTTAGTTAGCTAGGTCAGTTATTTAGAGTCTAGAGTTTTTTAGGGAGTTAGGCCCCACATGGAGGGACCCGTTCGAATGCCTTCCCCTAACTACCCCAACCGAATTCGGTTAGGGATGTCGCGTGGTCCCCCTTAGACGGTTACACATGTGCTTTAACATGTGTTGCTTGTACATTCCTAACTAACCATTATTGACGGTTTATTTGGAATGTTTACTTATTGTTCCAAGGATCCTCACTATATCCTTGGGCACTGCTTACTCTACAAGATCATTTTAAGTGGTCATGTGATATGATAGCTAGGCTTGACACTTGGATGCCTCATATCTAAAGTGTTAAATTGTGAATAAATGTTTTTAGCTTAGGTTCTTCATTGCAGCTACAATTTTAAAACAAGCTCGGATTATATTTCAAATACTTCTTTATATGTATAGAAATCGACTAACACCCTAAGCCAATATTCTATGATATGCACAATATTTCACAATATTGGGCATTGGGATGCCCATGTATCGCAATACCTATTCTTAACACTTAATTTTCTCTTTACTAGACATGTATATTTTTTTTGGAAACATCATTTTAAGTATTATTTAATAGATTAAGCTCTAGTCTAAGTCATGGAATTTCCGGAGTGTTACATTATCCCCCCTTAGGAACATTCGTCCCCGAATGACACAAAAATCTTTTACAGGGTAAGAAAAAGACTTAATACTAGCAGCACAACCAGTACATAACATATCATTATACTGAGCACTCAATTTTTTTTTATGCACAAACATATAATAGCTACATATTCATAACATATCTTGAGGAATTTCCTTCTCAACCTTATCATAAGCTCAAAAAGGCATCAAAGAGTTACCATGCTATCAATCTTCTCATGATAACAACAAAACAAGAAAATCTCAAGAAAACATATGAATACAAGTTTCGCATAAGTGTAAGAATAGAGTATGTTAGTTAGTACTATCTTTCATCAAAACATGCACCTATTTAGTATACAAGTTAAATCTTTCATTCATAATAAATTGGGCATGAAGTCTTTATAAGCCAATCTTCATTGGCTATGCCCATTCTTTGATCATTTGCATAATATAAGAAGTCATTATAAGCCAATCTTTATTGTCTTAAGCCAATAACTGTTAAAAATCATTCTTATCAAGCAATGCATAAACATTAACAGAAGAAAACTTGTAACATACCCATTACAACGTCGGGAGAGCTTTCTTGATCACCCCTAGCCTTGAGTGCATAGAAACGGTTCCTTTTTGGAGCTTCAGAACTAGGTCCGCTTGGTTGTTCGTGGATATTATCCTTACCTTGAGTTCTGACATTAGGACAATCCCTCACCTTATGTCAACCTTTGCCAAAACCATAGCACCTATTAGTCCCAACAAGACATTCACCCTCATGTTTCTTACCACACTTACCACAAGTTGGTCTTTCTCTTGGTGGATCAATCTTTCCCCCTCTTGAGGTTTAGGACTAGTACCTCTATCATTTCTATCATTGGAGAAACTAGAAGAAACCTTATTTGAAAAAAATTTCTTAAATTTAGGCTTGTCTTGCGCATCAAGACTACTCTTAGAAGAACCACTTTCAAATGACTTTGCCCTCTTAGATTTCTTATTCCTCTTACTTAAACGACTTTCCTCAACATGTTGAGCGTGAACCAATAACCTAGAAAGATCCATATTTTCATGAAGCATGGCTGCACGACATTCTTCTTCAAGATCTTCGGACACGCCCGTTACATAACGACTCATTTCATCCCTAGCATTTGAAACAAAAGAAGAAGCATATTTGGAAAACTTAATGAACTTCAAGAAGTATTTATTAACACTCATACCTCCTTGACGAAGGTTGATGAACTCCTCTACCTTAGATTCTTTTTGCTCCCTTGGAAAGAATATGTCAAGAAAGGCCTTTTTGAAGATCTCCCACGTCACGGGACCATCTCCTAAAACCCTACTATCCTTCCACAGATTGTACCATGTTTGAGCCACGTCCTTGAGTTGATAGGCAGCACTTTCATCCTTCTCAGTAGTACTCACTCCTATAGTAAACAAAATCTTATAGACCTCATCAAGGAAATCTTTGGGGTCTTTATCAAATTTTGACCCAAAGTACTTTTGAGAATTCATCCTCGTAAAATATCTCAAGCGGCTACCCATAGTACTAGCATGTTGGTTCTCTCAAGGAACAACTTCTCTGTTAGCTTGAGCAGTGATGGCTTGAGATTGGGTGGTGATGGCTTGGGACATTTGGAACAGGGCTTCCCTCACCTCACCATTTGTCATAGGATTCACCTGAATTTGATCATTTGCAGCAGCTTGCACTTGAGGAGCATTTCGGTTATCTTGGGGAGTAGCTCCCGTATTCGCAATCTCTTCTCCTACCCTTCTCGCGGCTGTCCTTCTTGTATTCATCGCCTATATACATAAGAAAGGGATTAGATGCTAAAATACACATAGTGTCTATACTTTAAAGGCACGACATAGGAGTATCAAGAAAAGAGATGTTTCCTAATCATCATATATCCTCTCATCCATAATTGTGGCGCTATTCACAACCATGAACAAGACACTAGGTAATGTGGTTTAGTGAGATATTGATCCTATGGATATTTAACCTCATGCTCTGATACCAATTTTGTCACACACGGAATCTAGACCGCGGATGAGACCGGCGTCGTTAACCTCTTAGAGGTCGCAGACAAGCCTCCAGCATTCGTCATAACATGTCATCAGTTAAAATTTGTGGAAGTTTGAAAACTTTTACATACTATTGAAGTATACATAGACTTAATATTAATGATGCATAAACCATACGTTATTCTAAGAAATTGTCTCACATATATAAACAAACTAATGAGTGCAAATCCAGACTTAGCCAATACAATAATCAATATGCCATATAGTCCTTAATACAAAAGAACAAAGAACATAATGGAAATAGCGTATTCTTAAAACTACTAAGAATCTACGTAAGCTAGAATATGAAAGATAGCATCCCCGAACATGAGGACCTACCATGACTTCGAGAAAGAGTTCCAAGCGTCTTCAAATCGACCTCCTTAACTTCAATGGCCGGAACCTACAGTTATAGTAAAATAAAGTATTGGGGTTAGTATGCCACATGTACTAAGTATGAGTATGCACATAACACATAAGGACAAGCGTGAAGAAGCTTCATTTATCATATCTTTAGAAAACATGCTAAGTTATATAAAAATTCTCAATGCACACTTTATTACATATACAAGCCATATATTTCATCGCATAAAGCATCATCATAATCAAAGACATCTTCTCATGGCATCATGTTAACATTACATATAGCAAAAATCATATAAACATAACATACAAAACACTTACCAAAGATCTCGTCCCCAACCAACAAGTGCAATGGTCATGTGAAGCCCCACAATTCCACATAACCAAGTACAAAAGACAGGAGACCATAAGTAAGGCTTTGCTTCTTATAACTTATAACATAGTTAGTTATCATTAACATAGCAATATAGCCAAATAACATATTCATCAAAATATCCAACATTCATATAAAAGTAACATCATATATCATAACATATATCTTTCATATTATCATATTAAGTATGAACAATCTCCTAGGATTTCCTTTAGAGTCAACTGGTGCAATGTCTAGGTAGCGTCCCATACAACTACCCATACTAAGCCAACTCCTCAAGTCACCCTAGTCAACGTTCATTTTCTTGCCTTTTGTTTTCCATGAGGGAACATAGGCATTAACCGACATAGAACATGAGAGCGAAACATGGAATCCGGTGTCTTCCCCACACCGAAAAGAGGTAGTCTACCGGCCAAAGTGGATACTACATAACATAGCTTTCTAGTTGGATCCACTAGCTAGTATCCTATGGTGGAAACATAGTTCAAGAACTAGGAGATGTATTAGAGATGCATAGTTCCATATTACATGGCAGCGTCAATCTCATAAGAATCATTGTGAACCTACCTTCCCCTAGGGAAGGGACATTTCTTATATCTAGTTTATCGGTGCGTAGCTTAAGTCCCTTTTCTTGAAATAACCTTTAATTTGTCTTTTATAAAAGAAAAACTTATCATAGGTCATAGGAGATTATCTACTCGTATAGCTTGATGATGAGCTCTTTTGGATTAGATGAGATTGTCCTTTCATCGTAACCCTTCATACATGAGATTTATATGGAATAATCATCTTGTGTAAAATATACAAGAGAGTTTATAACTTGCATATTCATATTATTATCATAATCTCACGATTTACATGTTTATATTCCAGCATATTCACATAGCAACATCAAACATACTTTCAGAACATAGCATCATTACTTATAGACTAGCATAAACATCCAAGAGTACATTTAGAAGACTTACCTCTTGCTTCCAAGAATCTTATTAGTCACGCAATATTCATAATCATACATAGTGAAATATTCAAGGACATAATCAATAACGAATCATAAAATCCTGTACAATATCAATGCATAACATAGGAGAAGGTAAACCGGTCATAAAAGTGTTCATTCAAACCTTAAATTCTAACCCTGACGTTTTCACGTTAACAAAATACTACAAAAAGCCCATTCAAAACCATCACATAGACAAAGATCATTTATCACATGTTATTCAAACATTATCAATCAATAATTAAACAATTCATATGAAATTAGATATAGAAAACATTTACATTTTAATGAAAAGCATAAATCTAGGGTTAGGAAGAAAATCCATTTTTGTAGAGTAAAAAACCTAGTATTTGAAGTTCTTGATATCATATCCTTAAAGGAAATCTTGGGTAAAGGAATCTCAATATTAAAAAACCCATACCTTATAGATGAAGAATCCACGAAATCTTGATTGGAAACTTCGTTAGCTTCGTCCTCTTCCTTAAACTTTCCTACTTCTTTAATGGCTTTTGGAAAAGAGAGCGCTCTTAAGATCTTAAGAGATTTTAGTTTGATTCTGATATGGGACGTGTAATTGTGGTATAAAACTGCACTAATATCAATATATAGACGTCCCAAGGATTACCCTAAAGACCCTCCACTTAAATTACCTTAAACGTCCCTCCAAAATTGACTACAACTAGGAGAACATTTGACTTAGCCCAATTTGGGTTTGACCATGACTTATCCCAATATGGGTTTAAATGACCTAGGTTAATTACTAAAGTACCCCTAAGTCATTAGGACCATAACAAACAGTTTTTGACCATCCTAGATTAGGTACTAGGATGTTTCTTAGTTAGTTACTTTTCTAGTGTAAGGATTTTGGTTTTACCATTTAAATTAATTATATTAAGTTGATAATTTAATTAATTAGGGTACCTAGGGTAATTAATAAAGTAAAGTTAAGTCTTTAGGACTATAACCAACCCTTTGGACCATCCTAGGTTAGGTACTAGGATGTTCCGTGAAATAATTACTAGGTTAGTGTAACCTGGTTGTGTCTTAGGTTGTTAGGACACTTGGTTAATAATTTTTTGTTTGTATTAGGTTAGTTAGTTATCTAGGTCAATTAGTTAGAGTCTAGAGTTTTTTATGAAGTTAGGCCCCACATGGAGGGACCCTTTCGCACGTCTGCCTCTAACTACCCTAATCGAATTCGGTTAGGGTGGTCGCCTTGTCCCCCTTGGCCGGTTACACATGTGCTTGAACATGTGTAGTTTGTACTTTCCAAACTAACTATTCTTTAAGTTTCATTTGGAATGTTTACTTATTGTCCCAAGGATCCTCACTATGTCCTTGGGCACTGTTTAATCTACATGATCATTTTATGTGGTCATGTCTATGATACCTAGGCTTGACACTTGGATGCCTCATATCTAAAGTGTTAAGTTGTGAATAAATGTTTTCAGCTTAGGGTCTTCATTGCAGGTACATTCTCAAACAAGCTTGGATTATATTTTAAATACTTGAGTATATATGTAGAAATAGGCTAACACCCTTAAGCCAATATTCTATGATATGCCAAATATTTCTCAATATTGGGCATTGGGATGCCCACGTATCCCAATACCTATTCTTAACACTTAATTGGCTATTTACTAGACATGTATTTTTTTTATGGAAACATCATTTTAAGCATTATTAAATAGATTAATCTCTAGTCTAAGTCATGAAATTTCTGGAGTAATACACCTAGTCGACTTCGGGTCAGGACTAGTTGACTAGAATTTTAGAGTAGTTGACTTTTCTATTGTTATTTTCTAAGAAGTGTTTGAGATATTTTCAGTGGTCAGTAAAGGTAAAATGTTATCATATGTGGGTTCTGTTTTGTGCATCCCTAGATTAGTATCATAAAAAAGGACATGAATAGATTCTTCAAATATTAAGGTTCGTTTATGAAAAACTCAAAATGCATGAATGATTGGAGCATAAGCCAAAAATGTAATGTCATCACTTCGCGGATCAAAATTACCAAGATTTGTCTTACCATTATTGTGAATGAAGCACTTGCATCTGAAAGAAAGGATGAAAATAGCATATATTTGTCTTCTTACGTCTTAATAACACATGGAGTTTTCTTTAAAATTGGTTTTATATGACATCTATTCAAAATATGATATGCAGTGCTTACTTCTTCTGCCCAGAAGTGATCAGGAAGATTTCAATCAAGAAGCATGGTTCTTGTAGTGTTTTTGTAATGAAAACTTTTACTTTTCTACCATGCTATTTTGATGAGGTGATCTAGGAGAAGAGATATTTTGAGTTAAATCATTTTTATCACAACATTTCTAAAATGCTTATTTTCGAATTCTCCACCATGATCATTATGAATTGTGGAGATGAGATACCTGCTTCTCTTATTACTTTTCTAGAGAACACTTCAAAGTTAGAGAAAGTCTCATTTTTATGAGATAAAATATTACCCAAGTGTATCTTTAGAAGTCGCCAACGATGAGGAAAGTGTATTTCTTACCACCGTTGCTAGGAGTTTGAGTGGGACCAAAGAGATCCATGTGAAGAAGTTGCAAAGGTTTAGTGGTACTTATAACATCCTTGGTATTGACTGAAAAACGAGTTTGCTTACAAAGTTCACGGCCATCACATAAATGGTACTTTTTTGCATTTTAACTTTGGAAGCCCAATGACTAGATCAAGTGTCGAAAGTTTTTCTAGGGAATGCATTCTTGCGTTACCATGTTTTTTTATATGCCATATCAATTAATCATTTGATACTGCAGTTAAACATGTATGTGTTGTTAAGTCTATGTTTTTAGAGTGTAGATGTTATCAACACTATATCGAATGATTGTGATGTCCTTAGTCGTATTTCTGACGGTGCAAGTTGTAGCATTTAATGAGACTTTGAATACAATATCACTTAGTTGACTGGTGCTAAGCAGATTATGTTTGAGTCCTTCAACTAAGTATACTTATTATGATCACATGATGGGATGAGTGATTGATTCAACTCCTACTACTTATCCTTTTGCATTGTCATCGGATCGTACATATCCTCCACCAATTTCATTGAAAGTCTTGAAATTTCTTTCTTTCCACACATATGTTTGGAGCAACCACTGTCTATTAGGTTCTTTTGATGTGCTCCTGAAAAGCAAGTATATTAATTTATTTTAGGTACCCAATTATTTTTGAGTCCTTGAGGGTTAGAATTAGTAACTTTTGATCTCCAAATTCATTTTCCAGAAGAAAATTTCCTGCATTAGCATAACAGGAGAAGCTGACTGAAGTTTCTGCATGATGAATATGGAAGAGAGATTTGTTAGATCAAATGGAGCTATGGTTAGAGGAATTTCTTGAAAAATTAGATCTATCCGATCTAACATAAATATGGTTGGAATATTATCTAATGCTATTGAGCTGCATCTTTACTTCCTCTAGTTCCTCTTCTAGTAAGTCTACTTCAATTTGACTTGCCTCTAGAATTATTTGTCAGTCCTTCTTTCCTTGAGTGATTTTTTTTATATTCATCGATTACTCTCTACAATTCATAAGTAACCATATCCAAAGAGTTTTGTAATTTGTTACATATTGAACAATTGAAAATTCTTACATCACTTGTTTCACCTAGTGCCATGAAATACATGCTGGAATTTTCATCATGATCATCTTCAGCTGATTCTCCTTTGCTCCAAGCTTTGGGACATTTTGGATCTTCACTTCTCCGACTTCTTATCCTTTTTCTTTCTAGACAGTTTTGTTTGATGTGTACTGGTTTTCCGCATTAATAAAATCTATCATCATTTCTTTGATATTCATTGCTCTTATATTCTGATTGAGGCTTTTTTCTTCTTTCTCTGAGCATTTATCTAACTTCTTTGTTTATCAGATACATTATTTCACTTTTATATTCATGAGCTTCTTCCTCGATTTTAGTTATTCCACCAATAAAGGGGGCAATTTTCTTTTTGTAATCTTCATTGAATCTCTTAATATGATTCTGCTCGTAGGCCATGAAGTTTCCACGAAGATCATCATCAGTCTTTTTTTTTAAATCTTTGTCTTCAAGGATAACAACTTTTATTTTCCAAGCCTTGGGAAGACTTCTGATGAGTTTTCTGAATTGTAATACGTTAGAGTATTCCATTCCAAGATATTTGATTTAAAAATAATCTTGTTGAACCTAGAGAACATGTCTTCCACATTCTCATTTTCGTCCATTTTGAATAGCTCATATTCGTTGACCAATTAACTGATTCGAGCTTCTTAAACTTTGCTGGTTCCTTCATACGTTACTTCAACTATGTCCCACATTTTTTTGTAGTTTTGGATGTTGAGATCTTATCAACTTCCGCTGCACTAACTACACAATACACCAAACTTATAGTTCTAGCATTAGTTTGAGTTACCTTTTGTTGTTCCTTTGTGACATAAAATTTTTTTGGATCGAATAGTCATTTCTAGTGAGCTAGGGAATAGGCTTGGACCTTTCTTTATAACAATCCATGCTTGTAGATCATTTAAAGTTAAGAAGATTTTGAACTTGTCTTTCCGGTGAGAGTAATGTTGAACGTTGAAATTGGGTGGGTGGTTAGAGGAATATCTGTCTTGTAGTAGAGCACCGAGAATTTGATAGTTATCCATGGATATTTTCTCATGTGTGGTTAAACACTTTTTATATATGAGACCAATTAAAATTTAAGAGGTGGTTAATTTAAATCCTTTAGTCGACTTCCTGGATGGAGAATTCGACTCACCTGCAAGTTAGTATCATTGTATCAAATAAAAGTCATAATAGGAAGTAAATTAGCAAAGAAAATTTTATGGTATAATGAATAAAGAGGACCCTTAACTTGGCATGTATTGGAAACTATGACCTTTAACTTTTCCATTGCACAAGTAGGCACTTCAACTATCAAAAATTTAACAATTTAACACCCAAATCTACATGGCAAAGTGCGTGAAACACACTTAAATTAGGTGCGTTAGTAGTGTAAAGGCCCGCAACAGTTAAAAAAATGATTAAATGAAAGTTCTATCCTTAATGAATCTCTATATATTTCCCTTATTAAAATAAAAATCCACTTTATTATCTTCTATCTAATTTATTCAATAATTATTTCCATCTTCCTCTGTTTCTTAATAATTTTCTACTCATAGAAATCACATCAATTTTTTTTGTCATTGTGGAAAAAGAGATTTAGTGATGATTTATTGGTATGCAAACAACCCAGTTCGTTGGTTTCTTTGATGTGAAAATGGTCAGGCAAGGTTCCTTTTTAGATGACTCATGTGTTATTAAGAACAAGAAATCTGGTCAAATTTTAGAAAATATTCACATTACAGATAATAAAATGTTTCCATTTGAAGTTTCAAAAGTTGAACAAGCCTTAATTGTTAGTGAGAAAATTCATGACGAATATAAGTTGTGGCATTTGCAATATGGACACTTGAATATTAATGGATTGAGATTGCTAAGTCAAAATAAAATGGCTCATGGTTTGCCAAATATAGGATCTGTTTATGTGAAGGTTGTATAGATGGCAAACAAAATAGAAACACTATTCCTATTGGAAGATTCTTACGATCTATTAGTTGTCTTGAAATTGTTCATGCAGATTTGTGTGGAACTATGAACACAGAATCTCCTACTGGTTCTCAATATTTTCTGTTACTAACTGATGATTACAGTCGGCTGAGTTGGGTAGATTTTTTGAAGCTCAAATTAGAAACTTTTGCAAGCTTCAAAAAATTCAAGGCGTTGGTTGAAAATCAAGTTGGTAACAAAGTTAAGGTTTTGCGTACCGACAGAGGAGGTCAGTTCTTATGTCAAGAATTAAAGTTAATTTTGTGAAGAAAATGGAATTCACAGGGAATTGACTACGCCTTACACTCCAGAGAAAAAAGGGAGTGTTGAGCGGAAGACCGAAATCTAATGGAAATGGCCAGGACCATGTTAAAGAGTAAAGATCTTCCAAATTAGTTTTGGACTGAGGTTGTTCATAATGCAGTTTATCTACTTAATATCTCTCCGACCAAAGCAGTTATAGGTTACACACCTTTTGAAATATAGAAAGGTAGAAAGCCGTGGGGAAGTCATTTGAGATTTTTTGGTTGTATTTAATATGCTCTAATAAGTTCTAAACTTCGTAAAAGGCTTGATGAAAAGACTGAAAAAGGCATCTTTTTTTTATTGTTCTGAATCTAAGGCTTTTCGTTTGTATAATCCCACAAATGGTAAGGTGATTATCAGGAGAGACGTTGTATTTGATGCAAACACTTGCCGAAATAGGACAACAACAATTAAAGTTCACAAGTTACAATGGAAGATGAAGCCTTTCCTAGTGAAGAAGTAAGTCAATCTCTTTCTAATAGACAATCTCTTACTAATACACAAAGCCACACTTCAGGAAACCTCAGCGACAAAAGTTGAAGGTGTAGCATCCCAACATTGATGGTGCCTGACTCAAAAGGTTCCAGTGAAACTCCCCCATGAAAGTTTAGATCGCTTTCGGATATTTATGAAACATGTACCTTTGCTCTATTTGATGCAGACCCATCTAGATTTAAGGAATATTCAACAAAAATGAAATGTAGGTGTGCAATGGAAGAAGATGGAAAAATTGTTATCCATGTAATATGGGTGTTTAAGACAAAGTACCATGTTGATGGAGCTGTGCAGAAACACAAAGACATATTGGTCGCAAAAGGATATTCTCAGCAACAAGGCATTGACTTTGACGAAAGTTTCTTTCTAGTTGCTCGCTTTGAAGTGTTATACTATTAGCTTTAGTTGTACAACTGAAGAGGAAGGTTTACAATTTGATGTTTAGTCTGCATTCCTTAATGATGATTTGTAAGACGAAGTGTATGTAACACAAACAGATGGTTATGTGGAGAAAGGAAAGGATGAGAAAGTATACAAGTTGAGGAAAGTACTCTATGGTCTAAAACAAACTCCTTGCGCGTGGTACAACATTATCAATTCACATTTCAGAGAAAATGGTTTTGAAAGAAGTAAGAATGAGCAAATTATATATGTGAAGAAATATGAAAAAAATGATTTGTTGTTGGTGTGTGTGTATGTTGATGATATGATCTCTATGGGTTTATTATCCTCTCTTGTATGTGATTTCGAATCTTCTATGATGAAAACATTTGAAATTATGGATTTAGGAGTGTTTCTTTATTTTCTTTGACTTGAGGTGAAACAGGAAGAAGATGGAATTTTCATATTTCAAAGGAAGTATATCACTGATCTTTTGAAAAGATTTAACATGCTTAACTGAAAAACAGTGTCTACTCCTACGAATTTAAATGAGAAACTGCAACTTGATGATGGTATTGATAAAGATAAAGGAAGTTATTTTAGAAATTTAGTTGGAGGCTTAATTTATTAACGCGCACTCATCCGTATATATCATTTTATGTTGGAATCATTTCAAGTTTTATGCATAGGACTTCGAATCATCAACTTGGAGCAGCTAAAAGTGTCTTGGATGTTGCTGGAACTACAAGTTTTGGACTTTGGTACATTCAAAATACTAATTTTAATCTCTATGTTTTTTCAGGGAATGTGAACGATAGAAATAGTCTGTCTGGGAACCTTTTCACTCTTGGATCCGCATCTATTACTTGGAAATCAAAGAATAAATCAACAACAACGTTGTCTTCTTCCGCGGCTGAATATGTTGCAGCAGTATATTCAACATGTCAAGTGTTGTGGCTGAGGAAATTACTTGCTGACCTTCACCAAGAACAAAGGGGAGCAAAAAAGATGTTATGTTATAATTTATCAGCAATTGCAATGGTAAAAAATCCTATTTTACATGAAGATCAAAGCAAATAGATATTTGGTATCATTTCATCTGTGATCTAGTTGCAGAAGGGTTAATTGAGTGAAGAGTTATAGTATAGCTGAACAGGTTGCAGATATTCTTACTAAAGCACATCCTTGCATGTTAAGATTTTTTCATATTCCGCTCCACTGACTACACAATACAACAAACTTATAGCTCTAACATTAGTTTGAGTAACATTTTGTTGTTCCTTAATGACATTAAAAGATTTTTGATCGAAAAGTTTATCGGGAGAGTGTTTTCCAATGAGTCCAGGAATATGATTTGGACCCTTCTTTATAACAATCCATGCTTGCAGATATTTTGAAGACATGAAGATTTTGAACTTGTCGTTCGAGTGAGAGTAATTCTGACAATTGTAGTAGGGTGGGCAGTTAGAGGAATGCCCGTTTTGAAGTAGAGCGCTGAGAATCTGATAGTTATCCATGAATATTTTCTCACGTGTGGTTAAACTTTTTATCTATGAGACCAATTTAAAAGTAAGAAGTCATGAATTAAAATTCCTTTAGTCGACTTCCTTGATGGAGCATTCGAGTCACCTTCATGTTAGTATCACAATATAAAATAAAAATCATGATAGGATGTAAAAAGGCAGAGATATTTTATGGCATAATGCATAAAGTGGATCCTTAACTTGGCATGTATTGAAAACTGTTACCTTAAACTTTGTCAGTATGCCCTTCAACTATCCAAAAAAATTAACAATTAAACACTCAAATCTTATGTGGAAAAATGCGTGAAGCACACCTCAATTAGGCGCGTCGGTGGGATAAAGTCCCCCAACGGTAAAAAAAATAACCGTTATATCTTTAATGAATCTCTATAAATTTCCCTTATTAAAATCAAAATCCACTTTATTCTCTTCTTTCTAATTTCTTCAACAGTTGTTGCCATCATCCTCTATTTCTTAACAATTTTCTTCTCATTTAAATGGCATCAATTTTGTTTGTCATTGTAGAAAAAGAGCTTCAATGAAGATTTATTGATCTGTAAACAACCCAGGTTGCTGGTTTCGCGGATGTGAAAATGGTCAGGTAAGGTTTCTTTTTTGATGACCTTTTTTTTTATTGAAATTCTACCATTCAAGATAAATTTTATGTTAATTTTGTTGCTTCATAAACAGTCTGGAGGCATTTTTTTCAATTTGTGTTAAATTGATTATGATGAACAAGCTAGAACTGTTATTTCGGGATTAGAAAAAAGGATAAGACAACATGAAGAAAAAAAAATTAGTAGAAAATATTGAGTTTTGTTAATCATTGTGATCCTATCTAGGATTTATAGAGCGTTCTTTATGTAGTGATTTTTACGTATGGTGTTTAGGGTAATCTGGTTAATTGCCGGAGTAATTTTGAGATCATAATGTAGTTCTCTTTGGGTTTATAACGGCATACTGTAAAAAAGTTTTTGAGTAAATGGTAATGAAGATTGTAAATTAGTTATTGAATAATTGTACGTTAGTCCTACAAACGTATCTTGATACTCCAAAATATTTATAGTCGTAACTTCTTCTGCTAATTGACAATTTTTGGACGTAATTGGAGAGGAACAAACAATAAAGAAAATAAAAGAACTATATTGGCACAAAAACGTGTAATAAAGGTGTTATGATATTCTTCAAAAGCTCGTGTAATTGGAAAAACAATTGGCTCTGGAAGATGTTTATATGGAGCACAAAAACAACACCAATGTACAATTGGCAAAACTCATTGATTCAATGCTACTGTAACCTAGAGATAATAGAGAAACTTGTATGTTTTTAGTTTTAGTAACAGAAATTAAAAGAGCAAATAGTAGATCATAAAGTTCTGGTCAAGAAAACAATAATCAAGAACGAAAAATTATAGCAACAATCGATTTTATTATTTCAAATGCTAGTGTTACAATCTCAATGATTCCTCTGAATTCGCCTTTTTCAAATATAAATTCAAGGGCTTTAAAGCTTGTTCTTGAATCTATGATGAACTTAAATTCGAATTTTATCTTGATCTTGACTTTTATTTGAATTCAAGGGCTTCAAGCTTGTTCTTGAATTCGACTGTCTTGATCTTGATCGTTCTTGAACTTGAATGCTTGAATTATTAAACTTCTAGCATTGTAGAGAATGAAATGTCGTTTGTTCCACGAATTTTCTCTAGCTTCTTGTTTAGAATTTTATCTGTGTCTTTTATGAATTATGTGGACACCTTTTTATAGTTTTAGATTAGAGGAGTTTCAATTGGAATAGGATTTCGTTCGGCCAATCAGATTTAAGTGAAATGACATATGGGCTATATGAAGTGGGCTTGTCATCTTTGACACATGTCATGATTCAGTTGGTTTCTTATTTGACTTGAAATGCCACATCATTTGCACACGTGACACCAAGATTGGCTCTAGAATGACATGGAAGTGGGCTTAACAAATTGGGTTAATCCATTGTAGCCCAAATCAATTAATTTAGACTTTAATTAAATCCATATTTATGGGATCTAAATATTTAACTCAATTTTATCAATTCACAATATTTACTTTGATTAATATATTTACGAATTTAATACAATCTGAATCATTTTGTAAATTTATATTTAATAAATTTTAAATAATTGCAAATATCTCATGCTTCAAGTCTTGTCGGGACATTTTATCTTTTATGGACTACGCTTGAAGTACTAAACAGTTACTAAATTCACCTTAGTTAAAAATGAATTATAATTGAATTAACAATTGTAATCCTACTTAATTTAATATTCATATATATATATATATATATATATATATATATATATATATATATTATTGTATTAGTCAAAAAGAAAATGTAATTGAACTAGGAATTGTAATCCTACTCAATTTTACATTCATATATATACATGTTTTTTTGCCCTAGTCAAAAAGGAAGTGTAATTCAACCAGGAATTGTAATCCTACTCAATTTCATATTCCTATATATGTTTTATTGCCCAAGACAAAAAGGAATTGTAATTCAACTAGGAATTGTTATCCTACTCACTTTCATATTCATATATATGATTTATTGCACAAGCCAAAAAGGAATTGTAGTTGAACTAGGAGAAGGATTTTATCCCACCACATGACAACTATAAATAGATACATTGTCTGTCTTCGATTAGAGATTGTTCGCCTACGACGAAAAGGCATACTCAAGGTAATTTTCCTCTTCTTTTGTCACCTTTTTTACAGCTTCACATGTTTGTCGTAGAAAATTCATATCTCATTGTAGAAAAATTGAAATCATGAACCGTTTGATTTTTCAGAAACTCTACTTTTCGATCTCTAACATATCCAAAATTCAAAATTTAATACTTTAAGAATTTTTCTAGATGTTTTTTTGAAGTTAGCTCTAGATTCTGTCATACTAAAAATTTCACATTTGTGTGACTTTACAGAAAATCTCATGTCTTGACGTAGGAATGACGAAATCACAATCCACTTGATGATTCAAAATCTAGACACAAAAGTTTACAACATATACAAGATAGAAGACTTAATACGTTCCAAGTCTCAAACATCTTGATGGGTAACAATCTCTCCTTCAATTGTATTTTTCTCTTTTTTTTTTTCTTTTTTTTTTTTGATCAACAAAAGCAATTTTATATTTTACGGAGGCTACATACTGAAAGATTTATCACAGAAAAATGTGTTTAACGTCCCATCCTTGAAAATAAACTAACGGTCTTACTAGGTCCCGAATGCTTAACAAACTTGAAACAAAAGATATTTTATAAGAGACTCATATTTTATAAGGGTTTTCTCCCTACATTGACCCATCAATACTTCGTACAAGTCTAAAGTTTGATGAGACAAAAGATAAAATAAAATACATATCGCTTTGACTTTCATGCAACAAATCAAGTGGGGATTTTTTTTTGACACACATGCAATTGAACTTAGAATATGTTTCTAAGCGCCTACATACCTCGATGAAGAGGATCAAGTCACAACGTAGTTCTGGGGGAGTGAGTGATTTTTTCACAAAAAAAATTTGGTGTCGTAGACTGTTTATGCTCTTGCGGGCAAGGAGTGACATCTAGTTTAGGCTCGTACCTTAAGGATCATCATATTACTTCAAGGGTAGTACCTCTTTAGGAATTTGGCATTAATAGGACCGATCCTTAAGGCATCAGCATCAACAAGCTTGTAAGCACCATTTGAATATGTTTCTTGTACAACATATGATCCATCCCACTTGAAGGTAAATCTACCACTAGACTTCTGTGAAGTAATGATGGGTCTTCTTACCGCGAGAACTTGGTATCCTACTTGAAAGAACCTCAAGCAAACCTTCTTATTGAATGCACGAGGTATGAGCTTGGTAACAATCAAGGTTTTCTTGGGCTTCCGGCCACTTTTCATCAAGTGCTTCTAAATAAGCAAAACATAGTCGAGCATTATCTTCCTCACTGAGCCCTTCTTGAATAGCAAGTCTTAACAAAGGTATTTGACGCTCGAGTGGCAGGACTGCCTCAACTCCTAAAACAAGTGAATATGGTGTTGCTTGAGTTAGAGTGTGATATGTTGTCATATATGCCAACAAAGCTTCTTCTATTCATTCATGCCAATCCCATTTGGATTTGGAGACAACTTTCTTGAGCAGGTTGCATATAGTCTTATTGAATGCTTCTGCAAGACCATTGCTGGCTGCATGGTATATAGAATATTTACGCTGCTTGAAGCCAAAGAGATCACAAATCTTTTTTATTAACTTGTTATCGAATGGCTTGCCATTTTCTGTTATTATATAATGAGGGATGCAAAAGCAATATATAATGTTTACTCCAATAAAATTTGCAGCATTTTCTTTCTTCACCTCAATAAGAGCGACAACTTAAGTCCATTTTGAAAAGTAACAAGTTGCAGCCATGATGTACAAGTGTCCACTAGAAGACTTTGGTGGTGGTCCCACAATATCCTATCCTGAGACGTCAAATGTCAAAGATGCGATAGTTGAGTGCAATACTTTGGACGGCTGATGCATGAAATTCGCATGAATTTTACATGCATTGCACCTCCGATCATAATCTAAGAAATCCTTCATCATGGTTGGCCAATAATATCCCACTCTTTATGTGAAAGTGGAGTTTTGGTCAAGATTGATTTGATCCACACACTCTTGAGTGTTCTTCTTGCAGATCTTGAATTGATGCTTCCTCTCCCAAACATCGTAATAGCACACCCTGAAATGATATTCTATAAGATGTGTCCTTGTATTAAAGGAAATGAGGTGCACGCCGACGAATGTCAGTCCTTCTCTTTGGATTTTCTGGAAGTATCCCATAACACATGTAGTCAATAATGGGTTGTCTCCAACTTCCTCTGGGGCTTCAGAAATGGTAACAACATGCTCTAACTCATTTTCTATATATTCTTCCTCATTTGGTTGTGGTACTATCCATTTTTGACAAATAGTAACTTGTGTTTGATCAGGAAGGGTTAGCGTTGAAGCTAGGGCAACCAATGCATCAGCTCTTTTATTTTCCATTCTACGCACATGTTGAAGGGTTACATCTCCAAGCCATCATATCAAATTTTGAATATAATCATGATCAGGACGGAATTCACTTTTTTCACCTCATAACTTCCTAAGATTTGGTTGATTACCAACTGAGAGTCACCAAAGACTTATAAGTGTAATTGCTTCATGTCGACAGCCATGTCAAGTCCAAGTATCAATGCTTGGTATTCGGCGGCATTATTGGAGCAACATTGCTTCAAAGTAAAAGGGAATGGTAGAATCTCTTCTTGCAAAGTGATGAACACTACATCAATGCCAGCTCCGCCATGATGTGCATCCCCATCAAAGTACATTCTCCAAGGAGGGTGAATTTCGATGGACATCACATCTTCATCAGGAAGCTCATCATTTAACTCCCAATCATCAGGTCCGGATTGTCTGCAAAAAATTTTACTAATTCTTGTCCCTTCACAGATTTTCAGGGATGTACATAATCTCAAATTGTTGCAATTAGAGGTACCATCTTCCTATGGGGTCATTAAGGAAAGGTTTTGAGATAACACACTTGATGGGATTTGCTCTAGAGATAAGACGGACGACATGAGCTTGAAAATAGTGCTTCATCTTTTTAATTGAGAAGACAAGTGCCAAGCATAACTTTTCAATTGGCGAATAATTTAGCTTATTCGGCGACATTGTTCTACTTAATTAAAAAAGAGCATTTTCTTCGCCTTCACTATTCTCTTGAGCTAACAGGGCTCCTACAGATATTTCTTGTGCTGCAATGTAAAGTACTAATGGTTTTCCTTGTATAGGGGCCCCCTAAGCCGGAGGTTTCTGTAGATACGATTTGATACTTTTAAAGGCATCGCTACATGTTTGGTCCCAATTAAAAGGAGAACCTTTCTTCATGACGTGACTGAATGGTTGACATCTTCCCACTAGATTTGGGATGAATCTTCTCAAGTAGGCTAACTTTCCTTGGAGAATTTTTAACTCATGAATATTTCTACGTTCATGCATCTTTGATATTGCATTAACTTTGGCTTGATCAATTTCAATTCCTCGAAGTCTCAAAATAAATCAAAGGAACTTGCCTGAAGTAACTCCGAAGTCACATTTCAATGGGTTAATCCTTAGTTGATATCTTCAGAATAACTCAAAATACCATCTTAAGTCTTTCAAATGATCACCCCTCTTTCTCGACTTTACTACAAAATCATCAACATAGCATTCGAAATTTCTTTAGAGAAAGTTATCAATTTGCATATCCCTTTGATATGTGGCACCAACATTCTTTTAACCAAATGGCATCACTTTGTAGCAATAAATACCTTTTGGCATGCGAAATGCGGTGAGTTCTTAATCTTTTTGTGACATGCGGATTGGGTTATATCTAGAAGAACCATCCATGAACAACATTGCTTCATAATCAGTGGTGGCATCAATCATAAACTCCGAATTGAGAAGAGGAAACTCATCTTTAGGGCATGCATTATTGAGATCTCTAAAGTCAACGCAATCTCAAATTTGACCATTCTTCTTCCTCCTAGGAACAATACTTGAACTCCATGTAGGATATTTGACCTCACGAATAAATCATGCCTCAATGAGTTTGTTAACTTCCTTTTCTATCAACGGAACCAAGTTTGGTCTAAAATCTTTGAGCTTGCTTAATAGGATGAGAACCATTTTTGACTGCCAATTGATGGAGCGCTACTCTAGTTTCAATCCAGGCATTTCTTTATAACTCCAAGCGAAGACATCCCTTTATTCTTTGAGTATATTCATGTAAGCAATTTCTTCATCAATTTCTAGAAACGCACTCAAGTATGATTGCCTTGGGTATTCATCAGTGCCAAGGTTAACTTCCTTCAAAGGATTTATTGTGATCTTTACTCATTCTGCAAGTTTCGGTGGAGCATCTCCAACATCTTCCTCTTCCAAAGGATCATTGTCATTGACAGATATATGACAACACGAGGCAATACCTTTTACATCTTCATCAATCTTCATTTGAGGCTAAGAATCGTATTCATTTTTTATTGTAACATGATTTGAGGAACCTACACTTTATTCATCTTCCTCGCGCTCTTTGGTGTAAACCACAGTGTGAGCCTTTGCCTTGAGTTCCTCTTTACATGAAACCACACACTCGACTCATCCTAGAAGGAATAAAACTTCTAAAGTCCTTTCGAATCAAATGTGTTGTAGGCATTTTAACTTTTAAATAACTTCCCATGTTTTTGTTATTCTTCTTCAAAGAACCTAACCTCTCAAACACTGAAGTTCTTGCAGTCGCTTCCTCAAGTCGATTAAAGAGAAAAGGCCTTTTATTAGGAGTAGTGAAGTCATCTTCAAAAGTTATATGATTATTGCTGGCCCTTCTTATCGAAATGTGAATTGGCGGCGGTTGGCTATAACCTAGGCCTTCACGTTCTCGCCTAGTTGTATCTTCTGATGAAATTTTCCCTAGAGTCGATGGCTCACTAGGGTTGTATCCCGTCTTCACAAATAACTTGTAAGCATTAGGATCAAAACCTTCTCTTGTGCATTTTGTAGGGAGAGCAATATCTCCCACTTGATCTTGAGCGACTTACTTTTTTGGTAACTTTGAAGACAAGTTTATTGCATCAATCCATCTGATAGGAAGATTTAGCCCCCTCAATGCATTTTCTTGAAGGTTAGATGATTGATATTGTTCTTTCTCTGCTTTTGGAACATAGCAAAGCCTAGAAGTCTGCTTCTTCTTTGAAGACATGATCTTCCCTTCATTAAGAATGGGACAAGAGTCTTTAGTGTCAATTTTCACCTTTTAGACAGCCGCATCAATTCTTTTGCTTATGATCTTATCAGCCTTGATTGATTTAACGTCATTGGATATGGCCCCATTAGCAACATAACTTTTTAAATAGAAATTCGCAACGGCAAAGTGTGTCTCAACTTCGGTGAAAGGATTATCATCTGCAACTATCTTCCTTTGAATTCCACCTTCAAGATATTTCAAACAATGACACTACGAAGATGAGAGAGTTCCATTCTGATGTACCGAAGGCCTGCCAAGTAATATATTGTATGATGTCTTTGCACCGATCACATGAATCCATGCGCTTGATCAAAAATCTTCCATGTGGATCTCTAATTTAATAGAGCCTATGGAAATCTTCCCCGCTTGATTAAATCCTTGTATCAAGAGACAAATTTCACTAAGTTGCCTAGTTGTGATGCAATGTTCTTTCAATGTGTGGATAGTTAAAATATTAACTCCAGATCCTTCATCTATTAAGATTCTATTTATCTTCTTCTCTATAACATGACTTACCATATATACAAAGAACGATTGTGTAGTGTTTAACCAAATGGAAGATCATTATATGTAAATATGATTTTAGTACCACAAGTATGTGCTTCTTGGGAAGAAGGTTCAAAAGATTTTTGAGAAGATGAAAGAGACATCATTGCTCAGATTTCCTTTGTTGCTTTTTCTTCATCACTAGGAGACACTTTTTGTAAGGATTCACTCTTCCTTCCATTCCAGTAGGAGACACCTTCATTGTTTCTTCTTTATCCGTATTGAAACATGATGCCTCAACATTGTCTTGAGTAGACTTTATGTCGAACGAGCTTGGTAATAATTCCTCTAGAGTAACAGGACGTCGATGTTTTTTGTAGTAATGCACTTCTACCTTTGCCCTTCTTGGGCACTTGTTTGATTTTTGCTTCTCCGATTCCTCACCATTTTCCTCTAATCAGTTGTTCGTATGATTCTTTTTGTAATCTTAACTTGTTTCGCCTTTGCCTAGTTACAAGAATCCAACCCTCATCACCATTTATGCCAACTTCCTGGTCTACTTACTCTTCTTCATACTTTTCTGAGATATATATTTGGACCGAATCAAGTGAGCCAAACGTGAGAGAGACCTTATTAGAACTATCCTTCTCATCATCAAGTATAATTTTATTTTCGTTAACCAATCGCATCACTTTATCCTTGAAATATTTTTCAAGAGGATGACTTACAAGTCTATAATACTTGCAATAATTTGGGTCATCAGTTTTTCCAGCCTCATCGGGTCGCTTCAGAAATGTCTGAATCCATGAAGGGATACTTTTTTTTCCTTGCATCTCCCTCAGTGTCGACTTTTTATTTGAACGTGCTTGGAGAGTCGCTATCACATTTTGTTTTACGCCCTCATTTGTGGTGAACTTTGCAGGCGACACATTTACACTCATTGATTCTTTGTTGCCATTCCTAGGTTGAAACTTTCTCCATCTCTTGTGTTCCTACTTGTCCCTTCCTTTGCGAGGATCATGGATAATAGTCATATCTTTTACATCCGGGTTTACCTTCTAGACGTAACCGACATCATCGTCCTCTTTGAAGAGAAAGACTAGCCTCTTAGTTTACATCATCACATTCATTAGTCAAATTTAACGGAAAATTTAAAATGTTATTAACTTCTACAATTGATGTTTACATATACCCCTACATACACATAATTATATATATCGAGTATACATAGACCCTTCGTATATGAGGGTTACATAGCCTTTTGCTCTTATTTCACATTCATACATAAGATAGGAGTTAGTCTTAAATATTGTCTCATCTCATAACCATCTAACTAGATATGCAAATCTTGGGACATAGCCCATACATCAATGTAAAGACAGCCACATGTAGGCTTTATACAATCCATACACAAATGAAGAGAGATAGAATGTAATTGTCTTAAAACTAAAATGAAAACATAATCTAGATAGTGGCATCGGCCTCGGGAGAATGAGGACCTACCTACTTGGATGAATAAGAAATCCAAGCCTTCTCCAATGTCGCCTTCCAAAAAACTTAAACGACCGGAACCTAAAATATTGGGGAAAAGGGAAGAAAATGAGGTTAGTAATCCACATTTACTAAGTATGAGACCATATGCACATATAAGATCAAATCATACTAAGAATGGTTATTTAGTCAAAACATGTCATTTTACAAGTTTACAAGTCTCATGCATAATCAAGTAATTTATATCAATCAACCAAACATGTTTACTAACTAAATTATGTATCATCTATACCATCATAATTGAATCCACGATCTACTATAACCTTATCATCAAGGAATAACATCACAAGCTTGACAAAGAGTAAATCATATAATAATAAGCAAGACAACTACTCATGAGTCCTTATCTAGCCAACAAGTGTAATGACCAAGCAAAGCCACATAAACCTACTCAATAAAGTGACCTTAACAAGAAACCATAACCAATGTCCAACATTCACATAATATAACATTTAGATATACATTTCACCTTATCTTAACAACATAACCCAATGCAAACTCATAAGAAAACTAATCAACATATAGTATCAACCATGTGCAAGTTCCTTATGTACATATCATATATTATCATAACATAAACAAACATAAGAACATCCTTCTAAGACTACCTTCAAGGTTAACTAGTGCAATCTTAGGTGGAGTCTCATACCCCTACCTAGACTAAGATAGACCCCTTAGGTTATCTAAATTAGAGTTAAATCCTTTAAGTCATTTTACCTTTTGGGAACATCTTGCTCTAACCGACATAGACCACATGAGCTAGTGTGGAATCCGGCGTCATAAAACCGTACACCGAAAGAAGGTAGACTACTTGCCAAAGTGGAAATGAAACATGAAACATAGCAACTATATGGATCCACTAGCTAGTATTCCTATGGGGGATACATAGTTCAAGAACTAGGATATGTAGTTGGGACCCTCCTTATGCATCATGCATTATAGTCTCCTATCTCAAGTGTAATTGAGTGCTCCTACCTTACCTATGTAGGAGGGGACACTCGTCAATGTAGTTCAATCGGTGCTAAGCTAGAGTCCCTTTTTGAAATGTCTTTAAGCCATTAATTATAAATCATAGCTTATTTTAGGTCATAGGGTCTACCCCTTGTATAATTATCATCATAAATAGCTCAATAAGAATTGTATGAGTGTAAGTCCTTTCATCACAATTCATAAATGTGAGGTTAACACATTACATAACATTTCATAATAAGGCACATTGGTATACATCACCACCCTTATATCCTTTACATTTTAACAACTTCACAACCATAATCAATAAATTTCAATTAAAAGTCATACAACTCTATCAATCCTAATACAAGGCATGCTCCAATATAACATCATGACTTAACCACAATTAATAACAGCTGAAAGTAAAGATAGAGATTCGAAGACTTACCAAGTCTTCCCCATAGTTAATCATCAAGGCCTTACCATATTCCCTGAATTCAGTGCAACTTAGATGTTAGACACCATAATTCAACATTCAACATGATAACAAGACTAGAATAAACACTATAGTACAATTCAATACTAGATCATAGCTTAAAATAAGATGCCTAGGTCAACTCACCTTCTAACCTAGATCATATTCTCAAGACTAGCATGAAAGACTACAATTCAATCCAATTAGTTATAATTATCATCACAACATCATCTAATAGTGATTTAACCCATAAGCAAGACAATTGAATTAATCACCACCCAATTTACATCAAGACCAAATCTAGGGTTAAGGGTTGAAGATCATATTAATCAATTTCAATCAAACCTTTACAATTAATCATAATTAAGTTCAATTACATGTTATTCTATCCATTATACCCTAAAGAAAACATAACCAACTCAGTTTACAACTATAATTTTGTAATTGGATGAAACACATAAGAAAACTCAACTTTTGAAATCTATTTTGAAGGAACCCTTTGAGGAAAGACACTCAAAGGTGAATTAGATCCCATACTTTAATGTTTGATGAAAATTTGATGGAGAATTCGTCCCTTTACAGCCCCCAAACCCTTTCCCTTGCTAGTCTTCAATGGTGAGTTCAAGTAGAAAGAGAAAGAAGAGAGAAGGAAGAGAGTTTGTGTTTAGGGTTGTCGTTACGTGATTTGGGGTAGGGGACTTTTCATGGGAGTTAAGTTAGTTAATTAGTGTCCCTTAATCCCTAAATAACCCCTAAATCATTTAATTTAAATAATTGAATTAAAATTTATAACGTGTAGGAAAATCAACCCTCACAAATGGAACCCTGCCAATGGGCTGTCTGTGAGTCCACGGACTTAACCCCCTCCGTCCTGCAGTCCGTCAATGAGTTGAGATACTATTCAGGTGAGGGGCTTCCTCAACTTGGCTAAGTGTGGGAAAACGGAGTCATCAACACCCCTTCCGTCCACACACGAGTCGTTAACTGCCTCGTCGATGCACAATGGGTCCTCCTCAAGGGCCCTTGGTTTGTCCTTGCGGATTCGTACCCGAACGTTTCGACCATGAAACAACTTAATCCCCTATTAACTACTTTTCCACCAATTTTTATACTTTTCCGACTCCTAAAATTTAGTCAAATAGGCTAAGACACACTAGTACCCCTTGAACTAACTTCCGAACGTCATGGACGTTCTTGGACGTTTTGGTTCTTAAATTTCCTAAATGACCTATATTCATTGAATTAGGCCTTAAAAAAGTGTTTAGACCCCATGTCACCTACATTAGGCTCTAAGAATTGTCTTGGATTTTGAAAGTGTTACATTATTCCCCCCTTTAGGAACATTTGTCTCGGAATGTCACTATAATTCTTTGGAAGGGAGGAATAGACTAAAAAATAGCAGTCCAACAAACAATAATACATAACAACATAACCATAAATCATATCTTGTCAATGAGGAAAATTTCAAAACTCCACTTACCACACATAAGGCTCAAAACACTTAATCATGAGTTATCTCCTTCTCACAACACATATGACTACATTACATGAGTCAATTTGCACAAAGTACAATTTATCAACATGCTACATATAATTTCATAAAGACTCACCATATCAAAATGAAAAACATGACTAAAAACAAGCAAAAAGAAAAATTTCAAGTTCCAAACACATTATTCACTGTAACTTCGATGTGAAGTATTCAAAATTGTACATTTTGCAAAACTTCACCCAAAAATTAAGAAACTCAAATTTCTAGGCATATTTATATTATTAACAAGAATGACTAAACTCAATTATAAAAAAAATGAGGGTAACGGGACTTCAAGTCGGCCTCGGCCTCCTATGTTGGACCCTCAACTAGGTGATTTTTCCGTAACACTTTTATGGCCACCACCTCTTTGTTCCTTAACTTCTTTTACTTGCCTATTAAGAATTTGGACGGGAACTTCCTCATAAGAGAGGTTATCGTTGAAACCAAGACCCTCAATAGGGAGAATGGACTCAGTATCACTGATACACTTCTTCAACATAGAAACATGGAAAATGGTATGAACTGAAGCCAACTAGGGAGTTCTAATTCATAAGCCACCTTACCAACCCTTTGAAAAATTTCATAGGGACCCACTTAACAAAAAATCAATTTAACCTTTTTCCAAATCTAACTAACCCTTTCCTTGGAGAAATTTTCATATACACCTTATCACCCTTTTGTGGACTATAGGCCGTTTGCAACCGGTTCCTTATGATATGAAACTTCTCTAAGGTCGTATAAATCAAATAGGAACAGAGAAGAAAAGGCTCACCCACTTCAAACCACCCTATAGGAGACCTCCATTTCCTACCATACAAGGTTTCATAGGGAACCATTGAGATGGACGAATAGAAGCTATTATTATAGCAAACTCCACCAAAGGAAAATACTTATCCCAATTCCTTTTAAAATAAATAATGCAAGCTCTAATCATATCCTCAAGGGTTTGAATAGTAAGTTCCGCTTGACCATCCATTTGGGGATGAAAACCGGTACTCAACTTCACCTTAGTACCCAACCCTTTTAGGAAAGACCTCCGAAACCCTTTTAGCACGCCGATCCGATATGATGGATAACGGAATACCATGGTTACACACAATCACATCTATAAAATCCTAGCATTATCTTCCGCCGAATAAGTAGACTTAACCGGAATAAAGTGAGCGGACTAAGTCAATCTATCCACAACCACCCATATAGAGTCATGTGACTTTTGGGTCCGAGGTAAACCCTCCACAAAGTCCATATTGATGTCTTTCCACTTCTAAGTAGGAATTTGGATATCTTGTAGTAAGCCACCTGGATTTTGATGTTCGGCATTTACTTATTGGAAATCTGGACACTTAGCAAAAAACTCCGCTATGTCTCTCTTCAAACCTCCCCAACAATATATCTCCTTAGGTCATGGTACATTTTTGTTGAACCCGGATGAATGGAGTAGCGGGACCCATGGGCTTCTTCAAGTATGCGGTCCATCAACCCATTTTCATCGGGAACACACAATCTCCCTTGGTATATTAACACACCATCCTCCCTAAGGAGAATGACTCATTCAAGTTACCGAGAACCTATTCTTTCAACTCCATTAATGGTTGATCAAGGTGTTGCTTGTACTTCACCTCAACCACCAAATAGGACACGGAGATATGATGGACTATGGCACCCACATTCGGAGAACCTTCCAACCTCACCCCCAACCTAGCCAACCTATGCACTTCCTTCACTAGGTCTTTCTTAGCTTCATCAACGTGGGATACACTACCTATAGTCATACAACTTAGGGCATCCACAACCACATTAGCCTTGTTGGAGTGATAGAGGACACTCATATCATAATATTTCAACAACTCTAACCACCTTCTTTACCGGAGGTTCCACTCTTTTTGGGTAAATACATTGGAGACTTTATGGTCGGTAAAGACATCAACATGAACCTCATACAAGTAATCCCTCAATATTTTCAAAGCAAACACCACGGCCGCTAAATCAAGGTCATTTGTGGTATAATTTCTCTCATGTACTTTGATTTGCTTAGAGGCATAGGCTATCACCTTCTGATGTTGCATAAGCACACACCCTAAACCCACACGGGATGCATCCCAATACACAACAAACCCCTTTGTACCCTCCGGTAAGGTAAACATCGGAGCAGAAGTAAGCATATCTTTCAACAATTGGAAACTCCTCTCACATTCCTTCGACCACTAAAACTTCTTGCACTTTTGGATCAACGTAGTCAAGGGATATGCAATGGACAAAAAACCATTCATGAACCTCCGATAATAACCCAGTAAACCCAAGAAACTCCTAATGTCGGTTAGAGTCAATGGTCTAGGCCAATTTTTCACTACCTCAATTTTCCTAGGGTCTACCTCAACTCCCTTACTAGAGATGATATGCCCAAGAAATGCTACCGACCTCAACCAAAACTCACACTTGCTATATTTAGAAAACAATTGATGTTCCTTAAGGGTTTGCAATACTACCCTCAAATGACCCATATGATCACTCATTATTTGTATATACCAAGATTTCGTCAACGAAGAAGATAACAAATGCATCTAGGAAATGTTGAAACACTCTATTCATTAGGTCCATAAACGCCGCCGGAGCATTAGTGTGACCGAAAGACATTACCATTAACTCATAGTGCCCGTACTTAGTCCAAAAGTCTGTCTTTGGTACATCCTTACCTCTCACCCTAAGTTGGTGATACCCCGACCTCAAGTCCACCTTTTAAAAGTAGCTCGCCCCTTGGAGTTGATCAAACAAGCCGTCAATTCGAGGGAGAGGGTACTTTTTAATAATGGTGACCTTGTTAAGTTTCTGGTAGTCTATACACATTCTCAAGGACCGATCTTTCTTATTTACAAATAACACTGGAGCACCCACAATGAAATGTTAGGCCTTATAAAGCCCTTGTCTAACAAATCTTTGAGTTAAGCCTTCAACTCCTTCAGTTCAGCCGAAGCCATCTGATAAGGAGGAATTGGAATGGGATTCATTTCTGGTAGCAAATCGATACCAAAATCAATTTCTCGTTCGGGAGGAATACTGTTAAGGTGATTTGGAAATACCTCCAAAAACTCACTCACTGTGGGTACCAACACATTGGGATGAATTTCGGAGTCTAAATCTTGGACTCTTACTATGTGATTTAGACAACACTTTGAGATCATTTTGCATGCTGTTAGACAAGAGATTATACGACCTCTAGGAATAGATTTCCCCCCTTCCACTCCACAACAGGTTCATTTGGGGAGTTAAACCTCACTACTCTTGTCCTACAATCAATAGAAGCAAAACATGCATGCAACCAATCCATACCCAATATAATATGAAAATCAAACATATGAAGTTCTACTTGGTCAATATGAGAAACTGTATTGGGCAAAATTATAGGACAATTTTTGTACACTCTTTTTTCCACAACCGACTCACCCACCGGAATACACAATATAAAAGGTTCATGCAAAATGTCGGTCAAAATTTCAAAATTTTTTGATACAGGAGGTGTAACAAATGATAAAGTAGCACCGGGATCAAGTAAGGAATAAGCATAAATAGAGAAAACTTTCAACATACCGGTCACCACGACGGGAGAAGTCTGTTGCTCACCCCTAGAGCGAAGAGCATAGAAGCGGTTCTTCTTTGGAGCATCACTAGAACCACTTTCTTGAGCTTGACAACTACACATGTCTTGATCCCTCACATTTAGTTAATACATAACTTTATGCCCACTCTTACGACAACCAAAACAATTGTCCGTCCCTTTGAGGCTATCACCATAGTGCTTCTTGCCTCACTTACCACATGTTGGCTTCTCAGATGGTGAATTAGTTCCTCTTCCGTTCTTGAACTTAGGGTTAGACACCCTATCACCACTAGCCTTTGGGAACATAGTAGGAACTTGACTTGAAACCCACTTCTTAAAACAAGGCTTGTCTTGTATCTCAAGCCTATTCTTCGAAGAACCTCATGAAAAAATCTTGCCCTCTTAGAATCCTTAATTTTCCTTCTAGCCCTTGCCTCTCCCACATGTTTGGAATGCACCATAAGATGATATATGCTCATATTGTCATGAAACATAGCCGAATGATAGTCTTCTTACAAGTCATCCAACACCCCCGTCACAAAGCTTCTCATTTCATCTCTAGGATCAGAGACCAAAGAAGAAGAATATTTTGATAGTTCAATAAACTTCAAAGAGTAGTCATGCACACTCATACCTCCTTGACGGATTGATGAATTCCACCACCTTTTCCTCCCTCATATAAACTTATCAATAAATGCCTTCTTGAAGATCTCCCAAGTCATCGGCCCACCCCAAAGAGGCTTATTTTCTATCCATTGCACATAGAAAGTTTGAGCAACATCCTTAAGTTGATATGTGGCAAACTCAGCCTACTTACTCTTGGCCAACCCCATATCCAAAAGCATCTTATAGACCTCATAGATGAATTCTTGAGGGTCTTCCTCAACCTTAGATCTGTAGAAAATAGGAGGATTCATTCGAGTGAAGTCTCTTAGATGGGAAGCAATAGTGGTGACTTGTTGATGAGGACAAGGCATAACCTCCAGGTTTGCTTGGGACTTTATAACTAGGGCTTGAGCCGTGGCCGTTTGTGCTCGAGTAGTGATAGTTTGGGCAATTTAGAGAAGAGCGGTCCTTATATTCTCATCCGTCAATGGAGGAGGATTGACGGGTGAATGCTACATGTTAGCATGTTCTTGTAGTGGAGGAACTTGATCACCATGGGGAGGAGCTCTCGCAATTCAAATTTCCTCTTCAAGTCTTCGTGCCGCATTTCTTCGTGTGTTCATTCTTCCTATAAGCACAACAATAGGATTAGATGAAAAAAGAACACCATAAGTATACTCTAATGGCACGATATAAGATTTCCAAGAAAGAGAGTGATTCCTAAGCATCACATGGATTCATATTCATAAGTGTGGCGCGCTTCACAATTATGAATACAGACCTACATAAACGTGATAGAGAGAGAGACATAACTCAACAATATTCAACCTCATGCTACGATACCAAGTTTGTCATATCCGAGTTTACCCCCTAGACATAAATGGCGGCGGCGTCCTCTTTGAAGACTAAGACTAGCCTCTTAGTTTACATCATCACATTCATTAGTCAAATTTAGCTGAAAATTTAAAACTTTATTTATTTCTACAATGGAGGTTTACATAGACCTCTACATACACATAATTATATATATCGAGTATACATAGACCCTTCGTACAGAAAGGTTACATAGGCTTCTGCTCTTATTGAACATTTTCATACATAAGATAGGAGTAAGTCTCAAATATTGTCTCACCTCATAACCGTCTAACTACGTAAATAAATCTTGGGACATAGCCCATACATCAATGTAAAGAGAGCCACATATAGGTTTTATACAATTCGTACTCAAATGAAGATAGATAGAATGTAATAGTCTTAAAACTAAAATTACAACATAAGCTAAATAGTGGCATCGACCTCGGGAAATAAGGACCTACCCTACTTGAATGAATAAGAAATCCAAGACTTCTCCATTGTCGCCTTAAAAAACACTTCAACAACTTGAACCTAAAATATTGGGGAAAAGGTATGAAAATGGGGTTAGTACTCACATGTACTAAGTATGAGACCATATGCACATAAAAGAAAAAATCATGGTAAAAAGGGTCATTTAGTCAAAACATGTCATTTTACAAGTTTATAAGTCTCATGCATAATCAAGTAAGTCATATCAATCAACCAAACAAGTTTACTAACTAAAATCTGTAGCATCTATACCATCATAATTGAATCCATGATCTACTACAACCTTATCATCAAGGAATAACATAACAAGCATGACTAAGCGTAAATCATATCATAATAAGCAAGACAACTACTCATGAGTCCTTATTAAGAGAACAAGTGAAATGACCAAGCAAAGCCACATAAACCTACTCAATAAAGTGACCTTAACAAGTAACCATAACCAATGTCCAACTTTCACATAATATAAAATTTAGATATACATTTCACCTTATCTTAACAACATAACCCAATGCAAACTCATAAGAGAAGTAATCAACATATAGTATCAACTATGTGCAAGTTCATTATGTACATATCATATACTATCATAGCATAAACATAAGAACATCCTTCTAAGACTCCCTCCAAGGTTAACTAGTGCAATGCTTAGGTAGAGTCTGATACCCCTACCTAGACTAAGCTAGGTCCCTTAGGTTCTCCCAGTTAGAGTTAATTCCTTTAATTCATTTTTCCTTGGGAACATTTTGCTCTAACCGTCATAGACCATATGAGCTAGTGTGGAATCCGGCATCAGAAAACCATTCACCAAAAGAAAAAGGTTGACTATTTGCCAAAGTAGTACCGAAACATGAAACATAGCAACTATGTGTATCTACTAGCTAGTATTCCTATGGGGGCAACATAGTTCAAGAACGAGGAGATATAGTTGAGACCCTTTTTATGCATCTTGCATTATAGTCTACAATCTCAACAGTAATTTAGTTCTCCTACCTTCCCTATGTGGGAAGGGACACTCCTTAATCTTGTTCACTCGGTGCTAAGCTAGAGTCCCTTTTTGAAATTTCTTGAATCCTTTAATTATAAATCATAAATTAGTTTAGGTCATAGGGTATACCCCTTTTATAATCATCATCAATAGCTCAGTAATAATTACATGAGTGTAAGTCCTTTCATCACAATTCATAAAGGTGAGGTTAACACATTACATAACATTCATAATAAGGAACATTAGTATACATCACCTCCCTTATAACCTTTACATATTAACAACCTCACAACCATAATCAAGAAATTTAAGTTCAATATCATACAACGCTTTCAATCCTAATAAAAGGCATACTACAATAGAACATCATGACTTAACCACAATTAATCACAATTGGAAGTAAAGATAGAGATTCGAAGACTTACCAAGTCTTCCTCATAGTTCATCGTCAAGGCCTTACCATAAACCCTCAATTCAATCCAAATTAGATGTTCAACACCGTAATGCAATATTAAACATGATAACAAGACTATAATAAACACTATAGTACAATTCAATACTTGATCATAACTTAAAATAAGATACCTAGGTCAACTCACCTTCTAACGTAGATCATCTTCTCAAGACTAGCATGAATGACTATAATTCACTCCAATTTGTTAATAATTATCATAAAAACAACATTTAATTGTGACTTAACCCATAAGCAAGATAATTGAATCAATCACCACCCAATTTTCATCAAGATCAAATCTAGAGTTAAGGATTAAAGATCATATTCTTCAATTTGAATGAAATTATTACAATTAATCATAATTAAGTTCAATTACATTTTATTATATACAATATACCTAAAGAAACCATAAACAACTCAGTTTACAACAATAGTTTCGTAATTAGATGAAACCCATAAGAAAACCAACTTTTGAAATCTATTTTGACGGAACCCTTTGAGGAAAGACTCTCAAAGGTCCATACCTTAACGTTTGATGACAATATGATGGTGAATTCGTCCCTTTCCATCCCATAAACCCTTTTCCTTTCTAGTCTTCAATGGTGAGTTCAAGTAGAGAGAGAAAGAAGAGAGAAGGAAGAGAGTTTGTCATTTAGGTTGTCGTTATGTTAGTTGGGGTTAGGGCCTTTATATGGGCGTTAAGTGTAACGACCTGTTTAGTCGTTTTGAGCAGCAGATTTTATTTCTGGAAAAACTGTGTGAGTCGACGGAACCCACGACGGACCGTCATGGGAACGACGGACCGTCGCAGGTGTCTCGTTCCAAAAGACTTAGACTTCTGAAATTTGGG